>NC_135887.1:63356938-63578369 GCF_964194155.1 Cetorhinus maximus
TATCAGGATCAATCCTGAGAGTGCGTGCCTCAGTGTCAATCCTGACAGTGTGTTGATCAGGATCAATCCTGACAGAATGTGAATCAGGAACAATCCAGAGAGTGTGTGGATCAGGTTCAATCCTGAGACTGTGGGGTATCAGGATCAATCCTGAGAGTGCATGCATCGGGGTCAATCCTGTGAGTGTGTTGATCAGGATGAATCCTGAGACTTTGTTGATCAGGAACAATCCTGAGAGTGTGTTGATCAGGATCAATCCTGAGACTTTGTTGATCAGGATCAATCCTGAGAGTGTGTTGATCAGGATCAATCCTGACAGAATGTGAATCAGGAACAATCCAGAGAGTGTGTGGATCACGTTCAATCCTGAGACTGTGGGGTATCAGGATCAATCCTGAGAGTGCGTGCATCGGGGTCAATCCTGTGAGTGTGTTGATCAGGATGAATCCTGAGACTTTGTTGATCTGGAACAATCCTGAGAGTGTGTTGATCAGGATCAATCTTGAGAATTTTTTGATCAATTTCAATCCTGAGAGTGTGTGTATCAGGCTAAATGCTGAGAATGTGTGGATCAGGATCAATCCTTTGACTTTGTTGATCGTGATCATTCCTGAGAGTTTGGGGGATCAGGATCAATCATGACAGCACGTGCATCAGGGTCAATCCTGAGAGTGTGTTGATCAGGATCAAACCTGAGACTTTGTTGATCAGGATCAATCCTGAGAGTGTGTTGATCAGGATCAATCCTGAGAGTGTGTGGGTATCAGGATCAATCCTGAGAGTGCGTGCATCAGGATCAATTCTGAGACTTTGTTGATCAGGATCAATCCAGAGACTGTGTTGATCAGGATCAATCCTGATAGTGTGTGTGGAACAGGATCAACCTTGAGAGTGTGTGGATCAGGATCATCCCTGAAAGTGGGTGCATCAGGATCAACCTTGAGGGTGCATGGATCAGGATCATTCATGACAGTATGTATTTTAGGATCAATCCTGAGAATGTGTGCATCAGGGTCAATTCTGTGAGTGTGTGGATCAGGATCAACCTTGAGAGTGTGTTAATTAGCATCAATCCTCAGAGTGTGTGGATCAGGATCAAACCTGTTATTGATTGGATTAGGTTCAATGCTGAGAGAGTTTGGATTAGGATAAGCCCTGAGAGTCTGCATTTCAGGATCTATCCTGAGAGGGTGTGGATCAGGAACAAACCTGTTAATGTGGTGGATCATGATGAATGCTGAGAGTGTGTGCATCTGGGTCAATCGTGGGTGTGTGTGGATCAGGATGAATCCTGAGAGTGTATGGATATATCAGGGTCAATCCTACGAGTTTGTGAATCAGGATCAATCCTGTGAGTGTGTGTATCAGTATCAATCCTGAGAGTGAGGTGATCAGGATCAATCCTGAGAGTGTGTTGATCAGGAACAATCCAGAAGTGAGTGGATCTGGATCAATCCAAATAGTGTGTGGATCAGGATCAAACCTGAGAGTGTATGGATATATCAGGGTCAATCCTGCGAGTTTGTGAATCAGGATCAATGCTGAGAGCACGTGCATTAGGGTCAATCCTGAGAGTGTGTTGATCAGGATCAATCCTGAGAGTGCGTGGATCAGGATCAAACCTGAGACTGTGGGGTATCAGGATCAATCCTGAGAGTGCGTGCCTCAGTCTCAATCCTGACAGTGTGTTGATCAGGATCAATCCTGACAGAATGTGAATCAGGAACAATCCAGAGAGTGTGTGGATCAGGTTCAATCCTGAGACTGTGGGGTATCAGGATCAATCCTGAGAGTGCATGCATCGGGGTCAATCCTGAGAGTGTGTTGATCAGGATCAATCCTGAGACGTTTTTGATCAAGTTCAATCCTGAGAGTGCATGCATCGGGGTCAATCCTGAGACTTTGTTGATCAGGATGAATCCTGAGACTTTGTTGATCAGGAACAATCCTGAGAGTGTGTTGATCAGGATCAATCCTGAGACGTTTTTGATCAAGTTCAATCCTGAGAGTGTGTGCAACAGGCTAAATGCTGAGAATGTGTGGATCCGGATCAATCCTTTGACTTTGTTGATCGTGATCATTCCTGAGAGTTTGGGGGATCAGGATCAATCATGAGAGCGTGTGCATCAAGGTCAATCCTGCGAGTGTGTTGATGAGGATCAATCCTGAGACTTTGTTGGTCAGTATCAATCTTGCGAGTGTGTGGATCAGGATCAATCCTGAGAGTGTGTTGATCAGAACCAATCCTGTGTGTTTGTTGATCAGAATCAATCCTGAGAGTGTGTGCATCATGATCAATACTGAGACTTTGTTGATCAGGAACAATCCTGAGAGTGTGTTGATCAGGATCAATCCTGAGACGTTTTTGATCAAGTTCAATCCTGAGAGTGTGTGCAACAGGCTAAATGCTGAGAATGTGTGGATCCGGATCAATCCTTTGACTTTGTTGATCGTGATCATTCCTGAGAGTTTGGGGGATCAGGATCAATCATGAGAGCGTGTGCATCAAGGTCAATCCTGCGAGTGTGTTGATGAGGATCAATCCTGAGACTTTGTTGGTCAGTATCAATCTTGCGAGTGTGTGGATCAGGATCAATCCTGAGAGTGTGTTGATCAGAACCAATCCTGTGTGTTTGTTGATCAGAATCAATCCTGAGAGTGTGTGCATCATGATCAATACTGAGACTTTGTTGATCAGGAACAATCCTGAGAGTGTGTTGATCAGGATCAATCCTGAGACTTTGGTGATCAAGATCAATCGTGCGGGTGTGTGCATCAGGATCAATACTGAGACTTTGTTGATCTGGAACAATCCTGAGAGTCTGTTGATCAGGATCAATCCTGAGACTTTGATGATCTTCATCATTCCTGAGAGTTTGGGGGATCAGGATCAATCATGAGAGTGCGTGAATCAGGGTCAATCCAGAGAGTGTGTTGATTAAGATCTATCCTGAAAGTATGTGTGGAACAAGATCAAACATGAGAGTGTGTGGATCAGGATCAATCCTGACAGTATGTGGATCAGGATCAGTCCTGAGACTGTGTTAATCAAGATCAATGCTGAGAGTGTGTGCATCAGTGTAAATGCTGAGAACGTATGGATCAGGATCAGCCCTGCGTGTGGGTGGATAAGGATCAACCTTGAGAGTGCGTGGATCAGGATCATTCCTGACAGTATGTGGTTCAGGATCAATCCTGAGAGTGTGTGCATCAGGGTCAATCCTGAGAGCATGTGGGTCAGGATCAATCCTGATAGTGTGTTAATCAGTATCAATCCTGAGAGTATGTGGATCAGGATCAATCCTTAGAGTTTGTTGATCAGGATCAATTCTGGGACTTTGTTGATCAGTATTAATCCTGAGAGTGTGTGGATCAGGATCAATCCTGACAGTATGTGAATCAGGAACAATCCAGAGAGTGTGTGGATCAGGATCAATCCTGAGACTGTGGGGTATCAGGATCAATCCTGAGAGTGCGTGCATCAGGGTCAATCCTGAGAGTGTGTTGATCAGGATCAATCCTGAGGCATTGTTGATCAGGATTAATCCTGAGAGTGTGTGGATCAGGATCAATCCTTAGAGTTTGTTGATCAGGATCAATCCTGGGCCTTTGCTGATCAGGATCAATCCTGAGAGTCTGTGTATTAGGATCAATCGTGACAGTATGTGAATCAGGAACAATCCAGAGAGTGTGTGGATCAGGATCAATCCTGAGACTGTGGGGTATCAGGATCAATCCTGAGAGCGCATGCATCAGGGTCAATCCTGAGAGTGTGTTAATCATGATCAATCCTCAGAGAGTGTGGATCAGGATCAACCCTTAGAGTGTGTTGATCAGGATCAATCCTGAGAGTGTTTGGATCAGGAACAAACCTGTTAATGTGGGGGATCATGATGAATTCTGAGAGTGTGTGCATATGTGTCAACCGTGAGAGTGTGGATCAGGCTCAATCCTGAGAGTGTATGGATGGATCAGGGTCAATCCTGAGAGTTTGTGAATAAGGATCAATCCTGTGATGTGTGTCTCAGTATCAATCCTGAGAGTGTGTTTTTCAGGATCAGTCCTGAGAGTGTGTGGATCAGGGTCAATCTTGAGAGTGTGTGAATCAGGATCAATCCTGATAGTGTGTTAATCAGTATCAATCCTGAGAGTGTGTGCATCAGGATCAATCCTTAGATATTGTTGATCAGGATCAATCCTGGGATTTTGTTGATCAGAATCAATCCTGAGAGTGTGTGGATCAGGATCAATCCTGACAGTATGTGAATCAGGAACAATCCAGAGTGTGTGTGGATCAGGATCAAACCTGAGACTGTGGGGTATCAGGATGAATCCTGAGTGTGCGTGCATCAGGGTCAATCCTGAGAGTGAGTTGATCAGGATCAATCCTGAGAGTGTATGGATGGATCAGGGTCAATCCTGAGAGTTTCTGAATGAGGATCAATCCTGTGAGTGTGTGTATCAGTATCAATCCTGAGAGTGAGGTGATCAGGATCAATCCTGAGAGTGAGTGGATCAGGATCAATCCAAATAGTGTGTGGATCAGGATCAAACCTGAGACTGTGGCGTATCAGGATCAATGCTGAGAGCGCGTGCATCAGGGTTAATCATGAGAGTGTGTTGATCAGGTTCAATCCTGAGACTTTGTTGATCAGGATCAATCCTGAGAGTGTGTGGATCAGGATCAAACCAATGAGTGTGTGGATCAGGATCAAACCTGAGACTGTGGGGTATCAGGATCAATCCTGAGAGTGCATGCATCAGGGTCAATCCTGAGAGTGTGTTGATCAGGATAAATCCTGACAGAATGTGAATCAGGACCAATCCAGAGAGTGTGTGGATCAGGATCAATTCTGACAGTGTGTGTGGATCAGGCTCATCCTGAGAGTGTGTTGATCAGGATCAATCCTGAGACTTTGTTAATCAGGATCAATCCTGAGATTGTGTTGATAAGGATCAATCCTGATAGTGTGTGTGGAACAGGATCAACCTTGAGAGTGTGTGGATCAGGATCATCCCTGATAGTGCTTGGATCAGGTTCAATGCTGATAGAGTGTGGATGAGGATCGGCCCTGAGAGTGTGTGTTTCAGGATCTATCCTCAGCGGGTGTGGATCAGGAACAATCTTGTTAATGTGGGGGTCATGATGAATTCTGAGAGTGTGTGCATCTTCGTGTGAGACTTTGTTGATCAGGATCAATCCTGAAAGTGTGTTGATCAGGGTCAATCCTGAGACTTTGTTGATCAAGATCAATCCTGAGAGTGTGTGCATCAGGGTAAATGCTGAGAATGTGTGGATCAGGATCAGCCCTGAGAGTGTGTTGGTCAGGATCAATGCTGTGATTGTTCGGGATCAGGATCAATGCTGATATTATGTGGAGCAGGATCAATCCTGAGAGTGTGTTAGATCATGGTCAATCATGAGAGCGTGTGGATCACGAACAATCCTGAAACAGTGTTGATCAGAATCAACCCTGAGAATGTTTGGTTCAGGATGAATCCTGATTATGTGTGTGGAACAGGATCAATCCTGAGAGTGTGGGAGATCTGGATCAATCCTGTGAGTTTGTGGATCAGCATCAACCTTGAAAGTGTGGGGTATCAGGATCAATCCTGAGAGTGCGTGCATCAGGGTCAATCCTGAGAGTGTGTTGATCAGGATCAATCCTGAGACTTTGTTGATCAGGATCAATCCTGAGAGTGTGTTGATCAGGATCAATCCTGAGACTTTGTTGATCAGGATCAATCCTGAGAGTGCGTGCATCAGGATCAATTCTGAGACTTTGTTGATCAGGATCAATCCAGAGACTGTGTTGATCAGGATGAATACTGATAGTGTGTGTTGAACAGGATCAACCTTGAGAGTGTGTGGATCAGGATCATCCCTGATAGTGGGTGCATCAGGATCAACCTTGAGGGTGCATGGATCAGGATTATTCATGACAGTATGTGTTTTAGGATCAATCCTGAGAATGTGTGCATCAGAGTCAATTCTGTGAGTGTGTGGATCAGGATCAAGCTTGAGAGTGTGTTAATTAGCATCAATCCTCAGAGTGTGTGGATCAGGATCAAACCTGATAGTGATTGGATTAGGTTCAATGCTGAGAGAGTTTGGATTAGGATAAGCCCTGAGAGTCTGCATTTCAGGATCTATCCTGAGAGGGTGTGGATCAGGAACAAACCTGTTAATGTGGTGGATCATGATGAATTCTGAGAGTGTGTGCATCTGGGTCAATCGTGGGTGTGTGTGGATCAGGATGAATCCTGAGAGTGTATGGATATATCAGGGTCAATCCTGTGAGTTTGTGAATCAGGATCAATCCTGTGAGTGTGTGTATCAGTATCAATCCTGAGAGTGAGGTGATCAGGATCAATCCTGAGAGTGTGTTGATCAGGAACAATCCAGAAGTGAGTGGATCTGGATCAATCCAAATAGTGTGTGGATCAGGATCAAACCTGAGAGTGTATGGATATATCAGGGTCAATCCTGCGAGTTTGTGAATCAGGATCAATGCTGAGAGCACGTGCATTAGGGTCAATCCTGAGAGTGTGTTGATCAGGATCAATCCTGAGAGTGCGTGGATCAGGATCAAACCTGAGACTGTGGGGTATCAGGATCAATCCTGAGAGTGCGTGCCTCAGTGTCAATCCTGACAGTGTGTTGATCAGGATCAATCCTGACAGAATGTGAATCAGGAACAATCCAGAGAGTGTGTGGATCAGGTTCAATCCTGAGACTGTGGGGTATCAGGATCAATCCTGAGAGTGCATGCATCGGGGTCAATCCTGTGAGTGTGTTGATCAGGATGAATCCTGAGACTTTGTTGATCAGGAACAATCCTGAGAGTGTGTTGATCAGGATCAATCCTGAGACTTTGTTGATCAGGATCAATCCTGAGAGTGTGTT
Organism: Cetorhinus maximus; assembly: GCF_964194155.1. Classification (NCBI taxonomy): domain Eukaryota; kingdom Metazoa; phylum Chordata; class Chondrichthyes; order Lamniformes; family Cetorhinidae; genus Cetorhinus; species Cetorhinus maximus. The sequence goes on from NC_135887.1 coordinate 63,363,846, forward strand.
GATCAGGATCAATCCTGACAGAATGTGAATCAGGAACAATCCAGAGAGTGTGTGGATCACGTTCAATCCTGAGACTGTGGGGTATCAGGATCAATCCTGAGAGTGCGTGCATCGGGGTCAATCCTGTGAGTGTGTTGATCAGGATGAATCCTGAGACTTTGTTGATCTGGAACAATCCTGAGAGTGTGTTGATCAGGATCAATCTTGAGAATTTTTTGATCAATTTCAATCCTGAGAGTGTGTGTATCAGGCTAAATGCTGAGAATGTGTGGATCAGGATCAATCCTTTGACTTTGTTGATCGTGATCATTCCTGAGAGTTTGGGGGATCAGGATCAATCATGACAGCACGTGCATCAGGGTCAATCCTGAGAGTGTGTTGATCAGGATCAAACCTGAGACTTTGTTGATCAGGATCAATCCTGAGAGTGTGTTGATCAGGATCAATCCTGAGAGTGTGTGGGTATCAGGATCAATCCTGAGAGTGCGTGCATCAGGATCAATTCTGAGACTTTGTTGATCAGGATCAATCCAGAGACTGTGTTGATCAGGATCAATCCTGATAGTGTGTGTGGAACAGGATCAACCTTGAGAGTGTGTGGATCAGGATCATCCCTGAAAGTGGGTGCATCAGGATCAACCTTGAGGGTGCATGGATCAGGATCATTCATGACAGTATGTATTTTAGGATCAATCCTGAGAATGTGTGCATCAGGGTCAATTCTGTGAGTGTGTGGATCAGGATCAACCTTGAGAGTGTGTTAATTAGCATCAATCCTCAGAGTGTGTGGATCAGGATCAAACCTGTTATTGATTGGATTAGGTTCAATGCTGAGAGAGTTTGGATTAGGATAAGCCCTGAGAGTCTGCATTTCAGGATCTATCCTGAGAGGGTGTGGATCAGGAACAAACCTGTTAATGTGGTGGATCATGATGAATTCTGAGAGTGTGTGCATCTGGGTCAATCGTGGGTGTGTGTGGATCAGGATGAATCCTGAGAGTGTATGGATATATCAGGGTCAATCCTACGAGTTTGTGAATCAGGATCAATCCTGTGAGTGTGTGTATCAGTATCAATCCTGAGAGTGAGGTGATCAGGATCAATCCTGAGAGTGTGTTGATCAGGAACAATCCAGAAGTGAGTGGATCTGGATCAATCCAAATAGTGTGTGGATCAGGATCAAACCTGAGAGTGTATGGATATATCAGGGTCAATCCTGCGAGTTTGTGAATCAGGATCAATGCTGAGAGCACGTGCATTAGGGTCAATCCTGAGAGTGTGTTGATCAGGATCAATCCTGAGAGTGCGTGGATCAGGATCAAACCTGAGACTGTGGGGTATCAGGATCAATCCTGAGAGTGCGTGCCTCAGTCTCAATCCTGACAGTGTGTTGATCAGGATCAATCCTGACAGAATGTGAATCAGGAACAATCCAGAGAGTGTGTGGATCAGGTTCAATCCTGAGACTGTGGGGTATCAGGATCAATCCTGAGAGTGCATGCATCGGGGTCAATCCTGAGAGTGTGTTGATCAGGATCAATCCTGAGACGTTTTTGATCAAGTTCAATCCTGAGAGTGCATGCATCGGGGTCAATCCTGAGACTTTGTTGATCAGGATGAATCCTGAGACTTTGTTGATCAGGAACAATCCTGAGAGTGTGTTGATCAGGATCAATCCTGAGACGTTTTTGATCAAGTTCAATCCTGAGAGTGTGTGCAACAGGCTAAATGCTGAGAATGTGTGGATCCGGATCAATCCTTTGACTTTGTTGATCGTGATCATTCCTGAGAGTTTGGGGGATCAGGATCAATCATGAGAGCGTGTGCATCAAGGTCAATCCTGCGAGTGTGTTGATGAGGATCAATCCTGAGACTTTGTTGGTCAGTATCAATCTTGCGAGTGTGTGGATCAGGATCAATCCTGAGAGTGTGTTGATCAGAACCAATCCTGTGTGTTTGTTGATCAGAATCAATCCTGAGAGTGTGTGCATCATGATCAATACTGAGACTTTGTTGATCAGGAACAATCCTGAGAGTGTGTTGATCAGGATCAATCCTGAGACGTTTTTGATCAAGTTCAATCCTGAGAGTGTGTGCAACAGGCTAAATGCTGAGAATGTGTGGATCCGGATCAATCCTTTGACTTTGTTGATCGTGATCATTCCTGAGAGTTTGGGGGATCAGGATCAATCATGAGAGCGTGTGCATCAAGGTCAATCCTGCGAGTGTGTTGATGAGGATCAATCCTGAGACTTTGTTGGTCAGTATCAATCTTGCGAGTGTGTGGATCAGGATCAATCCTGAGAGTGTGTTGATCAGAACCAATCCTGTGTGTTTGTTGATCAGAATCAATCCTGAGAGTGTGTGCATCATGATCAATACTGAGACTTTGTTGATCAGGAACAATCCTGAGAGTGTGTTGATCAGGATCAATCCTGAGACTTTGGTGATCAAGATCAATCGTGCGGGTGTGTGCATCAGGATCAATACTGAGACTTTGTTGATCTGGAACAATCCTGAGAGTCTGTTGATCAGGATCAATCCTGAGACTTTGATGATCTTCATCATTCCTGAGAGTTTGGGGGATCAGGATCAATCATGAGAGTGCGTGAATCAGGGTCAATCCAGAGAGTGTGTTGATTAAGATCTATCCTGAAAGTATGTGTGGAACAAGATCAAACATGAGAGTGTGTGGATCAGGATCAATCCTGACAGTATGTGGATCAGGATCAGTCCTGAGACTGTGTTAATCAAGATCAATGCTGAGAGTGTGTGCATCAGTGTAAATGCTGAGAACGTATGGATCAGGATCAGCCCTGCGTGTGGGTGGATAAGGATCAACCTTGAGAGTGCGTGGATCAGGATCATTCCTGACAGTATGTGGTTCAGGATCAATCCTGAGAGTGTGTGCATCAGGGTCAATCCTGAGAGCATGTGGGTCAGGATCAATCCTGATAGTGTGTTAATCAGTATCAATCCTGAGAGTATGTGGATCAGGATCAATCCTTAGAGTTTGTTGATCAGGATCAATTCTGGGACTTTGTTGATCAGTATTAATCCTGAGAGTGTGTGGATCAGGATCAATCCTGACAGTATGTGAATCAGGAACAATCCAGAGAGTGTGTGGATCAGGATCAATCCTGAGACTGTGGGGTATCAGGATCAATCCTGAGAGTGCGTGCATCAGGGTCAATCCTGAGAGTGTGTTGATCAGGATCAATCCTGAGGCATTGTTGATCAGGATTAATCCTGAGAGTGTGTGGATCAGGATCAATCCTTAGAGTTTGTTGATCAGGATCAATCCTGGGCCTTTGCTGATCAGGATCAATCCTGAGAGTCTGTGTATTAGGATCAATCGTGACAGTATGTGAATCAGGAACAATCCAGAGAGTGTGTGGATCAGGATCAATCCTGAGACTGTGGGGTATCAGGATCAATCCTGAGAGCGCATGCATCAGGGTCAATCCTGAGAGTGTGTTAATCATGATCAATCCTCAGAGAGTGTGGATCAGGATCAACCCTTAGAGTGTGTTGATCAGGATCAATCCTGAGAGTGTTTGGATCAGGAACAAACCTGTTAATGTGGGGGATCATGATGAATTCTGAGAGTGTGTGCATATGTGTCAACCGTGAGAGTGTGGATCAGGCTCAATCCTGAGAGTGTATGGATGGATCAGGGTCAATCCTGAGAGTTTGTGAATAAGGATCAATCCTGTGATGTGTGTCTCAGTATCAATCCTGAGAGTGTGTTTTTCAGGATCAGTCCTGAGAGTGTGTGGATCAGGGTCAATCTTGAGAGTGTGTGAATCAGGATCAATCCTGATAGTGTGTTAATCAGTATCAATCCTGAGAGTGTGTGCATCAGGATCAATCCTTAGATATTGTTGATCAGGATCAATCCTGGGATTTTGTTGATCAGAATCAATCCTGAGAGTGTGTGGATCAGGATCAATCCTGACAGTATGTGAATCAGGAACAATCCAGAGTGTGTGTGGATCAGGATCAAACCTGAGACTGTGGGGTATCAGGATGAATCCTGAGTGTGCGTGCATCAGGGTCAATCCTGAGAGTGAGTTGATCAGGATCAATCCTGAGAGTGTATGGATGGATCAGGGTCAATCCTGAGAGTTTCTGAATGAGGATCAATCCTGTGAGTGTGTGTATCAGTATCAATCCTGAGAGTGAGGTGATCAGGATCAATCCTGAGAGTGAGTGGATCAGGATCAATCCAAATAGTGTGTGGATCAGGATCAAACCTGAGACTGTGGCGTATCAGGATCAATGCTGAGAGCGCGTGCATCAGGGTTAATCATGAGAGTGTGTTGATCAGGTTCAATCCTGAGACTTTGTTGATCAGGATCAATCCTGAGAGTGTGTGGATCAGGATCAAACCAATGAGTGTGTGGATCAGGATCAAACCTGAGACTGTGGGGTATCAGGATCAATCCTGAGAGTGCATGCATCAGGGTCAATCCTGAGAGTGTGTTGATCAGGATAAATCCTGACAGAATGTGAATCAGGACCAATCCAGAGAGTGTGTGGATCAGGATCAATTCTGACAGTGTGTGTGGATCAGGCTCATCCTGAGAGTGTGTTGATCAGGATCAATCCTGAGACTTTGTTAATCAGGATCAATCCTGAGATTGTGTTGATAAGGATCAATCCTGATAGTGTGTGTGGAACAGGATCAACCTTGAGAGTGTGTGGATCAGGATCATCCCTGATAGTGCTTGGATCAGGTTCAATGCTGATAGAGTGTGGATGAGGATCGGCCCTGAGAGTGTGTGTTTCAGGATCTATCCTCAGCGGGTGTGGATCAGGAACAATCTTGTTAATGTGGGGGTCATGATGAATTCTGAGAGTGTGTGCATCTTCGTGTGAGACTTTGTTGATCAGGATCAATCCTGAAAGTGTGTTGATCAGGGTCAATCCTGAGACTTTGTTGATCAAGATCAATCCTGAGAGTGTGTGCATCAGGGTAAATGCTGAGAATGTGTGGATCAGGATCAGCCCTGAGAGTGTGTTGGTCAGGATCAATGCTGTGATTGTTCGGGATCAGGATCAATGCTGATATTATGTGGAGCAGGATCAATCCTGAGAGTGTGTTAGATCATGGTCAATCATGAGAGCGTGTGGATCACGAACAATCCTGAAACAGTGTTGATCAGAATCAACCCTGAGAATGTTTGGTTCAGGATGAATCCTGATTATGTGTGTGGAACAGGATCAATCCTGAGAGTGTGGGAGATCTGGATCAATCCTGTGAGTTTGTGGATCAGCATCAACCTTGAAAGTGTGGGGTATCAGGATCAATCCTGAGAGTGCGTGCATCAGGGTCAATCCTGAGAGTGTGTTGATCAGGATCAATCCTGAGACTTTGTTGATCAGGATCAATCCTGAGAGTGTGTTGATCAGGATCAATCCTGAGACTTTGTTGATCAGGATCAATCCTGAGAGTGCGTGCATCAGGATCAATTCTGAGACTTTGTTGATCAGGATCAATCCAGAGACTGTGTTGATCAGGATGAATACTGATAGTGTGTGTTGAACAGGATCAACCTTGAGAGTGTGTGGATCAGGATCATCCCTGATAGTGGGTGCATCAGGATCAACCTTGAGGGTGCATGGATCAGGATTATTCATGACAGTATGTGTTTTAGGATCAATCCTGAGAATGTGTGCATCAGAGTCAATTCTGTGAGTGTGTGGATCAGGATCAAGCTTGAGAGTGTGTTAATTAGCATCAATCCTCAGAGTGTGTGGATCAGGATCAAACCTGATAGTGATTGGATTAGGTTCAATGCTGAGAGAGTTTGGATTAGGATAAGCCCTGAGAGTCTGCATTTCAGGATCTATCCTGAGAGGGTGTGGATCAGGAACAAACCTGTTAATGTGGTGGATCATGATGAATTCTGAGAGTGTGTGCATCTGGGTCAATCGTGGGTGTGTGTGGATCAGGATGAATCCTGAGAGTGTATGGATATATCAGGGTCAATCCTGTGAGTTTGTGAATCAGGATCAATCCTGTGAGTGTGTGTATCAGTATCAATCCTGAGAGTGAGGTGATCAGGATCAATCCTGAGAGTGTGTTGATCAGGAACAATCCAGAAGTGAGTGGATCTGGATCAATCCAAATAGTGTGTGGATCAGGATCAAACCTGAGAGTGTATGGATATATCAGGGTCAATCCTGCGAGTTTGTGAATCAGGATCAATGCTGAGAGCACGTGCATTAGGGTCAATCCTGAGAGTGTGTTGATCAGGATCAATCCTGAGAGTGCGTGGATCAGGATCAAACCTGAGACTGTGGGGTATCAGGATCAATCCTGAGAGTGCGTGCCTCAGTGTCAATCCTGACAGTGTGTTGATCAGGATCAATCCTGACAGAATGTGAATCAGGAACAATCCAGAGAGTGTGTGGATCAGGTTCAATCCTGAGACTGTGGGGTATCAGGATCAATCCTGAGAGTGCATGCATCGGGGTCAATCCTGTGAGTGTGTTGATCAGGATGAATCCTGAGACTTTGTTGATCAGGAACAATCCTGAGAGTGTGTTGATCAGGATCAATCCTGAGACTTTGTTGATCAGGATCAATCCTGAGAGTGTGTTGATCAGGATCAATCCTGACAGAATGTGAATCAGGAACAATCCAGAGAGTGTGTGGATCACGTTCAATCCTGAGACTGTGGGGTATCAGGATCAATCCTGAGAGTGCGTGCATCGGGGTCAATCCTGTGAGTGTGTTGATCAGGATGAATCCTGAGACTTTGTTGATCTGGAACAATCCTGAGAGTGTGTTGATCAGGATCAATCTTGAGAATTTTTTGATCAATTTCAATCCTGAGAGTGTGTGTATCAGGCTAAATGCTGAGAATGTGTGGATCAGGATCAATCCTTTGACTTTGTTGATCGTGATCATTCCTGAGAGTTTGGGGGATCAGGATCAATCATGACAGCACGTGCATCAGGGTCAATCCTGAGAGTGTGTTGATCAGGATCAATCCTGGGACTTTGTTGTTTGGGATCAGTCCTGAGAGTGTGTGGATCAGGATCAAACCATTGAGCGTGTGGATCATGATGAAGCCTGAGACTGTGGGGTATCAGGATCAGTCCAGAGAGTGCGTGCATCAGGGTCAATCCTGAGAGTGTGTTGATCAGGATCAATCCTGAGACTTTGTTGGTCAGTATCAATCTTGCGAGTGTGTGGTTCAGGATCAATCCTGAGAGTGTGTTGATCAGAATCAATCCTGAGACTTTGTTGATCAAGATCAATCGTGATGGTGTGTGCATCAGGATCAGTACTGGGACTTTGTTGATCTGGAACAATCCTGAGAGTGTTTTGATCAGAATCAATCCTGTGAGTTTGTTGATCAGAATCAATCCTGAGAGTGTGTGCATCAGGATCAATCCTGAGAGTGTGTTGATCAGGATCAATCCTGAGACTTTGATGATCTTCATCATTCCTGAGAGTTTGGGGGATCAGGATCAATCATGAGAGTGCGTGAATCAGGGTCAATCCAGAGAGTGTGTGGATTAAGATACATCCTGAAAGTATGTGTGGAACAGGATCAAACATGAGAGTGTGTGGATCAGGATCAATCCTGACAGTATGTGGATCAGGATCAGTCCTGAGACTGTGTTAATCAAGATCAATCCTGAGAGTGTGTGCATCAGTGTAAATGCTGAGAATGTATGGATCAGGATCAGCCCTGAGTGTGGGCGGATCAGGATCAACCTTGAGAGTGCGTGGATCAGGATCATTCCTGACAGTATGTGGTTCAGGATCAATCCTGAGAGTGTGTGCATCAGGGTCAATCCTGACAGTATGTGAATCAGGAACAATCCAGAGAGTGTGTGGATCAGGATTAATCCTGAGACTGTGGGGTATCAGGATCAATCCTGAGAGTGTGTTAATCAGTATCAATCCTGAGAGTGTGTGGATCAGGATCAATCCTTAGAGTTTGTTGATCAGGATCAATTCTGGGACTTCGTTGATCAGGATTAATCCTGAGAGTGTGTTGATCAGGATCAATCCAAGACAGTATGTGAATCAGGAACAATCCAGAGAGTGTGTGAATCAGGATCAATCCTGAGACTGTGGGGTATCAAGATCAAACCTGAGAGTGTGTTAATCAGTATCAATCCTGAGAGTGTGTTGATCAGGATCAATCCTGAGAGTGCGTGGATCAGGATCAAACCTGAGACTGTGGGGTATCAGGATCAATCCTGAGAGTGCGTGCCTCAGGGTCAATCCTGAGAGTGTGTTGATCAGGATCAATCCTGACAGAATGTGAATCAGGAACAATCCAGAGAGTGTGTGGATCAGGTTCAATCCTGAGACTGTGGGGTATCAGGATCAATCCTGAGAGTGTATGGATGGATCAGGGTCAATCCTGAGAGTTTGTGAATCAGGATCAATCCTGTGAGTGTGTTGATCAGGATGAATCCTGAGACTTTGTTGATCAGGAACAATCCTGAGAGTGTGTTGATCAGGATCAATCCTGAGACTTTTTTTGATCAAGATCAATCCTGAGAGTGTGTGCATCAGGCTAAATTCTGAGAATGTGTGGATCAGCATCAATCCTGACTATGTGTCTGGATTAGGCACATCTTGAGAGTGTGATAACTAGATCAATCCTGAGATTTTGTTGATCAGGATCAATCCTGAGAGTGTGTTGATCAGGATCAATCCTGATAGTGCTTGGATCAGGTTCAATGCTGAGCGAGTTTGGATGAGGATTAGCCCTGAGAGTGTGTGCTTCAGGATATATCCTGAGAGGGTGTGGATCAGGAACAAACCTGTGAATGTGGTGGATCATGATGAATTCTGAGAGTGTGTGCATCTGTGTCAATCGTGAGAGTGTGTGGATCAGGATCAATCCTGAGAGTGTATGGATGGATCAGGGTCAATCCTGAGAATTTGTGAATCAGGATCAATCCTGTGAGTGTGTGTATCAGGATCAATCCTGAGAGTGTGTGCATCAGGGTAAATGCTGAGAATGTGTGGTTCAGGATCAGCCCTGAGAGTGTGTTGGTCAGGATCAATGCTGTGATTGTTCGGGATCAGGATCAATGCTGACATTATGTGGAGCAGGTTCAATCCTGAGAGTGTGTTAGATCATGGTCAATCATGAGAGCGTGTGGATCACGAACAATCCTGAGACTGTGTTGATCAGAATCAATCCTGAGAATGTTTGGTTCAGGATGAATCCTGATAATGTGTGTGGAACAGGATCAATCCTGAGAGTGTGGGAGATCTGGATCAATTCTGTGAGTTTGTGGATCAGCATCAACCTTGAGAGTGTGGGGTATCAGGATCAATCCTGAGAGTGCGTGCATCAGGGTCAATCCTGATAGTGTGTTGATCAGGATCAAACCTGAGACTTTGTTGATCAGGATCAATCCTGAGAGTGTGTTGATCAGGATCAATCCTGAGAGTGTGTGGATTATGGTAAATCCTGATAGAGTGTGTGGAACAGGATCAATTCTGAGATTGTGGGAGATCAGGATCAATTCTGTAAGGTAGTGGATCAGGATCAATCCTGAGAGTGCGTGCATCAGGGTCAATCTTGAGAGTGTGTTGATCAGGATCAATCCTGAGACTTTGTTGATCAGGATCAATCCTGATAGTGTGTGTGGAACAGGATCAACCTTGAGAGTGTGTGGATCAGGATCATCCCTGATAGTGGGTGCATCAGGATCAACCTTGAGGGTGCATGGATCAGGATCATTCATGACAGTATGTGTTTTAGGATCAATCCTGAGAATGTGTGCATCAGGGTCAATTCTGTGAGTGTGTGAATCAGGATCAAGCTTGAGAGTGTGTTAATTAGCATCAATCCTCAGAGTGTGTGGATCAGGATCAAACCTGATAGTGATTGGATTAGGTTCAATGCCGAGAGAGTTTGGATGAGGATCAGCCCTGAGAGTGTGCATTTCAGGATCTATCCTGAGAGGGTGTGGATCAGGAACAAACCTGTTAATGTGGGGGATCATGATGAATTCTGAGAGTGTGTGCATCTGGCTCAACCGTGGGTGTGTGTGGATCAGGATCCATCCTGAGAGTGTATGGATATATCAGGGTCAATCCTGCGAGTTTGTGAATCAGGATCAACCCTGAGAGTGTGTGTATCAATATCAATCCTGAGAGTGAGGTGATCAGGATCAATCCTGAGAGTGTGTTGATCAGGAACAATCCAAAAGTGAGTGGATCTGGATCAATCCAAATAGTGTGTGGATCAGAATCAAACCTGAGAGTGTATTGATATATCTAGGTCAATCCTGCGAGTTTGTGAATCAGGATCAATGCTGAGAGCACGTGCATCAGGGTCAATCCAGAGAGTGTGTTGATCAGGATCAATCCTGAGACTTTATTGATCAGGATCAATCCTGAGAGTGTGTGGATTAGGATCAAACCTGAGACTGTGGGGCATCAGGATCAATCCTGAGAGTACGTGCCTCAGGTTCAATCCTGAGAGTGTGTTGATCAGGATCAATCCTGACAGAATGTGAATCAGGAACAATCCAGAGAGTGTGTGGATAAGCATCAACCTTGAGAGTCTGGGGGATCAGGATCAATCCTGAGAGTGCGTGCATCAGGGTCAATCCTGAGAGTGTGTTGATCAGGATCAATCCTGTGAGTGTGTGTATCAGTATCAATCCTGAGAGAGAGGTGATCAGGATCAATCCTGAGAGTGTGTTGATCAGGAACAATCCAGAATTGAGTGGATCTGGATCAATCCAAATAGTGTGTGGATCAGAATCAAACCTGAGAGTGTATAGATATATCAGGGTCAATCCTGCGAGTTTGTGAATCAGGATCAATGCTGAGAGCGCGTGCATCAGGGTCAATCCTGAGAGTGTGTTGATCAGGATCAATCCTGAGAGTGTGTGGATTAGGATCAAACCTGAGACTGTGGGGTATCAGAATCAATCCTGAGAGTGCGTGTCTCAGGGTCAATCCTGAGAGTGTGTTGATCAGTATCAATCCTGACAGAATGTGAATCAGGAACAATCCTGAGAGTGTGTGGATCAGCATCAACCTTGAGAGTGTGGGGGATCAGGATCAATCCTGAGAGTGCGTGCATCAGGGTCAATCCTGAGTGTGTGTTAATCAGGATGAATCCTGAGACTTTGTTGATCAGGATCAATCCTGAGAGTGTGTTGATCAGGATCAATCCTGAGACTTTCTTGATCAGGATCAATCCTGAGACTTTGTTGATCAGGATCAATCCTGAGAGTGTGGGGGATCATGATGAATTCTGAGAGTGTCTGCATCTGGGTCAATCCTGAGAGTGTTTGGATCAGGATGAATCCTGAGAGTGTGTGAGTATCAGGATCAATCCTGAGAGTGTGTTGATCAGGATCAATCCTGAGACTTTGTTGATCAGGATCAATCCTGAGAGTGTGTGCATCAGGATCAATCCTGAGAGTGTGTTGATCAGGATCAATCCTGATAGTGTGTGTGGAACAGGATCAACCTTGAGAGTGTGTGGATCAGGATCATCCCTGATAGTGGGTGCATCAGGATCAACCTTGAGGGTGCATGGATCAGGATCATTCATGACAGTATGTGTTTTAGGATCAATCCTGAGAATGTGTGCATCAGAGTCAATTCTGTGAGTGTGTGGATCAGGATCAACCTTGAGAGTGTGTTAATTAGCATCAATCCTCAGAGTGTGTAGATCAGGATCAAACCTGATAGTGATTGGATTAGGTTCAATGCTGAGAGAGTTTGGATGAGGATCTGCCCTGAGAGTGTACATTTCAGGATCTATCCTGAGAGGGTGTGGATCAGGAACAAACCTGTTAATGTGGTGGATCATGATGAATTCTGAGAGTGTGTGCATCTGGGTCAATCGTGGGTGTGTGTGGATCAGGATGAATCCTGAGAGTGTATGGATATATCAGGGTCAATCCTGTGAGTTTGTGAATCAGGATCAATCCTGTGAGTGTGTGTATCAGTATCAATCCTGAGAGTGAGGTGATCAGGATCAATCCTGAGAGTGTGTTGATCAGGAACAATCCAGAAGTGAGTGGATCTGGATCAATCCAAATAGTGTGTGGATCAGGATCAAACCTGAGAGTGTATGGATATATCAGGGTCAATCCTGCGAGTTTGTGAATCAGGATCAATGCTGAGAGCACGTGCATCAGGGTCAATCCTGAGAGTGTGTTGATCAGGATCAATCCTGAGACTTTGTTGATCAGGATCAATCCTGAGAGTGTGTTGATCAGGATCAATCCTGACAGAATGTGAATCAGGAACAATCCAGAGAGTGTGTGGATCACGTTCAATCCTGAGACTGTGAGGTATCAGGATCAATCCTGAGAGTGCGTGCATCGGGGTCAATCCTGTGAGTGTGTTGATCAGGATGAATCCTGAGACTTTGTTGATATGAAACAATCCTGTGAGTGTGTTGATCAGGATCAATCTTGAGAATTTTTTGATCAATTTCAATCCTGAGAGTGTGTGTATCAGGCTAAATGCTGAGAATGTGTGGATCAGGATCAATCCTTTGACTTTGTTGATCGTGATCATTCCTGAGAGTTTGGGGGATCAGGATCAATCATGACAGCACGTGCATCAGGGTCAATCCTGAGAGTGTGTTGATCAGGATCAATCCTGAGACTTTGTTGTTTGGGATCAGTCCTGAGAGTGTGTGGATCAGGATCAAACCATTGAGCGTGTGGATCATGATGAAGCCTGAGACTGTGGGGTATCAGGATCAGTCCAGAGAGTGCGTGCATCAGGGTCAATCCTGAGAGTGTGTTGATCAGAATCAATCCTGAGACTTTGTTGATCAAGATCAATCGTGATGGTGTGTGCATCAGGATCAGTACTGGGACTTTGTTGATCTGGAACAATCCTGAGAGTGTTTTGATCAGAATCAATCCTGTGAGTTTGTTGATCAGAATCAATCCTGAGAGTGTGTGCATCAGGATCAATCCTGAGAGTGTGTTGATCAGGATCAATCCTGAGACTTTGATGATCTTCATCATTCCTGAGAGTTTGGGGGATCAGGATCAATCATGAGAGTGCGTGAATCAGGGTCAATCCAGAGAGTGTGTGGATTAAGATAAATCCTGAAAGTATGTGTGGAACAGGATCAAACATGAGAGTGTGTGGATCAGGATCAATCCTGACAGTATGTGGATCAGGATCAGTCCTGAGACTGTGTTAATCAAGATCAATCCTGAGAGTGTGTGCATCAGTGTAAATGCTGAGAATGTATGGATCAGGATCAGCCCTGAGTGTGGGCGGATCAGGATCAACCTTGAGAGTGCGTGGATCAGGATCATTCCTGACAGTATGTGGTTCAGGATCAATCCTGAGAGTGTGTGCATCAGGGTCAATCCTGACAGTATGTGAATCAGGAACAATCCAGAGAGTGTGTGGATCAGGATTAATCCTGAGACTGTGGGGTATCAGGATCAATCCTGAGAGTGTGTTAATCAGTATCAATCCTGAGAGTGTGTGGATCAGGATCAATCCTTAGAGTTTGTTGATCAGGATCAATTCTGGGACTTCGTTGATCAGGATTAATCCTGAGAGTGTGTTGATCAGGATCAATCCAAGACAGTATGTGAATCAGGAACAATCCAGAGAGTGTGTGAATCAGGATCAATCCTGAGACTGTGGGGTATCAGGATCAAACCTGAGAGTGTGTTAATCAGTATCAATCCTGAGAGTGTGTTGATCAGGATCAATCCTGAGAGTGCGTGGATCAGGATCAAACCTGAGACTGTGGGGTATCAGGATCAATCCTGAGAGTGCGTGCCTCAGGGTCAATCCTGAGAGTGTGTTGATCAGGATCAATCCTGACAGAATGTGAATCAGGAACAATCCAGAGAGTGTGTGGATCAGGTTCAATCCTGAGACTGTGGGGTATCAGGATCAATCCTGAGAGTGTATGGATGGATCAGGGTCAATCCTGAGAGTTTGTGAATCAGGATCAATCCTGTGAGTGTGTTGATCAGGATGAATCCTGAGACTTTGTTGATCAGGAACAATCCTGAGAGTGTGTTGATCAGGATAAATCCTGAGACTTTTTTTGATCAAGATCAATCCTGAGAGTGTGTGCATCAGGCTAAATTCTGAGAATGTGTGGATCAGCATCAATCCTGACTATGTGTCTGGATTAGGCACATCTTGAGAGTGTGATAACTAGATCAATCCTGAGATTTTGTTGATCAGGATCAATCCTGAGAGTGTGTTGATCAGGATCAATCCTGATAGTGCTTGGATCAGGTTCAATGCTGAGCGAGTTTGGATGAGGATTAGCCCTGAGAGTGTGTGCTTCAGGATATATCCTGAGAGGGTGTGGATCAGGAACAAACCTGTGAATGTGGTGGATCATGATGAATTCTGAGAGTGTGTGCATCTGTGTCAATCGTGAGAGTGTGTGGATCAGGATCAATCCTGAGAGTGTATGGATGGATCAGGGTCAATCCTGAGAATTTGTGAATCAGGATCAATCCTGTGAGTGTGTGTATCAGGATCAATCCTGAGAGTGTGTGCATCAGGGTAAATGCTGAGAATGTGTGGTTCAGGATCAGCCCTGAGAGTGTGTTGGTCAGGATCAATGCTGTGATTGTTCGGGATCAGGATCAATGCTGACATTATGTGGAGCAGGTTCAATCCTGAGAGTGTGTTAGATCATGGTCAATCATGAGAGCGTGTGGATCACGAACAATCCTGAGACTGTGTTGATCAGAATCAATCCTGAGAATGTTTGGTTCAGGATGAATCCTGATAATGTGTGTGGAACAGGATCAATCCTGAGAGTGTGGGAGATCTGGATCAATTCTGTGAGTTTGTGGATCAGCATCAACCTTGAGAGTGTGGGGTATCAGGATCAATCCTGAGAGTGCGTGCATCAGGGTCAATCCTGATAGTGTGTTGATCAGGATCAAACCTGAGACTTTGTTGATCAGGATCAATCCTGAGAGTGTGTTGATCAGGATCAATCCTGAGAGTGTGTGGGTATCAGGATCAATCCTGAGAGTGCGTGCATCAGGATCAATTCTGAGACTTTGTTGATCAGGATCAATCCAGAGACTGTGTTGATCAGGATCAATCCTGATAGTGTGTGTGGAACAGGATCAACCTTGAGAGTGTGTGGATCAGGATCATCCCTGAAAGTGGGTGCATCAGGATCAACCTTGAGGGTGCATGGATCAGGATCATTCATGACAGTATGTATTTTAGGATCAATCCTGAGAATGTGTGCATCAGGGTCAATTCTGTGAGTGTGTGGATCAGGATCAACCTTGAGAGTGTGTTAATTAGCATCAATCCTCAGAGTGTGTGGATCAGGATCAAACCTGTTATTGATTGGATTAGGTTCAATGCTGAGAGAGTTTGGATTAGGATAAGCCCTGAGAGTCTGCATTTCAGGATCTATCCTGAGAGGGTGTGGATCAGGAACAAACCTGTTAATGTGGTGGATCATGATGAATTCTGAGAGTGTGTGCATCTGGGTCAATCGTGGGTGTGTGTGGATCAGGATGAATCCTGAGAGTGTATGGATATATCAGGGTCAATCCTACGAGTTTGTGAATCAGGATCAATCCTGTGAGTGTGTGTATCAGTATCAATCCTGAGAGTGAGGTGATCAGGATCAATCCTGAGAGTGTGTTGATCAGGAACAATCCAGAAGTGAGTGGATCTGGATCAATCCAAATAGTGTGTGGATCAGGATCAAACCTGAGAGTGTATGGATATATCAGGGACAATCCTGCGAGTTTGTGAATCAGGATCAATGCTGAGAGCACGTGCATTAGGGTCAATCCTGAGAGTGTGTTGATCAGGATCAATCCTGAGAGTGTATGGATGGATCAGGGTCAATCCTGAGAATTTGTGAATCAGGATCAATCCTGTGAGTGTGTGTATCAGGATCAATCCTGAGAGTGTGTGCATCAGGGTAAATGCTGAGAATGTGTGGATCAGGATCAGCCCTGAGAGTGTGTTGGTCAGGATCAATGCTGTGATTGTTCGGGATCAGGATCAATGCTGACATTATGTGGAGCAGGTTCAATCCTGAGAGTGTGTTAGATCATGGTCAATCATGAGAGCGTGTGGATCACGAACAATCCTGAGACTGTGTTGATCAGAATCAATCCTGAGAATGTTTGGTTCAGGATGAATCCTGATAATGTGTGTGGAACAGGATCAATCCTGAGAGTGTGGGAGATCTGGATCAATTCTGTGAGTTTGTGGATCAGCATCAACCTTGAGAGTGTGGGGTATCAGGATCAATCCTGAGAGTGCGTGCATCAGGGTCAATCCTGATAGTGTGTTGATCAGGATCAAACCTGAGACTTTGTTGATCAGGATCAATCCTGAGAGTGTGTTGATCAGGATCAATCCTGAGAGTGTGTGGGTATCAGGATCAATCCTGAGAGTGCGTGCATCAGGATCAATTCTGAGACTTTGTTGATCAGGATCAATCCAGAGACTGTGTTGATCAGGATCAATCCTGATAGTGTGTGTGGAACAGGATCAACCTTGAGAGTGTGTGGATCAGGATCATCCCTGAAAGTGGGTGCATCAGGATCAACCTTGAGGGTGCATGGATCAGGATCATTCATGACAGTATGTATTTTAGGATCAATCCTGAGAATGTGTGCATCAGGGTCAATTCTGTGAGTGTGTGGATCAGGATCAACCTTGAGAGTGTGTTAATTAGCATCAATCCTCAGAGTGTGTGGATCAGGATCAAACCTGTTATTGATTGGATTAGGTTCAATGCTGAGAGAGTTTGGATTAGGATAAGCCCTGAGAGTCTGCATTTCAGGATCTATCCTGAGAGGGTGTGGATCAGGAACAAACCTGTTAATGTGGTGGATCATGATGAATTCTGAGAGTGTGTGCATCTGGGTCAATCGTGGGTGTGTGTGGATCAGGATGAATCCTGAGAGTGTATGGATATATCAGGGTCAATCCTACGAGTTTGTGAATCAGGATCAATCCTGTGAGTGTGTGTATCAGTATCAATCCTGAGAGAGAGGTGATCAGGATCAATCCTGAGAGTGTGTTGATCAGGAACAATCCAGACGTGAGTGGATCTGGATCAATCCAAATAGTGTGTGGATCAGGATCAAACCTGAGAGTGTATGGATATATCAGGGTCAATCCTGCGAGTTTGTGAATCAGGATCAATGCTGAGAGCACGTGCATTAGGGTCAATCCTGAGAGTGTGTTGATCAGGATCAATCCTGAGAGTGCGTGGATCAGGATCAAACCTGAGACTGTGGGGTATCAGGATCAATCCTGAGAGTGCGTGCCTCAGTGTCAATCCTGAGAGTGTGTTGATCAGGATCAATCCTGACAGAATGTGAATCAGGAACAATCCAGAGAGTGTGTGGATCAGGTTCAATCCTGAGACTGTGGGGTATCAGGATCAATCCTGAGAGTGCATGCATCGGGGTCAATCCTGTGAGTGTGTTGATCAGGATGAATCCTGAGACTTTGTTGATCAGGAACAATCCTGAGAGTGTGTTGATCAGGATCAATCCTGAGACGTTTTTGATCAAGTTCAATCCTGAGAGTGTGTGCAACAGGCTAAATGCTGAGAATGTGTGGATCCGGATCAATCCTTTGACTTTGTTGATCGTGATCATTCCTGAGAGTTTGGGGGATCAGGATCAATCATGAGAGCGTGTGCATCAAGGTCAATCCTGCGAGTGTGTTGATGAGGATCAATCCTGAGACTTTGTTGGTCAGTATCAATCTTGCGAGTGTGTGGATCAGGATCAATCCTGAGAGTGTGTTGATCAGAACCAATCCTGTGTGTTTGTTGATCAGAATCAATCCTGAGAGTGTGTGCATCATGATCAATACTGAGACTTTGTTGATCAGGAACAATCCTGAGAGTGTGTTGATCAGGATCAATCCTGAGACGTTTTTGATCAAGTTCAATCCTGAGAGTGTGTGCAACAGGCTAAATGCTGAGAATGTGTGGATCCGGATCAATCCTTTGACTTTGTTGATCGTGATCATTCCTGAGAGTTTGGGGGATCAGGATCAATCATGAGAGCGTGTGCATCAAGGTCAATCCTGCGAGTGTGTTGATGAGGATCAATCCTGAGACTTTGTTGGTCAGTATCAATCTTGCGAGTGTGTGGATCAGGATCAATCCTGAGAGTGTGTTGATCAGAACCAATCCTGTGTGTTTGTTGATCAGAATCAATCCTGAGAGTGTGTGCATCATGATCAATACTGAGACTTTGTTGATCAGGAACAATCCTGAGAGTGTGTTGATCAGGATCAATCCTGAGACTTTGGTGATCAAGATCAATCGTGCGGGTGTGTGCATCAGGATCAATACTGAGACTTTGTTGATCTGGAACAATCCTGAGAGTCTGTTGATCAGGATCAATCCTGAGACTTTGATGATCTTCATCATTCCTGAGAGTTTGGGGGATCAGGATCAATCATGAGAGTGCGTGAATCAGGGTCAATCCAGAGAGTGTGTTGATTAAGATCTATCCTGAAAGTATGTGTGGAACAAGATCAAACATGAGAGTGTGTGGATCAGGATCAATCCTGACAGTATGTGGATCAGGATCAGTCCTGAGACTGTGTTAATCAAGATCAATGCTGAGAGTGTGTGCATCAGTGTAAATGCTGAGAACGTATGGATCAGGATCAGCCCTGCGTGTGGGTGGATAAGGATCAACCTTGAGAGTGCGTGGATCAGGATCATTCCTGACAGTATGTGGTTCAGGATCAATCCTGAGAGTGTGTGCATCAGGGTCAATCCTGAGAGCATGTGGGTCAGGATCAATCCTGATAGTGTGTTAATCAGTATCAATCCTGAGAGTATGTGGATCAGGATCAATCCTTAGAGTTTGTTGATCAGGATCAATTCTGGGACTTTGTTGATCAGTATTAATCCTGAGAGTGTGTGGATCAGGATCAATCCTGACAGTATGTGAATCAGGAACAATCCAGAGAGTGTGTGGATCAGGATCAATCCTGAGACTGTGGGGTATCAGGATCAATCCTGAGAGTGCGTGCATCAGGGTCAATCCTGAGAGTGTGTTGATCAGGATCAATCCTGAGGCATTGTTGATCAGGATTAATCCTGAGAGTGTGTGGATCAGGATCAATCCTTAGAGTTTGTTGATCAGGATCAATCCTGGGCCTTTGCTGATCAGGATCAATCCTGAGAGTCTGTGTATTAGGATCAATCGTGACAGTATGTGAATCAGGAACAATCCAGAGAGTGTGTGGATCAGGATCAATCCTGAGACTGTGGGGTATCAGGATCAATCCTGAGAGCGCGTGCATCAGGGTCAATCCTGAGAGTGTGTTAATCATGATCAATCCTCAGAGAGTGTGGATCAGGATCAACCCTTAGAGTGTGTTGATCAGGATCAATCCTGAGAGTGTTTGGATCAGGAACAAACCTGTTAATGTGGGGGATCATGATGAATTCTGAGAGTGTGTGCATATGTGTCAACCGTGAGAGTGTGGATCAGGCTCAATCCTGAGAGTGTATGGATGGATCAGGGTCAATCCTGAGAGTTTGTGAATAAGGATCAATCCTGTGATGTGTGTATCAGTATCAATCCTGAGAGTGTGTTTTTCAGGATCAATCCTGAGAGTGTGTGGATCAGGGTCAATCTTGAGAGTGTGTGAATCAGGATCAATCCTGATAGTGTGTTAATCAGTATCAATCCTGAGAGTGTGTGCATCAGGATCAATCCTTAGATATTGTTGATCAGGATCAATCCTGGGATTTTGTTGATCAGAATCAATCCTGAGAGTGTGTGGATCAGGATCAATCCTGACAGTATGTGAATCAGGAACAATCCAGAGTGTGTGTGGATCAGGATCAAACCTGAGACTGTGGGGTATCAGGATGAATCCTGAGTGTGCGTGCATCAGGGTCAATCCTGAGAGTGAGTTGATCAGGATCAATCCTGAGAGTGTATGGATGGATCAGGGTCAATCCTGAGAGTTTCTGAATGAGGATCAATCCTGTGAGTGTGTGTATCAGTATCAATCCTGAGAGTGAGGTGATCAGGATCAATCCTGAGAGTGAGTGGATCAGGATCAATCCAAATAGTGTGTGGATCAGGATCAAACCTGAGACTGTGGCGTATCAGGATCAATGCTGAGAGCGCGTGCATCAGGGTTAATCATGAGAGTGTGTTGATCAGGTTCAATCCTGAGACTTTGTTGATCAGGATCAATCCTGAGAGTGTGTGGATCAGGATCAAACCAATGAGTGTGTGGATCAGGATCAAACCTGAGACTGTGGGGTATCAGGATCAATCCTGAGAGTGCATGCATCAGGGTCAATCCTGAGAGTGTGTTGATCAGGATAAATCCTGACAGAATGTGAATCAGGACCAATCCAGAGAGTGTGTGGATCAGGATCAATTCTGACAGTGTGTGTGGATCAGGCTCATCCTGAGAGTGTGTTGATCAGGATCAATCCTGAGACTTTGTTAATCAGGATCAATCCTGAGATTGTGTTGATCAGGATCAATCCTGATAGTGTGTGTGGAACAGGATCAACCTTGAGAGTGTGTGGATCAGGATCATCCCTGATAGTGCTTGGATCAGGTTCAATGCTGATAGAGTGTGGATGAGGATCGGCCCTGAGAGTGTGTGTTTCAGGATCTATCCTCAGCGGGTGTGGATCAGGAACAATCTTGTTAATGTGGGGGTCATGATGAATTCTGAGAGTGTGTGCATCTTCGTGTGAGACTTTGTTGATCAGGATCAATCCTGAAAGTGTGTTGATCAGGGTCAATCCTGAGACTTTGTTGATCAAGATCAATCCTGAGAGTGTGTGCATCAGGGTAAATGCTGAGAATGTGTGGATCAGGATCAGCCCTGAGAGTGTGTTGGTCAGGATCAATGCTGTGATTGTTCGGGATCAGGATCAATGCTGATATTATGTGGAGCAGGATCAATCCTGAGAGTGTGTTAGATCATGGTCAATCATGAGAGCGTGTGGATCACGAACAATCCTGAAACAGTGTTGATCAGAATCAACCCTGAGAATGTTTGGTTCAGGATGAATCCTGATTATGTGTGTGGAACAGGATCAATCCTGAGAGTGTGGGAGATCTGGATCAATCCTGTGAGTTTGTGGATCAGCATCAACCTTGAAAGTGTGGGGTATCAGGATCAATCCTGAGAGTGCGTGCATCAGGGTCAATCCTGAGAGTGTGTTGATCAGGATCAATCCTGAGACTTTGTTGATCAGGATCAATCCTGAGAGTGTGTTGATCAGGATCAATCCTGAGACTTTGTTGATCAGGATCAATCCTGAGAGTGCGTGCATCAGGATCAATTCTGAGACTTTGTTGATCAGGATCAATCCAGAGACTGTGTTGATCAGGATGAATACTGATAGTGTGTGTTGAACAGGATCAACCTTGAGAGTGTGTGGATCAGGATCATCCCTGATAGTGGGTGCATCAGGATCAACCTTGAGGGTGCATGGATCAGGATTATTCATGACAGTATGTGTTTTAGGATCAATCCTGAGAATGTGTGCATCAGAGTCAATTCTGTGAGTGTGTGGATCAGGATCAACCTTGAGAGTGTGTTAATTAGCATCAATCCTCAGAGTGTGTAGATCAGGATCAAACCTGATAGTGATTGGATTAGGTTCAATGCTGAGAGAGTTTGGATGAGGATCTGCCCTGAGAGTGTACATTTCAGGATCTATCCTGAGAGGGTGTGGATCAGGAACAAACCTGTTAATGTGGTGGATCATGATGAATTCTGAGAGTGTGTGCATCTGGGTCAATCGTGGGTGTGTGTGGATCAGGATGAATCCTGAGAGTGTATGGATATATCAGGGTCAATCCTACGAGTTTGTGAATCAGGATCAATCCTGTGAGTGTGTGTATCAGTATCAATCCTGAGAGTGAGGTGATCAGGATCAATCCTGAGAGTGTGTTGATCAGGAACAATCCAGAAGTGAGTGGATCTGGATCAATCCAAATAGTGTGTGGATCAGGATCAAACCTGAGAGTGTATGGATATATCAGGGTCAATCCTGCGAGTTTGTGAATCAGGATCAATGCTGAGAGCACGTGCATCAGGGTCAATCCTGAGAGTGTGTTGATCAGGATCAATCCTGAGACTTTGTTGATCAGGATCAATCCTGACAGTGTGTTGATCAGGATCAATCCTGACAGAATGTGAATCAGGAACAATCCAGAGAGTGTGTGGATCACGTTCAATCCTGAGACTGTGAGGTATCAGGATCAATCCTGAGAGTGCGTGCATCGGGGTCAATCCTGTGAGTGTGTTGATCAGGATGAATCCTGAGACTTTGTTGATCTGGAACAATCCTGTGAGTGTGTTGATCAGGATCAATCTTGAGAATTTTTTGATCAATTTCAATCCTGAGAGTGTGTGTATCAGGCTAAATGCTGAGAATGTGTGGATCAGGATCAATCCTTTGACTTTGTTGATCGTGATCATTCCTGAGAGTTTGGGGGATCAGGATCAATCATGACAGCACGTGCATCAGGGTCAATCCTGAGAGTGTGTTGATCAGGATCAATCCTGAGACTTTGTTGTTTGGGATCAGTCCTGAGAGTGTGTGGATCAGGATCAAACCATTGAGCGTGTGGATCATGATGAAGCCTGAGACTGTGGGGTATCAGGATCAGTCCAGAGAGTGCGTGCATCAGGGTCAATCCTGAGAGTGTGTTGATCAGAATCAATCCTGAGACTTTGTTGATCAAGATCAATCGTGATGGTGTGTGCATCAGGATCAGTACTGGGACTTTGTTGATCTGGAACAATCCTGAGAGTGTTTTGATCAGAATCAATCCTGTGAGTTTGTTGATCAGAATCAATCCTGAGAGTGTGTGCATCAGGATCAATCCTGAGAGTGTGTTGATCAGGATCAATCCTGA
Source organism: Cetorhinus maximus (assembly GCF_964194155.1). NCBI lineage: Eukaryota > Metazoa > Chordata > Chondrichthyes > Lamniformes > Cetorhinidae > Cetorhinus > Cetorhinus maximus. The sequence goes on from NC_135887.1 coordinate 63,386,748, forward strand.
GACTTTGATGATCTTCATCATTCCTGAGAGTTTGGGGGATCAGGATCAATCATGAGAGTGCGTGAATCAGGGTCAATCCAGAGAGTGTGTGGATTAAGATAAATCCTGAAAGTATGTGTGGAACAGGATCAAACATGAGAGTGTGTGGATCAGGATCAATCCTGACAGTATGTGGATCAGGATCAGTCCTGAGACTGTGTTAATCAAGATCAATCCTGAGAGTGTGTGCATCAGTGTAAATGCTGAGAATGTATGGATCAGGATCAGCCCTGAGTGTGGGCGGATCAGGATCAACCTTGAGAGTGCGTGGATCAGGATCATTCCTGACAGTATGTGGTTCAGGATCAATCCTGAGAGTGTGTGCATCAGGGTCAATCCTGACAGTATGTGAATCAGGAACAATCCAGAGAGTGTGTGGATCAGGATTAATCCTGAGACTGTGGGGTATCAGGATCAATCCTGAGAGTGTGTTAATCAGTATCAATCCTGAGAGTGTGTGGATCAGGATCAATCCTTAGAGTTTGTTGATCAGGATCAATTCTGGGACTTCGTTGATCAGGATTAATCCTGAGAGTGTGTTGATCAGGATCAATCCAAGACAGTATGTGAATCAGGAACAATCCAGAGAGTGTGTGAATCAGGATCAATCCTGAGACTGTGGGGTATCAGGATCAAACCTGAGAGTGTGTTAATCAGTATCAATCCTGAGAGTGTGTTGATCAGGATCAATCCTGAGAGTGCGTGGATCAGGATCAAACCTGAGACTGTGGGGTATCAGGATCAATCCTGAGAGTGCGTGCCTCAGGGTCAATCCTGAGAGTGTGTTGATCAGGATCAATCCTGACAGAATGTGAATCAGGAACAATCCAGAGAGTGTGTGGATCAGGTTCAATCCTGAGACTGTGGGGTATCAGGATCAATCCTGAGAGTGTATGGATGGATCAGGGTCAATCCTGAGAGTTTGTGAATCAGGATCAATCCTGTGAGTGTGTTGATCAGGATGAATCCTGAGACTTTGTTGATCAGGAACAATCCTGAGAGTGTGTTGATCAGGATCAATCCTGAGACTTTTTTTGATCAAGATCAATCCTGAGAGTGTGTGCATCAGGCTAAATTCTGAGAATGTGTGGATCAGCATCAATCCTGACTATGTGTCTGGATTAGGCACATCTTGAGAGTGTGATAACTAGATCAATCCTGAGATTTTGTTGATCAGGATCAATCCTGAGAGTGTGTTGATCAGGATCAATCCTGATAGTGCTTGGATCAGGTTCAATGCTGAGCGAGTTTGGATGAGGATTAGCCCTGAGAGTGTGTGCTTCAGGATATATCCTGAGAGGGTGTGGATCAGGAACAAACCTGTGAATGTGGTGGATCATGATGAATTCTGAGAGTGTGTGCATCTGTGTCAATCGTGAGAGTGTGTGGATCAGGATCAATCCTGAGAGTGTATGGATGGATCAGGGTCAATCCTGAGAATTTGTGAATCAGGATCAATCCTGTGAGTGTGTGTATCAGGATCAATCCTGAGAGTGTGTGCATCAGGGTAAATGCTGAGAATGTGTGGTTCAGGATCAGCCCTGAGAGTGTGTTGGTCAGGATCAATGCTGTGATTGTTCGGGATCAGGATCAATGCTGACATTATGTGGAGCAGGTTCAATCCTGAGAGTGTGTTAGATCATGGTCAATCATGAGAGCGTGTGGATCACGAACAATCCTGAGACTGTGTTGATCAGAATCAATCCTGAGAATGTTTGGTTCAGGATGAATCCTGATAATGTGTGTGGAACAGGATCAATCCTGAGAGTGTGGGAGATCTGGATCAATTCTGTGAGTTTGTGGATCAGCATCAACCTTGAGAGTGTGGGGTATCAGGATCAATCCTGAGAGTGCGTGCATCAGGGTCAATCCTGATAGTGTGTTGATCAGGATCAAACCTGAGACTTTGTTGATCAGGATCAATCCTGAGAGTGTGTTGATCAGGATCAATCCTGAGAGTGTGTGGGTATCAGGATCAATCCTGAGAGTGCGTGCATCAGGATCAATTCTGAGACTTTGTTGATCAGGATCAATCCAGAGACTGTGTTGATCAGGATCAATCCTGATAGTGTGTGTGGAACAGGATCAACCTTGAGAGTGTGTGGATCAGGATCATCCCTGAAAGTGGGTGCATCAGGATCAACCTTGAGGGTGCATGGATCAGGATCATTCATGACAGTATGTATTTTAGGATCAATCCTGAGAATGTGTGCATCAGGGTCAATTCTGTGAGTGTGTGGATCAGGATCAACCTTGAGAGTGTGTTAATTAGCATCAATCCTCAGAGTGTGTGGATCAGGATCAAACCTGTTATTGATTGGATTAGGTTCAATGCTGAGAGAGTTTGGATTAGGATAAGCCCTGAGAGTCTGCATTTCAGGATCTATCCTGAGAGGGTGTGGATCAGGAACAAACCTGTTAATGTGGTGGATCATGATGAATTCTGAGAGTGTGTGCATCTGGGTCAATCGTGGGTGTGTGTGGATCAGGATGAATCCTGAGAGTGTATGGATATATCAGGGTCAATCCTACGAGTTTGTGAATCAGGATCAATCCTGTGAGTGTGTGTATCAGTATCAATCCTGAGAGTGAGGTGATCAGGATCAATCCTGAGAGTGTGTTGATCAGGAACAATCCAGACGTGAGTGGATCTGGATCAATCCAAATAGTGTGTGGATCAGGATCAAACCTGAGAGTGTATGGATATATCAGGGTCAATCCTGCGAGTTTGTGAATCAGGATCAATGCTGAGAGCACGTGCATTAGGGTCAATCCTGAGAGTGTGTTGATCAGGATCAATCCTGAGAGTGCGTGGATCAGGATCAAACCTGAGACTGTGGGGTATCAGGATCAATCCTGAGAGTGCGTGCCTCAGTGTCAATCCTGACAGTGTGTTGATCAGGATCAATCCTGACAGAATGTGAATCAGGAACAATCCAGAGAGTGTGTGGATCAGGTTCAATCCTGAGACTGTGGGGTATCAGGATCAATCCTGAGAGTGCGTGCATCGGGGTCAATCCTGTGAGTGTGTTGATCAGGATGAATCCTGAGACTTTGTTGATCAGGAACAATCCTGAGAGTGTGTTGATCAGGATCAATCCTGAGACGTTTTTGATCAAGTTCAATCCTGAGAGTGTGTGCAACAGGCTAAATGCTGAGAATGTGTGGATCCGGATCAATCCTTTGACTTTGTTGATCGTGATCATTCCTGAGAGTTTGGGGGATCAGGATCAATCATGAGAGCGTGTGCATCAAGGTCAATCCTGCGAGTGTGTTGATGAGGATCAATCCTGAGACTTTGTTGGTCAGTATCAATCTTGCGAGTGTGTGGATCAGGATCAATCCTGAGAGTGTGTTGATCAGAACCAATCCTGTGTGTTTGTTGATCAGAATCAATCCTGAGAGTGTGTGCATCATGATCAATACTGAGACTTTGTTGATCAGGAACAATCCTGAGAGTGTGTTGATCAGGATCAATCCTGAGACGTTTTTGATCAAGTTCAATCCTGAGAGTGTGTGCAACAGGCTAAATGCTGAGAATGTGTGGATCCGGATCAATCCTTTGACTTTGTTGATCGTGATCATTCCTGAGAGTTTGGGGGATCAGGATCAATCATGAGAGCGTGTGCATCAAGGTCAATCCTGCGAGTGTGTTGATGAGGATCAATCCTGAGACTTTGTTGGTCAGTATCAATCTTGCGAGTGTGTGGATCAGGATCAATCCTGAGAGTGTGTTGATCAGAACCAATCCTGTGTGTTTGTTGATCAGAATCAATCCTGAGAGTGTGTGCATCATGATCAATACTGAGACTTTGTTGATCAGGAACAATCCTGAGAGTGTGTTGATCAGGATCAATCCTGAGACTTTGGTGATCAAGATCAATCGTGCGGGTGTGTGCATCAGGATCAATACTGAGACTTTGTTGATCTGGAACAATCCTGAGAGTCTGTTGATCAGGATCAATCCTGAGACTTTGATGATCTTCATCATTCCTGAGAGTTTGGGGGATCAGGATCAATCATGAGAGTGCGTGAATCAGGGTCAATCCAGAGAGTGTGTTGATTAAGATCTATCCTGAAAGTATGTGTGGAACAAGATCAAACATGAGAGTGTGTGGATCAGGATCAATCCTGACAGTATGTGGATCAGGATCAGTCCTGAGACTGTGTTAATCAAGATCAATGCTGAGAGTGTGTGCATCAGTGTAAATGCTGAGAACGTATGGATCAGGATCAGCCCTGCGTGTGGGTGGATAAGGATCAACCTTGAGAGTGCGTGGATCAGGATCATTCCTGACAGTATGTGGTTCAGGATCAATCCTGAGAGTGTGTGCATCAGGGTCAATCCTGAGAGCATGTGGGTCAGGATCAATCCTGATAGTGTGTTAATCAGTATCAATCCTGAGAGTATGTGGATCAGGATCAATCCTTAGAGTTTGTTGATCAGGATCAATTCTGGGACTTTGTTGATCAGTATTAATCCTGAGAGTGTGTGGATCAGGATCAATCCTGACAGTATGTGAATCAGGAACAATCCAGAGAGTGTGTGGATCAGGATCAATCCTGAGACTGTGGGGTATCAGGATCAATCCTGAGAGTGCGTGCATCAGGGTCAATCCTGAGAGTGTGTTGATCAGGATCAATCCTGAGGCATTGTTGATCAGGATTAATCCTGAGAGTGTGTGGATCAGGATCAATCCTTAGAGTTTGTTGATCAGGATCAATCCTGGGCCTTTGCTGATCAGGATCAATCCTGAGAGTCTGTGTATTAGGATCAATCGTGACAGTATGTGAATCAGGAACAATCCAGAGAGTGTGTGGATCAGGATCAATCCTGAGACTGTGGGGTATCAGGATCAATCCTGAGAGCGCGTGCATCAGGGTCAATCCTGAGAGTGTGTTAATCATGATCAATCCTCAGAGAGTGTGGATCAGGATCAGCCCTTAGAGTGTGTTGATCAGGATCAATCCTGAGAGTGTTTGGATCAGGAACAAACCTGTTAATGCGGGGGATCATGATGAATTCTGAGAGTGTGTGCATATGTGTCAACCGTGAGAGTGTGGATCAGGCTCAATCCTGAGAGTGTATGGATGGATCAGGGTCAATCCTGAGAGTTTGTGAATAAGGATCAATCCTGTGATGTGTGTATCAGTATCAATCCTGAGAGTGTGTTTTTCAGGATCAATCCTGAGAGTGTGTGGATCAGGGTCAATCTTGAGAGTGTGTGAATCAGGATCAATCCTGATAGTGTGTTAATCAGTATCAATCCTGAGAGTGTGTGCATCAGGATCAATCCTTAGATATTGTTGATCAGGATCAATCCTGGGATTTTGTTGATCAGAATCAATCCTGAGAGTGTGTGGATCAGGATCAATCCTGACAGTATGTGAATCAGGAACAATCCAGAGTGTGTGTGGATCAGGATCAAACCTGAGACTGTGGGGTATCAGGATGAATCCTGAGTGTGCGTGCATCAGGGTCAATCCTGAGAGTGAGTTGATCAGGATCAATCCTGAGAGTGTATGGATGGATCAGGGTCAATCCTGAGAGTTTCTGAATGAGGATCAATCCTGTGAGTGTGTGTATCAGTATCAATCCTGAGAGTGAGGTGATCAGGATCAATCCTGAGAGTGAGTGGATCAGGATCAATCCAAATAGTGTGTGGATCAGGATCAAACCTGAGACTGTGGCGTATCAGGATCAATGCTGAGAGCGCGTGCATCAGGGTTAATCATGAGAGTGTGTTGATCAGGTTCAATCCTGAGACTTTGTTGATCAGGATCAATCCTGAGAGTGTGTGGATCAGGATCAAACCAATGAGTGTGTGGATCAGGATCAAACCTGAGACTGTGGGGTATCAGGATCAATCCTGAGAGTGCATGCATCAGGGTCAATCCTGAGAGTGTGTTGATCAGGATAAATCCTGACAGAATGTGAATCAGGACCAATCCAGAGAGTGTGTGGATCAGGATCAATTCTGACAGTGTGTGTGGATCAGGCTCATCCTGAGAGTGTGTTGATCAGGATCAATCCTGAGACTTTGTTAATCAGGATCAATCCTGAGATTGTGTTGATCAGGATCAATCCTGATAGTGTGTGTGGAACAGGATCAACCTTGAGAGTGTGTGGATCAGGATCATCCCTGATAGTGCTTGGATCAGGTTCAATGCTGATAGAGTGTGGATGAGGATCGGCCCTGAGAGTGTGTGTTTCAGGATCTATCCTCAGCGGGTGTGGATCAGGAACAATCTTGTTAATGTGGGGGTCATGATGAATTCTGAGAGTGTGTGCATCTTCGTGTGAGACTTTGTTGATCAGGATCAATCCTGAAAGTGTGTTGATCAGGGTCAATCCTGAGACTTTGTTGATCAAGATCAATCCTGAGAGTGTGTGCATCAGGGTAAATGCTGAGAATGTGTGGATCAGGATCAGCCCTGAGAGTGTGTTGGTCAGGATCAATGCTGTGATTGTTCGGGATCAGGATCAATGCTGATATTATGTGGAGCAGGATCAATCCTGAGAGTGTGTTAGATCATGGTCAATCATGAGAGCGTGTGGATCACGAACAATCCTGAAACAGTGTTGATCAGAATCAACCCTGAGAATGTTTGGTTCAGGATGAATCCTGATTATGTGTGTGGAACAGGATCAATCCTGAGAGTGTGGGAGATCTGGATCAATCCTGTGAGTTTGTGGATCAGCATCAACCTTGAAAGTGTGGGGTATCAGGATCAATCCTGAGAGTGCGTGCATCAGGGTCAATCCTGAGAGTGTGTTGATCAGGATCAATCCTGAGACTTTGTTGATCAGGATCAATCCTGAGAGTGCGTGCATCAGGATCAATTCTGAGACTTTGTTGATCAGGATCAATCCAGAGACTGTGTTGATCAGGATGAATACTGATAGTGTGTGTTGAACAGGATCAACCTTGAGAGTGTGTGGATCAGGATCATCCCTGATAGTGGGTGCATCAGGATCAACCTTGAGGGTGCATGGATCAGGATTATTCATGACAGTATGTGTTTTAGGATCAATCCTGAGAATGTGTGCATCAGAGTCAATTCTGTGAGTGTGTGGATCAGGATCAACCTTGAGAGTGTGTTAATTAGCATCAATCCTCAGAGTGTGTAGATCAGGATCAAACCTGATAGTGATTGGATTAGGTTCAATGCTGAGAGAGTTTGGATGAGGATCTGCCCTGAGAGTGTACATTTCAGGATCTATCCTGAGAGGGTGTGGATCAGGAACAAACCTGTTAATGTGGTGGATCATGATGAATTCTGAGAGTGTGTGCATCTGGGTCAATCGTGGGTGTGTGTGGATCAGGATGAATCCTGAGAGTGTATGGATATATCAGGGTCAATCCTGTGAGTTTGTGAATCAGGATCAATGCTGAGAGCACGTGCATCAGGGTCAATCCTGAGAGTGTGTTGATCAGGATCAATCCTGAGACTTTGTTGATCAGGATCAATCCTGAGAGTGTGTTGATCAGGATCAATCCTGACAGAATGTGAATCAGGAACAATCCAGAGAGTGTGTGGATCACGTTCAATCCTGAGACTGTGAGGTATCAGGATCAATCCTGAGAGTGTGTTAGATCATGGTCAATCATGAGAGCGTGTGGATCACGAACAATCCTGAAACAGTGTTGATCAGAATCAACCCTGAGAATGTTTGGTTCAGGATGAATCCTGATTATGTGTGTGGAACAGGATCAATCCTGAGAGTGTGGGAGATCTGGATCAATCCTGTGAGTTTGTGGATCAGCATCAACCTTGAAAGTGTGGGGTATCAGGATCAATCCTGAGAGTGCGTGCATCAGGGTCAATCCTGAGAGTGTGTTGATCAGGATCAATCCTGAGACTTTGTTGATCAGGATCAATCCTGAGAGTGTGTTGATCAGGATCAATCCTGAGACTTTGTTGATCAGGATCAATCCTGAGAGTGCGTGCATCAGGATCAATTCTGAGACTTTGTTGATCAGGATCAATCCAGAGACTGTGTTGATCAGGATGAATACTGATAGTGTGTGTTGAACAGGATCAACCTTGAGAGTGTGTGGATCAGGATCATCCCTGATAGTGGGTGCATCAGGATCAACCTTGAGGGTGCATGGATCAGGATTATTCATGACAGTATGTGTTTTAGGATCAATCCTGAGAATGTGTGCATCAGAGTCAATTCTGTGAGTGTGTGGATCAGGATCAACCTTGAGAGTGTGTTAATTAGCATCAATCCTCAGAGTGTGTGGATCAGGATCAAACCTGATAGTGATTGGATTAGGTTCAATGCTGAGAGAGTTTGGATGAGGATCTGCCCTGAGAGTGTACATTTCAGGATCTATCCTGAGAGGGTGTGGATCAGGAACAAACCTGTTAATGTGGTGGATCATGATGAATTCTGAGAGTGTGTGCATCTGGGTCAATCGTGGGTGTGTGTGGATCAGGATGAATCCTGAGAGTGTATGGATATATCAGGGTCAATCCTGTGAGTTTGTGAATCAGGATCAATCCTGTGAGTGTGTGTATCAGTATCAATCCTGAGAGAGAGGTGATCAGGATCAAACCTGAGAGTGTGTTGATCAGGAACAATCCAGAAGTGAGTGGATCTGGATCAATCCAAATAGTGTGTGGATCAGGGTCAATCCTGAGAGTGTGTTGATCAGGATCAATCCTGAGACTTTGTTGATCAGGATCAATCCTGAGAGTGTGTTGATCAGGATCAATCCTGACAGTATTTGAATCAGGAACAATCCAGAGTGTGTGTGGATCAGGATCAAACCTGAGACTGTGGGGTATCAGGATGAATCCTGAGTGTGCGTGCATCAGGGTCAATCCTGAGAGTGAGTTGATCAGGATAAATCCTGAGACTTTGTTCATCAGGATCAATCCTGAGAGTGTGTTGTTCAGGATCAATCCTGAGACTTTGTTGATCAAGATCAATCCTGAGAGTGTGTGCATCAGGGTAAATGCTGAGAGAATGTTGATCAGGATCAATCCTGATAGTGTGTTAATCAGTAGCAATCCTGAGAGTTTGTGGATCAGGATCAATCCTTAGATTTGTTGATCAGGATCAATCCTGGGACTTTGTTGATCAGGATTAATCCTGAGAGTTTGTGGATCAGGATCAATCGTGAGAGTGTGTTGATCAGGATCAATCCAAGACAGTATGTGAATCAGGAACAATCCAGAGAGTGTGTGAATCAGGATCAATCCTGAGACTGTGGGGTATCAGGTTCAATCCTGAGAGTGTGTTAATCAGTATCAATCCTGAGAGTGTGTGTATCAAGATCAATCCTTAGAGTTTGTTGATCAGGATCAATTCTGGTACTTTGTTGATCAGGATCAATCCTGAGAGTGTGTGGATCGGGAACAAACCTGTTAATGTGGGGGATCATGATGAATTCTAAGAGTGTGTGCATATGTGTCAACTGTGAGAGTGTGGATCAGGCTCAATCCTGAGAGTGTATTGATGGATCAGGGTCAATTCTGAGAGTTTGTGAATAAGGATCAATCCTGTGGGTGTGTTTATCAGTATCAATCCTGAGAGTGAGGTGATCATGAGCAATCCTGAGAGTGTGTTGTTCAGGATCAATCCTGAGAGTGTGTGGATCAGGGTCAATCATGAGAGTGTGTGAATCAGGCTCAATTCTGATAGTGTGTTAATCAGTATCAATCCTGAGAGTGTGTGCATCAGGATCAATCCTTAGAGTTTGTTGATCAGGATCAATCCTGCGACTTTGTTGATCAGAATCCATCCTGATAATGTGTGGATCAGGACCAATCCTGACAGTATGTGAATCAGGAACAATCCAGAGTGTGTGTGGATCAGGATCAAACCTGAGACTGTGGGGTATCAGGATGAATCCTGAGTGTGCTTGCATCAGGGTCAATCCTGAGAGTGAGTTGATCAGGATCAATCCTGAGACTTTGTTCATCTGGGTCAATCCTGAGAGTGTGTTGTTCCGGATCAATCCTGAGACTTTGTTGATCAAGATCAATCCAGAGAGTGTGTGCATCAGGGTAAATGCTGAGAATGTGTGGATCAGAATCAGCCCTGAGAGTGGGTGCATCAGGATCAACCTTGAGAGTGCATGGATCAGGATAATTCACGACAGTATGTGGTTCAGGATGAATCCTGAGAGTGTGTGCATCAGGGTCGATCCTGAGAGCATGTGGATCAGGATCAATCCTGAGAGTGTGTGGATCAGGGTTAATCCTGTTAGTGTGTGAATCTTGCTCAATCCTGAGAGTGGGTTAATCATGATCAATCCTCAGAGTGTGTGGATCAGGATCAACCCTTAGAGTGTGTTGATCAGGATCAATCCTGAGACTTTGTTGATCAGGATCAACCCTGAGAGTGTGTGGATCAGGATCAATCCTGAGATTATGGGAGATCAGAGTCAATCATGAGAGTGTGTGGATCACGATCAATGCTGAAACTGTGTTGATCAGGATCAATCCTGTGAATGTGTGTATCAGGATCAATCCTGATAGAGTGTGTGGAACCGGATCAATCCTGAGAGTGTGGGAGATCTGGATCAATCCTGTGAGTTTGTGGATCAGGATCAACCCTGAGAGTGTGTGGATCAGGATCAATCCTGTGAGTGTGTGATTCAGGATGAATACTGAGAGTGTGTTAATCAGGATCAATCCTGAGAGTGTGTGGATCAGGATCAATCATGAGAGTATGTGGGTAAGGGTCAATCCTGTGAGTATGTTAATCAGGATCAATCCTCAGAGAGTGTGGATCAGTCTCAACCTTAGAGTGTGTGGATCACGGTCAATCCTGAGAGCATGTTGATCTGGATCAATCCTGAGAGTGTGTGGATCAGGGTCAATCCTGTGAGTGTGTGAATCAGGATCAATCCTGAGAGTGTGTTAATCAGTATCAATCCTGAGAGTGTGTGGATCAGGATCAATCCTGAGAGTGTGTGGATCAAGATCAATCCTGAGACTGTGGGGTATCAATCCTGAGAGTGCGTGCATCAGGGTCAATCCTGAGAGTGTGTTGATCAGGATCAATCCTGAGACTGTGGGGTATCAGGATCAATCCTGAGAGTGCGTGCATCAGGGTCAATCCTGAGAGTGTGTTGATCAGGATCAATCCTGGGACTTTGTTGATCAGGATCAATCCTGAGAGTCTGTGTATTAGGATCAATCCTGACAGTATGTGAATCAGGAACAATCCAGAGAGTGTGTGGATCAGGTTCAATCCTGAGACTGTGGGGTATAAGGATCAATCCTGAGAGTGCGTGCAACAGGGTCAATCCTGAGAGTGTGTTAATCATGATCAATCCTCAGAGAGTGTGGATCAGGATCAACCCTTAGAGTGTTTGATCAGGATCAATCCTGGGAGTGTGTGGATCAGGAACAAACCTGTTAATGTGGGGGATCATGATGAATTCTGAAAGTGTGTGCATATGTGTCAACTGTGAGAGTGTGGATCAGGCTCAATCCTGAGAGTGTATGGATGGATCAGGGTCAATCCTGAGAGTTTGTGAATAAGGATCAATCCTGTGAATGTGTGTATCAGTATCAATCCTGAGAGTGAGGTGATCATGATCAATCCTGAGAGTGTGTTGTTCAGGATCAATCCTGAGAGTGTGTGGATCAGGGTCAATCTTGAGAGTGTGTGAATCAGGCTCAATTCTGATAGTGTGTTAATCAGTATCAATCCTGAGAGTGTGTGCATCAGGATCAATCCTTAGAGTTTGTTGATCAGGATCAATCCTGGGACTTTGTTGATCAGGATCAATCCTGAGAGTGTGTGGATCAGGATCAATCCTGACAGTATGTGAATCAGGAACAATCCAGAGTGTGTGTGGATCAGGATCAAACCTGAGACTGTGGGGTATCAGGATGAATCCTGAGTGTGCATGCATCAGGGTCAATCCTGAGAGTGAGTTGATCAGGATCAATCCTGAGACTTTGTTCATCAGGATCAATCCTGAGAGTGTGTCGTTCCGGATCAATCCTGAGACTTTGTTGATCAAGATCAATCCAGAGAGTCTGTGCATCAGGGTAAATGCTGAGAATGTGTGGATCAGGGTCAGCCCTGAGAGTGGGTGCATCAGGATCAACCTTGAGAGTGCATGGATCAGGATAATTCACGACAGTATGTGGTTCAGGATGAATCCTGAGAGTGTGTGCATCAGGGTCGATCCTGAGAGCATGTGGATCAGGATCAATCCTGAGAGTGTGTGGATCAGGATCAATCATGAGAGTATGTGGGTAAGGGTCAATCCTGTGAGTGTGTTAATCAGGATCAATCCTCAGAGAGTGTGGATCAGTCTCAACCCTTAGAGTGTGTGGATCACGGTCAATCCTGAGAGCATGTTGATCTGGATCAATCCTGAGAGTGTGTGGATCAGGGTCAATCCTGTGAGTGAGTGAATCAGGATCAATCCTCAGATAGTGTGGATCAGGATCAACCCTTAGAGTGTGTTGATGAGGATCAATCCTGAGACTTTGTTGATCAGGATCAATCCTGAGAGCGTGTGGATCAGGCTCAATCCTAAGAGTGTGGGAGATCAGGGTCAATCATGAGAGCGTGTGGATCACGATCAATCCTGAGACTGTGTTGATCTGGATCAATCCTGAGAATGTGTGGATCAGGATCAATTCTGATAAAGTGTGTGAACAGGATCAATCCTGAGATTGATTGGGAGTTCAGGATCAGTCGTGTGAGTTTGTGGGTCAGGATCAACCCTGAGAGTGTGTGGATCAGGATCAATCCTATGAGTTTTGGGATCAGGATCAATCCTGATAATATGTGGACCATGATGAATCTTGAGAGTGTGTGGGTTAGGATCATCCCTGAGAGATTGTGGATCAGGTTCAATGCTGAGAGTGTATGCATCAGGGTAAATGCTGAGAATGCGTGGATCAGGATCAGCCCTGAGAGTGGGTGGATCAGGATCAATGCTGTGATTGTTCGGGATCAGGATCTATCCTGACAGTATGTGGAGCAGGATCAATCCTGACAGTGTGTGGATCAGGATCAATCCTGAGAGTGTGTAGTCAGGATCAATCCTGACTATGTGTGTGGATTAGGCTCATCCTGAGAGTGTGTTACCCAGATCAATCCTGAGATTTTGTTGATCAGGATCAATCCTGAGAGTGTGTTGATCAGGATCAATCCTGATAGTGTGTGTGGAACAGGATCAGCCATGAGAGTGTGTGGATCAGGATCATCCCTGATAGTGCATGGATCAGGTTCAATGCTGAGAGAGTTTGGATGAGGATTAGCCCTGACAGTGTGTGTTTCAGGATATATCCTGAGAGGGTGTGGATCTGGAACAAACCTGTTAATTTGGGGGATCATGATGAATTCTGAGAGTGTGTGCATCTGTGTCAATCCTGAGAGTGTATGGATGGATCAGGGTCAATCCTGAGAGTGTGTGTTGATCAGGCTCATCCTGAGAGTGTGTTGATCAGGATCAATCCTGAGACTTTGTTGATCAGGATCAATCGTGAGATTTTGTTGATCAGGATCAATCCTGAGAGTGTGTTGATCAGGATCAATCCTCAGACTTTGTTGATCAAGATCAATCCTGCGAGTGTGTGCATCAGGGTAAATGCTGAGAATGTGTGGATCAGGATCAGCCCTGAGAGTGTGTGGGTCAGGATCTATCCTGCGAGGGTGTGGATCAGGAACAAACCTGTTAGTGTGCGGGATCATGATGAATTCTGGGGGTGTGTGCATCTGGGTCAATCCTGAGAGTGTGTGGATCAGGAACAATCCTGAGAGTGCGTGGGTCAGGATCATCCCTGAAACTCCGTGGATCAGGTTCATTGCTGAGAGTGTGTGCATCAGGGTAAATGCTGAGAATGTGTCGATCACGATCAGCCCTGAGAGTGGGTGGATCAGGATCAATGCTGTGATTGTTTGGGATCAGGATCAATCCTGACAGAATGTGGAGCAGGATCAATCCTGACAGTGTGTTGATCAGGATCAATCCTGAGACTTTGTTGATCAGGATCAATCCTGAGAGTGTGTTGATCGGGATCAATGCTGATAGTGTGTGTGGAACATGATCAACCTTGAGAGTGTGTGAACCAGGATCATCCCTGATAGTTATTGGATTAGGTTCAATGCTGAGAGAGTTTGGATGAGGATCAGCCCTGAGAGTGTGCGTTTCAGGATCTATCCTGAGATGGTGTGGATCAGGATCAAACCAGTGAGTGTGTGGATCTGGATGAAACCTGAGACTGTGGGGTATCAGGATCAATCCTGAGAGTGCGTGCATCAGGGTCATTCCTGAGAGTGCGTGCATCAGGGTCAATCCTGAGATTGTGTTGATCAGGATCAATCCTGAGACTTTGTTGATCAGGATCAATCCTGGGAATGTGTTGATCAGGATCAAACCTGAGACTTTGTTGATCAGGATCAATCCTGAGACTTTGTTGATCAGGATCAATCTAGAGAGTGTGTTGATCAGGATCAATCCTGATAGTGTGTGTGGAACAGGATCAACCTTGAGAGTGTGTGAATCAGGATCATCCCTGATAGTGATTGGATTAGGTTCAATGCTGAGAGAGTTTGGATGAGGATCAGCCCTGAGAGTGTGCCTTTCAGGATCTATCCTGAGAGGGTGTGGATCAGGAACAAACCTGTTAATGTGGGGGATCATGATGAATTCTGAGAGCGTGTGCATCTGTGTCAATCGTGGGTGTGTGTGGATCAGGATCAATCCTGAGAGTGTACGGATATATCAGGGTCAATGCTGCGAGTTTGTGAATCAGGATCAATTCTGTGAGTGTGTGTATCAGTATCAACCCTGAGAGTGAGGTGATCAGGATCAATCCTGAGAGTGTGTTGATCAGGAACAATCCAGAGAGTGAGTGGATCAGGATCAATCCAAATAGTGTGTGGATCAGGGTCAAACCTGAGACTGTGTGGTATCAGGATCACTCCTGAGAGTGCGTGCATCAGGGTCAATCCTGAGAGTGTGTTGATCAGGATCAATCCTGAGACTTTGTTGATCAGGATCAATCCTGAGAGTGTGTGGATCAGGATCAATCCTGAGACGGTGGGGTATCAGGATCAATCTTGAGAGTGCCTGCATCGGGGTCAATCCTGAGATTGTGTTGATCAGGATCAATACTGAGACTTTGTTGATCAGGAACAATCCTGAGAGTGTGTTGATCAAGATCAATGCTGAGACTTTGTTGATCATGAACATTCCTGAGAGTTTGGAGGATCAGGATCAATCATGAGAGCGCGTGCATCAGGGTGAATCCTGAGAGTGTGTTGATCAGGATCAATCCTGAGACTTTGTTGTTCTGGATCAACCCTGAGAGTGTGTGGATCAGGATCCAACCATTGAGCGTGTGGATCATGATGAACCCTGAGACTGCGGGGTATCAGGATAAGTCCAGAGAGTGCGGGTTTCAGGGTCAATCCTGAGAGTGTGTTGATCAGGATCAATCCTGAGACTTTGTTGATCAGTATCAATCCTGAGAGTGTGTGGATCAGGATCAATCCTGAGAGTGTGTTGATCAGAATCAATCCTGTGAGTTTGTTGATCAGAATCAATCCTGAGAGGGTGTGCATCAGGATCAATCCTGAGAGTGTGTGCATCAGGATCAATCCTGAGACTTTGATGATCGTGATCATTCCTGAGAGTTTGGGGGATCAGGATCAATTCTGAGAGTGTGTGAATCAGGATCACTCCTGTGAGGGTGTGGATCAGGATCAGCACTGAGAGTGTGTGGATGAGGACCAATCCTGAGAGTACGAGTGGGAGATGAGGATCAATCCTGAGAGTTTGTGGATCAGGATCAATTCTGAGAGTGTGTGGATCAGGATCACTCCTGTGAGGGTGTGGATCAGGGTCAATCCTAAGATTGTGGGGGACCAGGGACAATCATGAGGGTGTGGGTATCAGGATCAATCCTCAGAATGTGGGGCAGCATGATCAATCCGGAGAGTGCGTGCATCCGGGGCAATCCTGAGAGTGGATAGATCAGGATCAATCCTGACAGTATGTGGATTAGGATCAATCCTGAGAGTGTGTGGATCAGGACCAATTCTGACAGTATTTGGATCAGGATCAATCATGAGAGTTTGTCAGTCAGGATCAAACATGAGAGTGTGTGGATCAGGATCAATCCTGACAGTGTGTGTGGATCAGGATCAATCCTGAGAGTGTGTGTGATCATGATCAATCCTGAGAGTGTGCAGATTAAGATCAATCCTGTGAGTGTGTGGATAAGGGTGAATCCTGATAGTGTGAGTGACCAGGGAAAAAACATGAGGGCTTGGGAATCTGGATCAGTCATCAGAGTGTGGGGGATCATGATCAATCCTGAGAGTGTGTGCATCAGGGTCAACCTGAGAGTGCGTGGATCAGGATCAATCCTGAGAGTATGTGGATTAGGATCAATCCTGACAATGTGTGTGGATCAGGGTCAATTCTGAGAGTGTGGGAGATCATGATCAATCCTGAGAGTGTGTGGAACATGTTCAATCCTGAGACTGTGTGGATCTGGATCAATTCTTGTGAGTGTGTGGATCAGGGTGAATCCTGAACATGTGGGGGACCAGGGACAAACATGAGGGCTTTGGAAACAGGATCAGTACTCAGAGTGTGGGGTATCATGATCAATCCTGAGAGTGTGTGCAGCAGGGTCAATCCTGAGATTGTGTGGATCATGATCAATCCTTAGAGTTTGTGTTTCAGGGTCAATCCTGAGAGAGTGTGAATCAGGATCAATCCTGAGATTGTGTTGATCAGGGTCAATCCTGAGAATGTGGGGGATCAGTATCAATCCTGAGAGTGTGTGCATCAGGGTAAATGCTGAGAATGTGTGGATCAGGATCAGCCTTGAGAGTGCGTGGATCAGGATCATTCATGACAGTATGTGGTTCAGGTTCATCCCTGAGAGTGCGTGGATCAGGTTCAATGCTGAGAGTGTGTGGAACAGGGTCAGTCCTGAGAATGTGTGGATCAGGTTCAATCCCTAGAGTGTGTAAATTAGACGCAATCCTGTTAGTGTGTGAATCAGGATCAATCCTTAGAGTTTGTTTATCAGGATCCATCCTGAGAGTGATATGATGAGGATCAATCCTTAGAGGGTGTTGATCAGGATCAATCCTGAGAGTTTGTTGATCAGGATCAATCCTGAGAGTGTGTGCATCAGGATCAATCCTCCAGAGTTTGTTGATCAGGATCAATAGTGAGAGTGTGAGGGATCAGGATCAATCCTGGGAGTTTGTGGATCAAGATCAATCATGAGAGTGTGTGGATCAGGGTCAATTGCTGTGAGTGTTTGGATCAGAGTGAATCCTGAAAGTATGGGGGACCAGGGACAAGCATGAGGGCTTGGGAATCAGGATCAGTCCTCAGAATGTGGGGGATCATGCTCAATCCTGAGATACTTGTTAGTGTGGGGGATCATGATGAATTCTGAGAGTGTGTGCATCTGGGTCAATCCTGAGAGTGTGTGCATCAGTATCAATCTTGAGAGTGTGTGGATCAGGGTCAATCCTGATTGTGTGTGAATCAGAATCATTCCTGAGTGTTTGTGTATCAAGATCAATCCTGAGAGTGTGTGTATCAGGCTCAATCCTGAGAGCAAGGTGATCAGGATCAATCCTGAGAGTGTGTGGATCAAGAGCAATTCTGATAATATTTGGATTAGGATTAATCATGAGCGTTTGTCGGTCAGGATCAATCGTGAGAGTGTGTGGATCAGGATCAATCCTGACAGTGTGTGTGGATCAAGATCAATCCTGAGAGTGTGGGAGATCATGATTAATCCTGAGAGTATGCGGATTAAGTTCAATCCTGTGAGTGTGTGGATAAGGGTGAATCCTGAGAGTGTGGGGGACCAGAGCCAAACATGAGGTTTTGGGAATCTGGATCAGTCCTCAGAGTGTGGGGGATCATGATCAATCCCGAGAGTGTGTGCATCAGGCTCAACCTGAGAGTGTGTGGATCAGGATCAATCCTGACAGTATGTGTATTAGGATCAATCCTGACAATGTGTGTGGATCAGGGTCAATCCTGAGAGTGTGGGAGATCATGATCAATCCTGAGAGTGTGTCTATCATGTTCACTCCTGAGACTGTGTGGATCAGGATCAATTCTTGTGAGTGTGTGGATCAGGGTGAATACTGAATGTGTGGAGGACCAGGGACAAACATAAGGGCTTAGGAAATAGGATCAGTTCTCAGAGTGTGGGGTATCATGATCAATCCTGAGAGTGTGTGCAGCAGGGTCAATCCTGAGAGAGTGTGAATCAGGATCAATCCTGAGATTGTGATGATCAGGGTCAATCCTGAGCGTGTGGGGGATCAGTATCAATCCTGAGAGTGTGTGCATCAGGGTAAATGCTGAGAATGTGTGGATCAAGATAAGCCCTGAGAGTGCGTGGATCAGGATCATTCATGACAGTATGTGGTTCAGGATCAACCCTGAGAGTGTATGGATCAGGATCAATACTGTGAGTGTTGGGATCAGGATCAGTCCTGATAGTATGTGGGTCTGGATCAATCCTGAGAGTATGTGGGTCAGGATCATCCCTGAGTGTGCGTGGATCAGGTTCAATGCTAAGCGTGTGTGGATCAGGACCAGCCCTGTGAGTGTGTGGGTCAGGATCTATCCTGAGATGGTGTGGATCATGAACAAACCTGTTAGTGTGGGGGATCATGATGAATTCTGAGAGTGTGTGCATCTGGGTCAAACCTGAGAGTGTGTGTATCAGGATCAATCCTGAGAGTGTGTGGATCAGGGTCAATCCTGGTTGCTTGTGAATCATGATCAATCCTGAGAGTGTGTGTATCAGGATCAATTCTGAGAGTGGGTGTACCAGGATTAATCCTGAGATTGTGTGTATCAGGATCAATCCTGAGAGTGAGGTGATCAGGATCAAACATGAGAGTGTGTTGATCAGGATAAATCCTGAGAATGTCTTCATCAGGATCAATCCTAGATTGTGTGTGTCAATCCTGAGATTGTGGGAGATCAGGGTCAATCATGAATGTGTGGGGGGTCAGGATCAATCCAGAGATTGTGTGGATCAGGATCAATCCTGAGAGTACGTCTGGGAGATGAGGATCAATCCTGAGAGTTTATGGAACAGGATCAATTCTGAGAGTGTGTGGATCAGGATCACTCCTGAGAGAGCGTGCATCAGGGGCAATCCTGTGAGTGTGTGGATCAGGATCAATCCTGAGAGTGTGTGGATCAGGGTCAATCCTGAGAATGTGTGGATCAGGTTCAATTCTGAGAGTGTGTGGATCAGCATCACTCCTGTGAGGGTGTGGATCAGGGTCAATCCTGTGATTGCGGGTGACCAGGGACAATCATGAGGGCATGGGTATCAGGATCAATCCCCAGAGTGTGGGGATCATGATCAATCCTGAGAGAGCATGCATCAGGGGCAATCCTGTGAGTGTGTGGATCAGGATCAATCCTGAGAGTGTGTGGATCAGGGTCAATCCTGAGAATGTGTGGATCAGGGTCAATCCTGAGAGTGTGTGAATTAGACACAATCCTGAGAGTGTGTGGATCAGGATCAATCCTGAGAGTGTCTGGATCAGGTTCAATCCTGAGAGCCAGGTGATCAGGATCAAACCTGAGAGTGTGTTGATCAGGATCAATCCTGAGAATGTCTTGATCAGGATAAATACCTAGAGTGTGTGAATCAGGATCAATCATAGATTGTGTGTATAAATCCTGAGAGTATGGGAGATCAGGGTCAATCATGAATGTGTGGGCGGTCAGAATCAATCCTGAGAGTGCGTGCATCAGGGTCAATCCTGAGAGTGTGTGGATCAGGATCAATCCTGATAGTGTGTGTGGAAAAGGATCAATCCTGTGAGTGTGGAGATCAGGATTGATCCTGATAGTATGTGGATCAGGATCGACCCTGAGAGTGTGTGCATCAGGGTCAACCCTGAGAGTGCATGGATCTGGAAAAGTCCTGACAGTATGTGGATCAGGATCAGTCCTGAGAGTGTGGGGATCAGGTGCAATTCAGACAGTATTTGGATCAGGATCAATCATGAGAGTTTGTCGGTCAGGATCAATTGTGAGAGTGTGTGGATCAGGATCAATACTGACAGTGTGTGTGGATCAGGATCAATCCTGAGAGTGTGGGAGTTCATGATCAATCCTGATAATGTGCGGATAAAGATCAATCCTGTGAGTGTGTGGATAAGGATGAATCCTGCGAGTGTGGGGGACCAGGGACAAACATGAGGGCTTGGGAATCTGGATCAGTCCTCAGAGTGTGGGGGATCATGAACAATCCTGAGAGTGTGTGCATCAGGCTCAAACCTGAGCATTTGTGGATCAGGATCAATCCTGAGAGTGTGGGGCATCAGGGTCAATACTGACAGTGAGGTAATCAGGATCAATTCTGAGCATGTTGGGGATCAGGGTCACTCCTGAGAGTGTGTGCATCAGGTTAAATGCTGAGAATGTGTGGATCAGGATTAGCCCTGAGAGTGTGTGGATCAGGATCAATGCTGAGAGTTTGTGTGGGAGATGAGGATCAATCCTGACAGTGTGTGTGGATCAGGATCAATCCTGAGTGTGTGGGACATCATGATCAATCCTGAGAGTATGCGGATTAAGTTCAATCCTGTGAGTGTGTGGAAAAGGGTGAATCCTGAGAGTGTGGGGGACCAGAGCCAAACATGAGGGCTGTGGAATCTGGATCACTCCTCAGAGTGTGGGGGATTATGATCAATCCTGAGAGT
Organism: Cetorhinus maximus; assembly: GCF_964194155.1. Classification (NCBI taxonomy): domain Eukaryota; kingdom Metazoa; phylum Chordata; class Chondrichthyes; order Lamniformes; family Cetorhinidae; genus Cetorhinus; species Cetorhinus maximus. The sequence continues at coordinate 63,407,503 of NC_135887.1, forward strand.
GCGTGGATCAGGATCAATCCTGATAGTATGTGGATCAGGATCAATCCTGAGAGTTTGTGGATCAGGAGTAATTCTGACAGTATTTGGATAAGGATCAATCGTGAGAGTTTGTCGGTTAGGATCAATCGTGAGAGTGTGTGGATCAGGATCAATCCTGAGAGTGTGTTGATCAGGATCAATCCTGAGAGTTAGTTGAACAGGATCAATCCTGAGAGTTTGTGCATCAGTATCAATCCTGAGAGTTTGTCGAACAGGATCAATCCTGGGACTTTGTTGATAATGATCAATCCTGAGAGTGTGGGGGATCAGGATCAATCATGAGAGTGCGTGCATCAGCGTCAATCCTGAGACTGTGTGGATTAGGATCAATCCTGACCATGTGTGTGGAACAGGATCAATACTGATTTTGTGGGAGATCAGGATCAATCCTGGGAATTTGTGGATCAGGATCAACCCTGAGAGTTTGTGGGTCAGGATTAGTCCTGTGATTGTGGGGATCAGGATCAATCCTGACAGTATGTGGATCAGGATCAATCCTGACAGTGTGTGGATCAGGATCAATCCTGAGAGTAAGTGGATCAGGATCAATCCCTGAGAGTGTGGGAGAGCAGGGTCAATTCTGAGAGTCTGTGGATGACGTTCATCCTGAGACTTTGTTGATCAGCATCAATCCTGAGTGTGTCTGTATCAGGATCAATCCTGATGGTGTGTGTGGAACAGGATCAATCCTAAGAGTGTGTGTGATCGGGATCAATCATGTGAGTTTGTGGATCAGGATCAACCCTGAGAGTTTGTGGGTCAGGATCAGTCCTGTGATTGTGGGGATCAGGATCAATCCTGACAGTATGTGGATCAGGATCAACCCTGACAGTGTGTGTGGATCAGGTTCAATCCTGAGAGTGTGGGAGATCATGAACAATCCTGAGAGTGTGTGGATCATGTTCAATCCTGAGACTGTGTGGATCAGGATCAATTCCTGTGAGTGTGTGGATCAGGGTGAATCCTGCAAGTGTGGGGTACGAGGGACAAAAATGAGGGCTTTGGAATCAGGATCAGTCCTCAGAGTGTGGGGTATCATGATCAATCCTGAGAGTGTGTGCATCAGGGTAAATGCTGAGAATGTGTGAATCAGGATCAGCCCTGAGAGTGGGTGGATCAGAATCAATCCTGTGAGTGTTGGAATCAGGATCAATCCTGATAGTATGTGGATCAGGATCAATTCTGAGAGTGTGTGGGTCGGATAATCCTTGAGAGTGCGTGGATCAGGTTCAACGCTGAGAGTGTGTGGATCAGGACCAGCCCTGAGAGTGGGTAGGTCAGGATCTATGCTGAGAGGGTGTGGATCAGGAACAAACCTGTTAGTGTGAGGGATCATGATGAATTCTGAGGGTGTGTGCATCTGGGTCAATCCTGAGAGTATGTGGATCAGGATCAATCCTGAGAGTGTGTGTATCAGGATCAATCCTGAGAGTGTGTGTATCAGGATCAATCCTGAGAGTGAGTTGATCAGGATCAAACCTGAGAGTGTGTGTATCAGGATCAATCCTGAGAGTGTGTGTATCAGGATCAATCCTGAGAGTGTGTGCATCAGGGTCAATCCTGAGAGTTTCTGGATCAGGATCAATCCTCAGGCTGTGTGTTTCAGGGTCACTCCTGACAGTGAGTTGATCAGGATCAATTCTGAGAGTGTGGGGGATCAGGTTCAATCCTGAGAGTGTGTGCATCAGGGTAAATGCTGAGAATGTGTGGATCAGGATCAGCCCTGATAGTGCATGGATCAGGATCAATCGTGACAGTATGTGGATCAGGATCAATCCTGAGAGTATGTGGATAAGGATAAATCCTGACAGTTTGTGTGGGAGATCAGGATCAATCCTGAGAGTGTGTGGATCAGGATCAATTTTGAGAGTGTGTGGATCAGGATCACTCCTGTGAGGGTCAATCCTTAGATTGCAGGGTACCAGGGACAATCATGAGGGCCTGGGTATCAGGATAAATACTCAGAGTGTGGGGGATCATGATCAATCCTGAGAGAGCGTGCAGCAGGGTCAATCCTGATGGTGTGTGGATCAGGATCAATCCTGAGAGTGTGTTGGTCAGGGTCAATCCTGAAAATGTGTGGATCAGGGTCATTCCTGAGAGTGTGTGAATTATGCGCAATCCTGTGAGTGTATGGATCAGGATCAATCCTGAGAGTGTGTGAATCAGGATAAATCCTTAGAGTGTGTGTCTCAGGACCAATCCTGAGAGTGTGTTGATCAGGGTCAATCCTGAGATTTTGTTGATCATAATCAATCCTGAGAGTGTGGGGAATCTGGATCAATCATGAGAGTGCTGCCTCTGGATAAACCCTGAGAGTGTGTGGATCAGGATCAATCCTGAGAGTGTGTGTTTCAGGGTCAATCCTGGGAGTATGTGAATCAGGATCAATCCTGAGATTGTGTGTATCAGGATCAATCCTGACAGTGAGGTGATCAGGATCAATTCTGAGAGTGTGGGGGATCAGTGTCAATCCTGAGAGTGTGTGCATCAGGCTAAATGCTGAGAATGTGTGGATCAGGATGAGCCCTGAGAGTGTGTGGATCAGGATCAATTCTGAGAGTATGTGTGGGAGATCAGGATCAATCCTGAGAGTGTGTGGATCAGATCAATTCTGAGAGTGTCTGGATCAGGATCAGTCCTGTGAGGGTGTGGAACAAGGTCAATCCTGAGATTGCGGGGTGACCAGAGACAATCATGAGGACGTGGGTACAAGGATCAATCCTCAGAGTGTGGGGGATCATGATCAATCCTGAGGGAGCGTGCATCAGGGGCAATCCTGAGAGAGCGTGCATCAGGCTCAATCCTAAGAATGTGTGGATCAGGGTCAATCCTGAGAGCGAGGTGATCGGGATCAAACCTGAGAGCGTGTGTATCAGGATCAATCCTGAGAGTGTGTGTATCAGGATCAATCCTGAGAGTGTGTGCATCCGGGTCAATCGTGAGAGTTTGTGGATCAGGATCAATCCTGAGGGTGCGTGTTTCAGGGTCACTCCTGACAGTGAGTTGATCAGGATCAATTCTGAGAGTGTGGGGGATCAGGGTCAATCCTGAGAGTGTGTGCATCAGGGTAAATGCTGAGAATGTGTGGATCAGGATCAGCCCTGAGAGTGAATGGATCAGCATCAACCTTGAGAGTGCATGGATCGGGATCAGTCATGACAGTATGTGGATCAGGATCAATCCTGAGAGTATGCGGATCAGGATAAATCCTGACAGTATGTGTGGAAGATCAGGATCAATCCTGAGAGTGTGTGGATCAGGATCAATTTTGAGAGTGTGTGGATCAGGATCACTCCTGTGAGGGTGTGAATTAGGCGCAATCCTGAGAGTGTATGGATCAGGATCAATCCTGAGAGTATTTTGATCAGGATCAATCCTGAGAGTGTGTTGATCAGGATAAATCCTGAGACTTTGTTGATCAGGATCACTCCTGAGAGTGAGGTGATCAGGATCAATACTGAGAGTGTGTGCATTAGGATCAATCATTAGAGTATGTTGATCAGGATCAATCCTGAGACTTTGTTGATCATGATCAATCCTGAGAGTGTGGGGAATCTGGATCAATCATGAGAATGTGTTAATCAGGATCAATCTTGAGAGTGTGTGGATCAGGATCAATCCATAGAGTGTGTTGATCAGCATCAATCCTGAGACTTTGTTGATCAGGATCAATCCTGAGAGTGTGTGGATCAGGATCAATCCTGGTAGTGTGTGTGGAACAGGATCAATCCATAGAGTGTGGGAGTTCAGGATCAATCCTGTGAGTTTGTGGATCAGGATCAATCCTGAGAGTGCGTGGGTCAGGATCAGCCCTGAGAGAGTGTGGATCTGGAACAAACCTGTTAGTGTGGGGGATCATGAGGAATTCTGAGAGTGTGCATCTGGGTCAATCCTGAGAGTGTGTGAATCAGGATCAATCCTGAGAGTGTGTGTCTCAGGATCGATCCTGAGAGTGAGGTGATCAGGATCAATCCTGAGAGTGTGTGAATCAGGATCAATCCTGAGAGTGTGTGTATCATTATCAATCCTGAGAGTGATGTGATCAAGGTGAATCCTGAAAATGTAGGGGACCAGGGGCAAACATGAGGGCTTGGGAACCAGGATCAGTCCTCAGAGTGTGTGGGATCATGATCAATCTTGAGAGCGTGTGCACCAGCGTCAATCCTGAGAGTGTGTGGATCAGGATCAATCCTGAGAGTGTGTTTCAGGGTCAATCCTGAGAGTGTGTGAAACAGGATCAATCCTGAGATTGTGTGTCTCAGGATCAATCCTGAGAGTGTGGGGGCTCAGTATCAATCCTGAGAGTGTGTGCATCAGGGGAGATGCTGAGAATGTGTGGAGCAGGATCAGCCCTGAGAGTGGGTGGATCAGTATCAACCATGAGAGTGCGTGGATCAGGATCGTTCATGACAGTATGTAGTTCAGGATCAATCCTGAGAGCGTGTGCATCAGAGTCAATCCTGACATCGTGTGGATCAGGATCATTCCTGAGAGTGTGTGGATCAGGGTCAATCCTGAGAGTGTGTGAATCAGGAACAATCCTGAGAGAGTGTGTATGAGGATCAATCCTGAAAGTGAGGTCATCAGGATCAATCCTGAGAGTGTGTGGATCAGGATCAATCCTGAGTGTGTGGGGGATCAGGTTCAATCATGAGAGTGTGTCGATCATGATCAATCCTGAGGATTTGTTGATCATGATCAATCCTGAGAGTGTGTGCATCGGGATCAATCCTGATAGTATATGTGGAAGAGGATCATTCCTGAGAATGTGGGAGATCAGGATCAATCCTGTGAGTGTTGGGATCAGTTTCAATCGTGATTGCATGTGGATCAGGATCAATCCTGAGAGTGTGTGGGTCAGGGTCATCCCTGAGAGTTCGTTGATCAGGTTCAACGCTGAGAGTGTGTTGATCAAGATGAATCCTGAGAGTGAGTGGATCAGGATCAATCCTGACAGTATGTGGGTCAGGACCAATCCAGACAGTGTTTGGATCAGGGTCAATCCTGAGAGTGTGCTGATCAGGATCAATCCTGTGATTGTGGGGATCAGAATCAACCTGATAGTATGTGGATCAGGAGCAATCCTGAAAGTGTGAGCATCAGGGTCAATGCTGAGAGCGTGTTAATCAGAATCAATCCTGCGAGTGTGTAGATCAGGATCAATCCTTAGAGTGTGTTGATAAGGATCAATCCAAAGACTTCGTTGATCAGGATCAATCCTGAGAGTGTGTGGATCAGGACCAATGCCTGAGAGTGTGGGAGATCAGGCTCAATCATGGGAGTGTGTGGATCACGTTCATCCTGAAACTTTGTTGATCAGGATCAATCCTGAGAGTGTGTGTATCAGGATCAATCCTAATAGTGTGCGTGGAACAGGATCAATCCTGAGAGCGTGGGAGATCAGGATAAATCATGTGAGTTTGTGGATCGGGATCAACCCTGAGAGTGTATGGATCGGGATCAATCTTGCGAGTGTTGGGCTCAGGATCAATCCTGATAGCATGTGTATCAGGATCAATCGTGAGAGTGTGTGGGTCAGGATCAACCCTGAGAGTGCGTGGATCAGGTTCAATGCTGAGAGAGTGTGGATGAGGATCAGCCCTGAGAGTGTGTGTTTCAGGATCTATCCTGAGAGGGTGTGGATCAGGAAAAAACCTGTTAGAGTGGGGATCATGATAAATTCTGAGAGTGTGTGCATCTTGGTCAATCCAGAGAGTGTGTGGATCGGGGTCAATCCTGAGATTGTGTTAATCAGGAGCAATCCTGAGAGTGTGGTGATCAGGTTCAATCCTGAGAGTGAGTGGATCAGGATCTATCCAGACAGTATGTGGATCCGGATCAACCTGAGTCTGTGGGGTATCAGGATCAATCCTGAGAGTGTGTTGATCAGGAACAATCCGGAGAGTGAGTGGATCAGGATCTATCCAGACAGTATGTGGATCCGGATCAACCTGAGACAGCGGGGTATCAGGATCAATCCTGAGAGTGTGTGCATCAGGGTCAATCTTGAGAGCATATGGATCAGCATTAATCCTGACAGTGTTTGTGGATCAGGATACATCCTGAGAGTGTGTGGATCAGCATAGATCCTGAGTGAATGTGAATCAGGTTCAATCCTGAGAGTGGTGTGGATCAAGATCAATCCTGTGAGTTTGTGGATCATGATCATTCCTGAGAGACTGTGAATCAGGATCAATCCTGAGAATGTGTGGAAGAGGATCAATCCTGAGAGTGTGTGGATCAGCATCAATCCTGAGAGTGTGTGGTTCAGTTTCAACCCTCAGAGTGAGGGGGATCAGGATCAATCCTTACAGTGTGTGGATCAGGATGACTGCTGAGAGAGTTTGGGTGAGGATCAATCCTGTGAGTGTGTCGGTCAGGATCAAACTTGAGAGAAGGTGGATTAGGATCAATACTGAGAGTGTGTGAATCAGGATCAATCCTGAGAGTGTGTTGATAATGATCAATCCTGAGAGTGTGTGGATCAGTATCAATCATGTGAGTGTGTGGATCAGGATCCATCCTGGAGTGTGCAGAGCCAGGGACAATCATGAGGGTATGTGGATTAGGTTCAATCCTCAGGGTGTGGGGGATCATGATCAATCCTGTGAGTGTGTGGATCAGGATCAACACTGAGCATGCGTGGATCAGGAGCAATCCTGACAGTATGTGGATCAGGATGAAACCTGAGAGTGTGTTAATGAGGATCAAACCTGAGAGTGTGTTTATCAGGATCAATCCTAACAGTGTGTTGATCAGGATCAACACTAAGACTTTGTTGATCAGGATAAATCCTGAGTGTGTGGATCAGGATCAATCCCTGAGAGTTTGGGAGATCAGGGTCAATCATGAGAGTGTGTGGATCACGATCAATCCTGAGACTTTGTTGATCAGGATCAATCCTGAGAGTGAGTGGATCAGGATCAATCCTGATAGTGTGTGCGGAACAGGATCAATCCTGAGAGTGTGGGAGATCAGGATCAATCCTGTGATTTTGTGGATCAGGATCAACCCTGAGAGTGTATGGATCAGGATCAATCCTGCGAGTGTTGGGCTCAGGATCAATCCTGATAGCATGTGTATTAGGAGTGCGTGGATCAGGATCATTCATGACAGTATGTGTTTCCGGCTCAGTCCTGGAGGTGTGTGCCTCACGGTCAATCCCGAGTGCTTGTGGATCAGGATCTATCCTGAGAGTGTGTGGAACAAGGTCAATCCTGAGATTGTGTTAATCAGGATCAATCCTGAGGGTGTGTGGATCAGGATCAATCCTGAGAGTATGGGAGATCAGGGTCAATCCTGAGAGTTTGTGGATCAGGAACAATACTGAGAGTGTTTGTATCAGGATCAATCCTGAGCGAGAGGTGATCAGGATCAATCCTGAGAGTGTGTTAATCAGGATCAATCCTTAGAGTGTGTGGAACAGGATCAATCCTTAGATTATGTTGATCAGGATCAATCCTAAGACTTTGTTGATCAGTATCAATCCTGAGAGTATGGGAGATCAGGATCAATCCAGTGAGTTTGTGAATCAGGATCAAACCTGAGAGTGTGTGGATCAGGATCAATGCTGCGAGTGTTGGTCTCAGGATCAATCCTGATAGCATGTGTATCAGGATCAATCCTGAGTGTGCATGCATCAAGGTCAATCCTGAAAGCGTGTGGATCAGGATCAATCCTGACAGTGTTTGTGGATCAGGATCAATCCTGAGAGCTTGTGGATCAGTATCAATCCTGAGTGAGTGGGAATTAGGTTCAATCCTGAGAGTGGTGTGGATCAGGATCAATAATGAGAGTGTCTGGATCAGGATCAATCCTGATAGTGTGTGTGGAACAGGATCAATCCTGAGAGAGTGTGAATCAGGATCAATCCTGAGAGTGTGTTCGATTGGATCCATCCTCAGAGTGTGTGGATCAGGATCAATCCTGAGAGTGCGAGCGACGAGTGACAAACATGACCACTTAGGACTCAGGATCATTCCTCAGAGTGTTGGGGATCATGATCAATCCTGCGAGTGTTTGGATCAGGATCAATCCAACGAGTGTGTGGATCAGGATCAAACATGAGACTGTGGGTTGTCAGGATCAATCCTGAGAGTGTTTGTGGATCAGGATCAATCCTGAGAGCTTGTGGATCAGTATCAATCCTGAGTGAGTGGGAATTAAGTTCAATCCTGAGAGTGGTGTGGATCAGGATCAATAATGAGAGTGTCTGGATCAGGATCAATCCTGATAGTGTGTGTGGAACAGGATCAATCCTGAGAGAGTGTGAATCAGGATCAATCCTGAGAGTGTGTTCGATTGGATCCATCCTCAGAGTGTGTGGATCAGGATCAATCCTGAGAGTGCGAGCGACGAGTGACAAACATGACCACTTAGGACTCAGGATCATTCCTCAGAGTGTTGGGGATCATGATCAATCCTGCGAGTGTTTGGATCAGGATCAATCCAACGAGTGTGTGGATCAGGATCAAACATGAGACTGTGGGTTGTCAGGATCAATCCTGAGAGTGTGTGCATCAGGATCAATGCTGAGAGCATGTGGATCAGGATTAATCCTGACAGTGTGTGTGGATCAGGATAAATCCTGAGAGTGTGTGGCTCAGGATCAATCCTGAGTGAGTGTGAATCAGGTTCAATCCTGAGAGTGGTGTGGATCAGGATCAATAATGAGAGTGTGTGGATCAGGATCAATCCTGAGATTGCGTGTATCATTATCAATCCTGAGAGTGAGGTGATCAGGATCTAATCAGACAGTATGTGGATCCGGATCAATCCTGCGAGTGTGTGGATCAGGATCAATCCAACGAGTGTGTGGATCAGGATAAAACCTGAGACTGTGGGTTGTCAGGATCAATCCTGAGAGTGTGTGCATCAGGATCAATGCTGAGAGCATGTGGATCAGGATTAATCCTGACAGTGTGTGTGGATCAGGATCAATCCTGAGAGTGTGTGGCTCAGGATCAATCCTGAGTGAGTGTGAATCAGGTTCAATCCTGAGAGTGGTGTGGATCAGGATCAATAATGAGAGTGTGTGGATCAGGATCAATCCTGAGATTGCGTGTATCATTATCAATCCTGAGAGTGAGGTGATCAGGATCTAATCAGACAGTATGTGGATCCGGATCAATCCTGCGAGTGTGTGGATCAGGATCAATCCAACGAGTGTGTGGATCAGGATCAAACCTGAGACTGTGGGGTGTCAGGATCAATCCCGAGAGTGTGTGCATCAGAGTCAATGCTGGGAATGTGTGGGTATGGATAATCCTGACAGTGTGTGTGTGGATCAGGATAAATCCTTAGAGTGTGTTGATCAGGATCAATCCTGAGTGAGTGTGAATCAGGTTCAATCCTGATATTCATGTGGAATAGGATCAATCCTGAGCGTGTGTGGATCAGGATCAATCCTGTGAGTTTCTGGATCATGATGATTCCTGGGAGAGTGTGAATCAGGATAAATCCTGACAGTGTTTGGATCAGGGTGACTGCTGAGAGTGTTTGGGTCAGGATCAATCCTGTGAGTGTGTGGGTCATGATCAATCTTGAGAGAAGGTGAATCAGGATCAATCCTGCGAGTGTGTGGATCAGGATCAATACTGAGAGTGTGTGAATCAGAATCAATCCTGAGAGTGTGTTGATCAGGATCAATCCTGAGAGTGTGTGGATCAGTATCAATCCTGTGAGTGTGTGGAACAGGATCAATCCTGAGACTGTTGGAGCTCAGGTTCAATCCTGTGAGTTTATGGATCAGGAACAATATTGAGAGTGTTTGTATCAGGATCAATCCTGAAAGTGAGGTGATTAAGATCAATCCAGAGAGTGTGTTAATCAGGATCAATCCTTAGAGTATGTTGATCAGGATCAATCCTAAGACTTTGTTGATCAGGATAAATCCTGAGAGTGTGTGGATAAGGATCAATCCTGAGTGAGTGTGAATCAGGTTAAATCCTGAGAGTGGTGTGGATCAGCATTAATAATGTGAGTGTGTGGATCAGGACCAATCCTGTGAGTTTGTGGATCATGATCATTCCTGGGAGTGTGTGAATCAGGATCAATCCTGAGAGTGTGTGGAATAGGATCAATCCTGAGAGTGTGTGGATCAGGATCAATCCTGATAGTGTGTGGTTGAGTTTGAAGCCTAAGAGTGAGGGGGATCAGGATCAATCCTGACGGTGTTTGGATCAGGGTGACTGCTGAGAGTGTTTGGGTCAGGATCAATCGTGTGAGTGTATGGATCATGATCAATCTTGAGAGAAGGTGAATCGGGATCAATCCTGAGAGTGTGTGGATCAGGATCAATACTGAGAGTGTGTAAATAAGAATCAATCCTGAGAATGTGTTGGTCAGGATCAATCCTGAGAGTGTGTGGAACAGTATCAATCCTGTAAGTGTGTGGATCAGGATCAATACTGAGAGTGTGTAAATAAGAATCAATCCTGAGAATGTGTTGGTCAGGATCAATCCTGAGAGTGTGTGGATCAGTATCAATCATGTGAGTGTGTGGATCAGGATCCATCCTGGAGTGTGCAGAGCCAGGGACAATCATGAGGGTATGTGGATTAGGTTCAATCCTCAGGGTGTGGGGGATCATGATCAATCCTGTGAGTGTGTGGATCAGGATGAATCCTGAGATTGTGGTAGATCATGATCAATCCTGAGAGTGTATGGATCAGGGACAATCCTGAGAGTGCGGGAGAAAAGGGGCCAATATTAGGGCATAGGAATCAGGATCAGTCCTCAGAGTGTGGGGGATCATGATCAATACTGAGATTGTGTGCATCAGGGTCATCCTGTGAGGGTGTGTTTCAGGGTCATTCCTGACAGTGTGTGAATCTGGATCAATCCTGAGATTGTGTTTTTAAGGATCAATCCTGAGAGTGTGGTGGATCAGTATCAATCCTGAAAGTGTGTGCATCAGGGTAAATTCTGAGATTGTGTGGATCAGGATCTGCCCTGAGAGTGGGTGGATCAGGATCAACCTTGAGAGTGCGTGGATCAGGATCATTTAAGACAGTATGTGTTTCAGGCTCAATCCTGAGAGTGTGTGGATGAGGATCTATCCTGAGAATGTGTGGAACAGGGTAAATCCTGAGATTGTGTTAATCAGGATCAATCCTGAGAGTGTGTGGATCAGGATCAATCCTGAGAGTGCGGGAGATGAGGGTCAATCATGAGAGTTTGTTGATCAGGATCAATCCTGAGACTTTGTTGATCAGGATCAATCCTGAGATTGTGTGGATCAGGATAAATCCTGATAGTGTGTGTGGAACAGGATCAATCCTGATAGTGTGGGAGCACAGGCTCAAACCTGTGAGTTTGTGGATCAGGAACAATACTGAGAGTGTTTGTATCAGGATCAATCCTGAGAGTGAGGTGATCAGGATGAATCCTGAGAGTGTGTGGATCAGGATCAGTCCTCATAGTGTGTGTGGAAAAGGATCAATCCTGAGAGTGTGGGAGATCTGGATCAATACTGTGAGTTTGTGGATTAGGATCAACCCTGAGAGTGTGTGGGTCAGGATCAATCCTGTGAGTGTGTGTGTCATGATCAATCTTGAGAGAAGGTGAATCGGGATCAATCCTGAGAGTGTGTGGATCAGGATCATTCAAGACAGTATGTGCTTCAGGCTCAATCCTGAGCGTGTGTGGATTAGGAACTATTCTGAGAATGTTTGGAACAGGGTCAATCCTGAGAATGTGTTAATCAGGATCAATCCTGAGAGGGTGTGGATCAGGATCAATCCTGAGAGTGTGTGGATCAGGATCAATCCTGACAGTGTGGGAGATGAGTTTCAATCATGAGAGTTTGTTGATCACGATCAATCCTGAGACTTTGTTGATCAGGATCAATCCTGAGAGTGTGTGGATCAGGATCAATCCTGATAGTGTGTGTGGAACAGGATCAATCCTGAGAGAGTGGGAGCTCAGGTTCAATCCTGTGAGCTTGTGGATCAGAAACAATACTGAGAGAGTTTGAATCAGGATCAATCCTGAGAGAGAGGTGATCACGATCAATCCTGAGAGTGTGTGGATCAGGATCAATCCTGTGAGTTTGTGGATCAGGATCAACCCTGAGAGTGTGTGGGTCAGGATCAATCCTGTGAATGTTGGGCTCAGGATCAATCCTGATAGCATGTGTGTCAGGAGTGTGTGCATCAGGGTCAATCCTGAGAGTGTGGATCATGATCAATCCTGAGCCCTGTTAATCAGGATCAATCCTGAGAGTGTGGGAGATCAGGATCAATCCTGTGAGTTTGTGGATGAGGATCAACCCTGAGAGTGTGTGGGTCAGGATCAATCCTGTGAGTGTTGGGCTCAGGATCAATCCTGATAGCATGTGTATCCGGAGTGTGTGCATCAGGGTCAATCCAGAGAGCATGTGGATCAGGATCTATCCTGACAGAGTGTGTGGATCAGGATAAATCCTGAGAGTGTGTGGATCAGGATCAATAATGAGAGTGTGTGGATCAGGATCAATCCTGTGAGTTTGTGGATCATGGTCATTCCTGGGAGAGTGTGAACCAGGATCAATCCTGAGAGTGTGTGGAATAGGATCAATCCTGAGAGTGTGTGGATCAGGATCAATCCTGATAGTGTGTGGTTCAGTTTCAAGTCTAAGAGTGAGGGGGATCAGGATCAAACCTGACAGTGTTTGGATCAGGGTGACTGCTGATAGTGTTTGGGTCAGGATCGAACCTGTGAGTGTGTGTGTCCTGATCAATCCTGAGAGTGTGTGGATCAGTATCAATCCTGTGAGTGTGTGGATCAGGATCAATCCTGAGAGTTTGGCGGAGCAGGGACAATCATGATGGCATGGGGATGAGGTTGAATCCTCAGAGTGTGGGGGATCATGATCAATCCTGTGTGTGTGGATCAGGATCAACCCTGAGCGTGCGTTGATCAGGAACAATCCTGACAGTATCTGTGGATCAGGATGAATCCAGAGAGTGTGGTAGATCATGATCAATCCTGAGAGTGTGTGGATCAGGGACAATACTGAGAGTGCGGGGGACGAGGGACAAACATTACGGCATATGAATCAGGATCAGTCCTCAGAGTGTGGGTGATCATGATCAATACTGAGAGTGGGTGGTTCAGGATCAACCTTGAGAGTGCGTGGATCAGGATAAATCATGACAGTATTTGTTTCAGGCTCAATTCTGAGAGTGTGTGCAGCAGGGCCAATCCAGAGAGCATGTGGATCAGGATCTAACCTGAGAATGTGTGGAACAGGGTCAATCCTGAGAGTGTGTTAATCAGGATCAATCCTGAGAGTGGGTGGATCAGGTTCAATCCTGAGAGTGTGTGGATCAGGATCAATCCTGAGAGTGTGTGGATCTGGATCAATCCTGAGCGTGTGTGGATCAGGATCAATAATGAGAGTTTGTGGAACACTTTCAATCCTGAAACTTTGTTGATCAGGATCAACCCTGAGAGTGTGTGGATCAGGATTAATCCTGATATTGTGTGTGGAACAGGATCAATTCTGAGAGTCTGGGAGCTCAGGTTCAATCCTGTGAGTTTGTGGATCAGGAACAATACTGCGAATGTTTGTATCAGAATCAATCCTGAGAGTGAGGTGATCAGGATCAATCCTGAGAGTGTGTCAATCAGGATCAATCCTTAAAGTGTGTGGAGCAGGATCAATCCTTAGAGTGTGTTGATCGATATCAATCCTAAGACTTTGTTGATCAGGATCAATCCAGTGAGTGTGTGGATCAGGATCAATCCTGAGAGTGGGGGATATTAGGGTCAATCATGAGAGTGTGTTAATCAGGATCAATCCTTAGAGTGTGTGGATCACGATCAATCCTGATAGTGTGTGTGCAACAGGATCAATCCTGAGAGTGTGGGAGATCAGGATCTGCCCTGAGAGTGGGTGGATCAGGATCAACCTTGAGTGTGCGTGGATCTGGGTCATTCAAGACAGTATGTGTTTCAGGCTCAATCCTGAGAGTGTATGGATCAGGATCAATCCTGATAGTGTGGGAGCACAGACTCAATCCTGTGAGTTTGTGGATCAGGAACAATCCTGAGAGTGTTTGTATCAGGATCAATCCTGAGAGTGAGGTGATCAGGATGAATCCTGAGAGTGTGTTAATCAGGATCATTCCTTAGAGTATGTGGATCAGGATCAATCCTGAGAGTGTGTTGATTAGGATCAATCCAGACAGTGTGTGGATCAGGATCAATCCTGAGAGTGTGTTGATCAGTATCAATCCTAAGACTTTGTTAATCAGGATCAATCCTGAGAGTGTGTGGATCAGGATCAATCCTGATAGTGTGTGTGGAAAAGGATCAATCCTGAGAGTGTGGGAGATCTGGATCAATACTGTGAGTTTGTGGATTAGGATCAACCCTGAGAGTGTGTGGGTCAGGATCAATCCTGTGAGTGTGTGGGTCATGATCAATCTTGAGAGAAGGTGAATTGGGATCAATCCTGAGAATGTGTGGATCAGAATCATTCAAGACAGTATGTGCTTCAGGCTCAATCCTGAGCTTGTGTGGATCAGGAACTATTCTGAGAATGTTTGGAACAGGGTCAATCCTGAGAATGTGTTAATCAGGATCAATCCTGAAAGTGTGTGGATCAGGATCAATCCTGAGAGTGTGTGGATCAGGATCAATCCTGACAGTGCGGGAGATGAGTTTCAATCATGAGAGTTTGTTGATCACGATCAATCCTGAGACTTTGTTGATCAGGATCAATCCTGAGAGTGTGTGGATCAGGATCAATCCTGATAGTGTGTGTAGAACAGGATCAATCCTGAGAGAGTGGGAGCTCAAGTTCAATCCTGTGAGTTTGTGGATAAGAAACAATACTGAGAGAGTTTGTATCAGGATCAATCCTGAGAGAGAGGTGATCAGGATAAGTCCTGAGACTTTGTTGATAAGGATCAATCCAGAGAGTGTGTGAGTCAGGATCAATCCTGATAGTGTGTGTGGAACAGGATCAATCCTGATAATGTGGGAGCTCAGGCTCAATCCTGTTAGTTTGTGGATCAGGAACAATACTGAGAGTGTTTGTATCAGGATCAATCCTGAGAGTGAGGTGATCAGGATCAATCCTGAGAGTGTGTTAATCAGGATCAATCCTGAGAGTGTGTGCATCAGGATCAATCCTGAGAGTTTGTGGATCAGGATCAATCCTGAGCGTGTGGGAGATGTGGGTCAATCCTGAGAGTTTGTTGATCACGATCAATCCTGAGACTTTGTTGATCAGGTTCAATCCTGAGAGTTTGTGGATCAGGATAAATCCTGATAGTGTGTGTGGAACAGGATCAATCCTGATAGTGTGGGAGCTCAGGCTCAATCCTGTTAGTTTGTGGATCAGGAACAATGCTGAGAGTGTTTGTATCAGGATCAATCCTGAGAGTGAGGTGATCAGGATCAATCCTGAGAGTGCGTTAATCAGGATCAATCCTTAGAGTATTTGGATTAGGATCAATCCTAATAGTGTGTGTGGAACAGGTTCAATCCTGATAGTATGGGAGCTCAGGCTCAATCCTGTTAGTTTGTGGATCAGGAACAATACTGAGAGTGTTTGTATCAGGATCAATCCTGAGAGTGAGGTGATCAGGATCAATCCTGAGAGTGTGTTAATCAGGATTAATCCTTGAGTATGTGGATCAGGATCAGTCCTGAGAGTGTGTTGATCAGGATCAATCCTAAGACTTTGTTGATCAGGATCAATCTAGACAGTGTGTGGATCAGGATCAATCCTGAGAATGTGGATCATGATCAATCCTGAGACTTTGTTAATCAGGATCAGTCCTGAGAGTGTGTGTGGAAAAGTACCAATCCTGAGAGTGTGGGAGATCAGGATCAATCCTGTGAGTTTGTGGATCAGGATCAACCCTGAGAGTGTGTGTGTCAGGATCAATCCTGTGAGTGTTGGGCTCCGGATCAATCCTGATAGCATGTGTATCAGGAGTGTGTGCATCAAGGTCAAACCAGAGAGCATGTGGATCAGGATCTATCCTGACAGAGTGTGTGGTTCTGGATCAATCCTGAGTGAGCGTGAATCAGTTTCAATCCTGAGACTGGAGTGGATCAGGATCAATAATGAGAGTGTGTGGATCAGGATCAATCCTGTGAGTTTGTGGATCATGGTCATTCCTGGGAGAGTGTGAACCAGGATCAACCCTGAGAGTGTGTGGAATAGGATCAATCCTGAGAGTGTGTGGATCAGTATCAATCCTGTGAGTGTGTGGATCAGGATCAATCTTGAGAGTTTGGCGGAGCAGGGACAATCATGATGGCATGGGGATGAGGTTGAATCCTCAGAGTGTGGGGGATCATGATCAATCCTGTGTGTGTGGATCAGGATCAACCCTGAGCGTGCGTTGATCAGGAACAATCCTGACAGTATCTGTGGATCAGGATGAATCCAGAGAGTGTGGTAGATCATGATCAATCCTGAGAGTGTGTGGATCCGGGACAATACTGAGAGTGCGGGGGTCGAGGGACAAACATTACGGCATATAAATCAGGATCAGTCCTCAGAGTGTGGGTGATCATGATCAATATTGAGAGTGGGTGGTTCAGGATCAACCTTGAGAGTGCGTGGATCAGGATCATTCATGACAGTATGTGTTTCAGGCTCAATCCTGAGAGTGTGTGCATCAGAGTCAATCCAGAGAGCATGTGGATCAGGATCTAACCTGAGAATGTGTGGAACAGGGTCAATCCTGAGAGTGTGTTAATCAGGATCAATCCTGAGAGTGTGTGGATCAGGGACAATACTGAGAGTGCGGGGGTCGAGGGACAAACATTACGGCATATAAATCAGGATCAGTCCTCAGAGTGTGGGTGATCATGATCAATATTGAGAGTAGGTGGTTCAGGATCAACCTTGAGAGTGCGTGGATCAGGATAAATCATGACAGTATTTGTTTCAGGCTCAATCCTGAGAGTGTGTGCAGCAGGGTCAATCCAGAGAGCATGTGGATCAGGATCTAACCTGAGAATGTGTGGAACAGGGTCAATCCTGAGAGTGTGTGGATCAGGATCAATAATGAGAGTTTATGGAACACTTTCAATCCTGAAACTTTGTTGATCAGGATCAATCCTGATAGTGTGTGTGGATCAGGATCAATCCTGAGAGTCTGGGAGCTCAGGTTCAATCCTGTGAGTTTGTGGATCAGGAACAATACTGAAAGTGTTTGTATCAGGATCAATCCTGAGAGTGAGGTGATCAGGATCAATCCTGAGAGTCTGTTAATCAGGATCACTCCTGAGAGTGTGGGAGATCAGGATCAATCCTTAGAGTGTGTTGATCGATATCAATCCTAAGACTTTGCTGATCAGGATCAATCCAGTGAGTGTGTGGATCCGGATCAATCCTGAGAGTTGGGGATATTCGGGTCAATCATGAGAGTGTGTCAATCAGGATCAATCCTTAGAGTGTGTGGATCACGATCAATCCTGAGACTTTGTTAATCAGGATCACTCCTGAGAGTGTGTGGATCAGGATCAATCCTGATAGTGTGTGTGCAACAGGATCACTCCTGAGAGTGTGGGAGATCAGGATCAATCCTGTGAGTTTGTGGATCAGGATCAATCCTGATAGCATGTGTATCAGGATCAATCCAGAGAGTGCGTGCATCAGGGACAATCCTGAGGGCGTGTGGATCAGGATTAATCCTGACAGTATGTGTGCGGATCAGGATAAATCCTGAGAGTTTGTGGTTCAGGATCAATCCTGAGTGAGTGTGAATCAGCTTCAATCCTGAGAGTGGTGTGGATCAAGATGAACAATGAGAGTGTATGGACCAGAATAAATCTTGTGAGTTTGTTGATCATGATCATTCCTGAGAGACTGTGAATCAGGATCAATCCTGAGAGTGTGTTCGATCAGATCAATCCTCAGAGTGTGTGGATCAGGATCAATCCTGAGAGGTTGTGGTTCAGTTTCAAGCCTCAGAGTAAGGGGGATCAGGATCAATCCCAAGAGTGTGTGGATTAGGGTCAATCCTGAGAGTGCAGAGGATGAGGGACAAACATGAGGGCTTAGGACTCAGGATCAGTCGTCAGAATGTTGGGGATCATGATCAATCCTGAGAGTGTGTGAATCAGGATCAATCTTGAGATTGTGTGTATCACTATCAATCCTGAGGGTGAGGTGATCAGGATAAATCCTGAGAGTGTTTTGATCTGGATCGATCCTGAGAGTGAGTGGATCAGGATCTATCCAGACAGTATGTGGATCAGGATCAATCCAAAGAGTGTGTGGATCAGGATCAAACCTAATACTGTGGGGTGTCAGGATCAGTCCTGAGCGTGCGTGCATCAGGGTCAATGCTAAGAGACCGTGTGGATGAGGATTAATCCTGACAGTGTGTGTGGATAAGGATAATTTCTGGGACCATGTGAATCAGGATCAATCCTGAGAATGTGTGGAATAGAATCAATCCTGAGAGTGTGTGGATCAGGATCAATCCTGATAGTGTGTGGTTCAGTTTGAAGCCTAAGAGTGAGGGGGATCAGGATCAATCCTGACATTGTTTGGATCAGGTTGACTGTTGAGAGTGGGACAAACATGCGGGTTCAGGACTCTGGATCAGTCCTCAGATTGTTGGGGATCATGATCAATCCTGAGAGTGTGTGAATCAGGATCAATCCTGAGATTGTGTGTATCATTATCAATCCTGAGAGTGAGGTGATCATGATAAGTCCTGAGAGTGTGTTGATCAGGATCAATCCTGAGAGTGTGTGCATCAGAGTCAATCCAGAGAGCATGTGGATCAGGATCTACCCTGAGAGTGTGTGGAACAGGGTCAATTCTGAAAGTGTGTTAATCAGGAACAATCCTGAGAGTGTGTGGATCAGCTTCAATCATGAGAGTGTGTTAATCAGGATCAATCCTGAGAGTGTGTGCATCAGAGTCAATCCAGAGAGCATGTGGATCAGGATCTACCCTGAGAGTGTGTGGAACAGGGTCAATTCTGAAAGTGTGTTAATCAGGATCAATCCATTGAGTTTGTGGATCAGGATCAACCCTGAGAGTTTGTGGATCAGGATCAATCCTGTGAGTGTTGGGCTCAGGATCAATCCTGATAGCATGTGTATCAGGATCAATCCCCAGAGTGCGTGCATCAGGCTCAATCCTGAGAGCGTGTGGATCAGGATTAATCCTGACAGTGTGTGTGGATCAGGATAAATCCAGAGAGTGTGTGGATCAGGATCAATCCTGAGTGAGTGTGCATCAGGTTCAATCCTGAGAGTGGTGTAGATCAAGATCAACAATGAGAGTATATGGATCAGAATCAATTCTGTGAGTTTGTTGATTATGATCATTCCTCAGAGTGTGTGGATCAGGATCAATCCTGAGAGTGTGTGGTTCAGTTTCAAGCCTAGGAGTAAGGGGGATCAGGATCAATCCTGCGAGTGTGTGTATCATTATCAATCCTGAGAGTGAGGTGATCAGGATAGATCCTGGGAGTGTGTTGATTAGGATCAATCCTGAGAGTGAGTGGATCAGGATCTATCCAGACAGTATGTGGATCAGGATCAATCCAAAGAGTGTGTGGATCAGGATCAAACCTAATACTGTGGGGTGTCAGGATCAGTCCTGAGCGTGCGTGCATCAGGGTCAATGCTAAGAGACCGTGTGGATGAGGATTAATCCTGACAGTGTGTGTGGATAAGGATAATTTCTGGGACCATGTGAATCAGGATCAATCCTGAGAATGTGTGGAATAGAATCAATCCTGAGAGTGTGTGGATCAGGATCAATCCTGATAGTGTGTGGTTTAGTTTCAAGCCTAAGAGTGAGGGGGATCAGGATCAATCCAGATATTGTTTGGATCAGGTTGACTGTTGAGAGTGGGACAAACATGCGGGTTCAGGACTCTGGATCAGTCCTCAGATTGTTGGGGATCATGATCAATCCTGAGAGTGTGTGAATCAGGATCAATCCTGAGATTGTGTGTATCATTATCAATCCTGAGAGTGAGGTGATCATGATAAATCCTGAGAGTGTGTTGATCAGGATCAATCCTGAGAGTGTGTGCATCAGAGTCAATCCAGAGAGCATGTGGATCAGGATCTACCCTGAGAGTGTGTGGAACAGGGTCAATTCTGAAAGTGTGTTAATCAGGAACAATCCTGAGAGTGTGTGGATCAGCTTCAATCATGAGAGTGTGTTAATCAGGATCAATCCATTGAGTTTGTGGATCAGGATCAACCCTGAGAGTTTGTGGATCAGGATCAATCCTGTGAGTGTTGGGCTCAGGATCAATCCTGATAGCATGTGTATCAGGATCAATCCCCAGAGTGCGTGCATCAGGCTCAATCCTGAGAGCGTGTGGATCAGGATTAATCCTGACAGTGTGTGTGGATCAGGATAAATCCAGAGAGTGTGTGGATCAGGATCAATCCTGAGTGAGTGTGCATCAGGTTCAATCCTGAGAGTGGTGTAGATCAAGATCAACAATGAGACTATATGGATCAGAATCAATCCTGTGAGTTTGTTGATCATGATCATTCCTCAGAGTGTGTGGATCAGGATCAATCCTGAGAGTGTGTGGTTCAGTTTCAAGCCTAGGAGTAAGGGGGATCAGGATCAATCCTGCGAGTGTGTGTATCATTATCAATCCTGAGAGTGAGGTGATCAGGATAGATCCTGGGAGTGTGTTGATTAGGATCAATCCTGAGAGTGTGTGGATCAGGATCTATCCAGACAGTATGTGGATCAGGATCAATCCAAAGAGTGTGTGGATCATGATCAAACCTAAAACTGTGGGGTGTCAGGATCAATCCTGAGCGTGCGTGCATCAGGGTCAATGCTGAGAGACCGTGTGGATGAGGATTAATCCTGATAGTGTGTGTTGATAAGGATAATTTCTGGGACCGTGTGAATCAGGATCAATCCTGAGAATGTGTGGAATAGAATCAATCCTGAGAGTGTGTGGATCAGGATCAATCCTGATAGTGTGTGGTTCAGTTTCAAGCCTAAGGGTGAGGGGGATCAGGATCAACCCTGACATTGTTTGGATCAGTTTGACTGCTGAGAGTGGGACAAACATGCGGGCTCAGGACTCTGGATCAGTCCTCAGAGTGTTGGGGATCATGATCAATCCTGAGAGTGGGTGGTTCAGGATCAACCTTGAGAGTGTGTGCATCAGGTTCACTCCTGAGTGAGTGTGTATCAGGTTCAATCCTGAGAGTGGTGTAGATCAAGATCAACAACGAGAGAATATGGATCAGAATCTATTCTGTGAGTTTGTTGATTATGATCATTCCTCAGAGTGTGTGGATCAGGATCAATCCTGAGAGTGTGTGGTTCAGTTTCAAGCCTAGGAGTAAGGGGGATCAGGATCAATCCTGCGAGTGTGTGTATCATTATCAATCCTGAGAGTGAGGTGATCAGGATAGATCCTGGGAGTGTGTTGATTAGGATCAATCCTGAGAGTGAGTGGATCAGGATCTATCCAGACAGTATGTGGATCAGGATCAATCCAAAGAGTGTGTGGATCAGGATCAAACCTAATACTGTGGGGTGTCAGGATCAGTCCTGAGCGTGCGTGCATCAGGGTCAATGCTAAGAGACCGTGTGGATGAGGATTAATCCTGACAGTGTGTGTGGATAAGGATAATTTCTGGGACCGTGTGAATCAGGATCAATCCTGAGAATGTGTGGAATAGAATCAATCCTGAGAGTGTGTGGATCAGGATCAATCCTGATAGTGTGTGGTTCAGTTTCAAGCCTAAGAGTGAGGGGGATCAGGATCAATCCTGACATTGTTTGGATCAGGTTGACTGTTGAGAGTGGGACAAACATGCGGGTTCAGGACTCTGGATCAGTCCTCAGATTGTTGGGGATCATGATCAATCCTGAGAGTGTGTGAATCAGGATCAATCCTGAGATTGTGTGTATCATTATCAATCCTGAGAGTGAGGTGATCATGATAAATCCTGAGAGTGTGTTGATCAGGATCAATCCTGAGAGTGCGTGCATCAGGGTCAATGCTGAGAGCGTGTGGATCCGGATTAATCCTGACAGTGTGTTAGGATCAGGATAAATCCTGAGAGTGTGTGGATCAGGATCAATCCTGAGTGAGTGTGAATCAGGTTCGATCCTAAGAGTGGTGTGGATCAGGTTCAATCCTGAGAGTGCGTGCATCAGGGTCAATGCTGAGAGTGTGTGGATCCGGATTAATCCTGACAGTGTGTTAGGATCAGGATCAATCCTGAGAGTGTGTGAAATAAGAACAATCCTGAGAGTCTTTGCATCAGGATCAATTATGATAGTGTGTGGTTGAGTTTCAAACCTATGAGTTAGGGGGATCAGGATCAATCCTGACAGTGTTTGGATCAGGGTGACTGCTGAGAGTGTTTGGGTCAGGATCAATCCTGTGAGTGTGTGTGTCATGATCAATCTTGAGAGTACGTGAATCAGGATCAATCCTGAGAGTGTGTGGATCAGGATCAATACTGAGTGTGTAAATCAGAATCAATCCTGAGAGTGTGTTGATCAGGATCAATCCTGAGAGTGTGTGGATCAGTATCAATCCTGTGAGTGTGTGGATCAGGATCAATCCTGATAGTGCAGGGAACCAGGGACATTCATGAGTGCATGGGGATGAGGATCAATCCTCAGAGTGTGGGGGATCATGATCAATCCTGAGAGTGTGTGGATCAGGATCAACACTGAGCATGCGTGGATCAGGAGCAATCCTGACAGTATGTGTGGATCAGGATGAATCCTCAGCGTGTGGTTGATCATGATCAATCCTGAGAGTGTGTGGATCAGGGTCAATCCTGAGAGTGCGGGGGATGAGGGACAAATATGAGGGCATAGTAATCAGGATCAGTCCTCAGAGTGTGGGGGATCATGATCAATACTGAGAGTGTGTGCATCAGGGTCAATCCTGAGAGTGTGTGGATCAGGATCAATGTTGAGAGGGTCATTCCTGACAGTGTATGAATCTGGATCAATCCTGAGATTGTGTTTTTAAGGATCAATCCTGAGAGTGTGGTGGATCAGCATCAATCCTGAGAGTGTGTGCATCAGGGTTAATGCTGAGATTGTGTGGGTCAGGATCAGCCCTGAGAGTGGGTGGATCAGGATCAACCTTGAGAGTGCGTGGATCAGGATCATTCATGACAGTATGTGTTTCAGGCTCAATCCTGAGAGTGTGTGCATCAGAGTCAATCCAGAGAGCATGTGGATCAGGATCTACCCTGAGAGTGTGTGGAACAGGGTCAATTCTGAAAGTGTGTTAATCAGGAACAATCCTGAGAGTGTGTGGATCAGCTTCAATCATGAGAGTGTGTTAATCAGGATCAATCCATTGAGTTTGTGGATCAGGATCAACCCTGAGAGTTTGTGGATCAGGATCAATCCTGTGAGTGTTGGGCTCAGGATCAATCCTGATAGCATGTGTATCAGGATCAATCCCCAGAGTGCGTGCATCAGGCTCAATCCTGAGAGCGTGTGGATCAGGATTAATCCTGACAGTGTGTGTGGATCAGGATAAATCCAGAGAGTGTGTGGATCAGGATCAATCCTGAGTGAGTGTGCATCAGGTTCAATCCTGAGAGTGGTGTAGATCAAGATCAACAATGAGAGTATATGGATCAGAATCAATCCTGTGAGTTTGTTGATCATGATCATTCCTCAGAGTGTGTGGATCAGGATCAATCCTGAGAGTGTGTGGTTCAGTTTCAAGCCTAGGAGTAAGGGGGATCAGGATCAATCCTGCGAGTGTGTGTATCATTATCAATCCTGAGAGTGAGGTGATCAGGATAGATCCTGGGAGTGTGTTGATTAGGATCAATCCTGAGAGTGTGTGGATCAGGATCAATCCTGAGTGAGTGTGCATCAGGTTCAATCCTGAGAGTGGTGTAGATCAAGATCAACAATGAGAGTATATGGATCAGAATCAATCCTGTGAGTTTGTTGATCATGATCATTCCTCAGAGTGTGTGGATCAGGATCAATCCTGAGAGTGTGTGGTTCAGTTTCAAGCCTAGGAGTAAGGGGGATCAGGATCAATCCTGCGAGTGTGTGTATCATTATCAATCCTGAGAGTGAGGTGATCAGGATAGATCCTGGGAGTGTGTTGATCATGATCATTCCTCAGAGTGTGTGGATCAGGATCAATCCTGAGAGTGTGTGGTTCAGTTTCAAGCCTAGGAGTAAGGGGGATCAGGATCAATCCTGCGAGTGTGTGTATCATTATCAATCCTGAGAGTGAGGTGATCAGGATAGATCCTGGGAGTGTGTTGATTAGGATCAATCCTGAGAGTGGGTGGATCAGGATCTATCCAGACAGTATGTGGATCAGGATCAATCCAAAGAGTGTGTGGATCAGGATCAAACCTAATACTGTGGGGTGTCAGGATCAGTCCTGAGCGTGCGTGCATCAGGGTCAATGCTAAGAGACCGTGTGGATGAGGATTAATCCTGACAGTGTGTGTGGATAAGGATAATTTCTGGGACCGTGTGAATCAGGATCAATCCTGAGAATGTGTGGAATAGAATCAATCCTGAGAGTGTGTGGATCAGGATCAATCCTGATAGTGTGTGGTTCAGTTTCAAGCCTAGGAGTAAGGGGGATCAGGACCAATCCTGCGAGTGTGTGTATCATTATCAATCCTGAGAGTGAGGTGATCAGGATAGATCCTGGGAGTGTGTTGATTAGGATCAATCCTGAGAGTGAGTGGATCAGGATCTATCCAGACAGTATGTGGATCAGGATCAATCCAAAGAGTGTGTGGATCAGGATCAAACCTAATACTGTGGGGTGTCAGGATCAGTCCTGAGCGTGCGTGCATCAGGGTCAATGCTAAGAGACCGTGTGGATGAGGATTAATCCTGACAGTGTGTGTGGATAAGGATAATTTCTGGGACCGTGTGAATCAGGATCAATCCTGAGAATGTGTGGAATAGAATCAATCCTGAGAGTGTGTGGATCAGGATCAATCCTGATAGTGTGTGGTTCAGTTTCAAGCCTAAGAGTGAGGGGGATCAGGATCAATCCTGACATTGTTTGGATCAGGTTGACTGTTGAGAGTGGGACAAACATGCGGGTTCAGGACTCTGGATCAGTCCTCAGATTGTTGGGGATCATGATCAATCCTGAGAGTGTGTGAATCAGGATCAATCCTGAGATTGTGTGTATCATTATCAATCCTGAGAGTGAGGTGATCATGATAAATCCTGAGAGTGTGTTGATCAGGATCAATCCTGAGAGTGCGTGCATCAGGGTCAATGCTGAGAGCGTGTGGATCCGGATTAATCCTGACAGTGTGTTAGGATCAGGATAAATCCTGAGAGTGTGTGGATCAGGATCAATCCTGAGTGAGTGTGAATCAGGTTCGATCCTAAGAGTGGTGTGGATCAGGTTCAATCCTGAGAGTGCGTGCATCAGGGTCAATGCTGAGAGTGTGTGGATCCGGATTAATCCTGACAGTGTGTTAGGA
This sequence comes from Cetorhinus maximus, assembly GCF_964194155.1. Taxonomy (NCBI): domain Eukaryota; kingdom Metazoa; phylum Chordata; class Chondrichthyes; order Lamniformes; family Cetorhinidae; genus Cetorhinus; species Cetorhinus maximus. Next base: position 63,432,976 of record NC_135887.1, read on the forward strand.
TCAGGATCAATCCTGAGAGTGTGTGAAATAAGAACAATCCTGAGAGTCTTTGCATCAGGATCAATTATGATAGTGTGTGGTTGAGTTTCAAACCTATGAGTTAGGGGGATCAGGATCAATCCTGACAGTGTTTGGATCAGGGTGACTGCTGAGAGTGTTTGGGTCAGGATCAATCCTGTGAGTGTGTGTGTCATGATCAATCTTGAGAGTACGTGAATCAGGATCAATCCTGAGAGTGTGTGGATCAGGATCAATACTGAGTGTGTAAATCAGAATCAATCCTGAGAGTGTGTTGATCAGGATCAATCCTGAGAGTGTGTGGATCAGTATCAATCCTGTGAGTGTGTGGATCAGGATCAATCCTGATAGTGCAGGGAACCAGGGACATTCATGAGTGCATGGGGATGAGGATCAATCCTCAGAGTGTGGGGGATCATGATCAATCCTGAGAGTGTGTGGATCAGGATCAACACTGAGCATGCGTGGATCAGGAGCAATCCTGACAGTATGTGTGGATCAGGATGAATCCTCAGCGTGTGGTTGATCATGATCAATCCTGAGAGTGTGTGGATCAGGGTCAATCCTGAGAGTGCGGGGGATGAGGGACAAATATGAGGGCATAGTAATCAGGATCAGTCCTCAGAGTGTGGGGGATCATGATCAATACTGAGAGTGTGTGCATCAGGGTCAATGTTGAGAGGGTCATTCCTGACAGTGTATGAATCTGGATCAATCCTGAGATTGTGTTTTTAAGGATCAATCCTGAGAGTGTGGTGGATCAGCATCAATCCTGAGAGTGTGTGCATCAGGGTTAATGCTGAGATTGTGTGGGTCAGGATCAGCCCTGAGAGTGGGTGGATCAGGATCAACCTTGAGAGTGCGTGGATCAGGATCATTCATGACAGTATGTGTTTCAGGCTCAATCCTGAGAGTGTGTGCATCAGAGTCAATCCAGAGAGCATGTGGATCAGGATCTACCCTGAGAGTGTGTGGAACAGGGTCAATTCTGAAAGTGTGTTAATCAGGAACAATCCTGAGAGTGTGTGGATCAGCTTCAATCATGAGAGTGTGTTAATCAGGATCAATCCATTGAGTTTGTGGATCAGGATCAACCCTGAGAGTTTGTGGATCAGGATCAATCCTGTGAGTGTTGGGCTCAGGATCAATCCTGATAGCATGTGTATCAGGATCAATCCCCAGAGTGCGTGCATCAGGCTCAATCCTGAGAGCGTGTGGATCAGGATTAATCCTGACAGTGTGTGTGGATCAGGATAAATCCAGAGAGTGTGTGGATCAGGATCAATCCTGAGTGAGTGTGCATCAGGTTCAATCCTGAGAGTGGTGTAGATCAAGATCAACAATGAGAGTATATGGATCAGAATCAATCCTGTGAGTTTGTTGATCATGATCATTCCTCAGAGTGTGTGGATCAGGATCAATCCTGAGAGTGTGTGGTTCAGTTTCAAGCCTAGGAGTAAGGGGGATCAGGATCAATCCTGCGAGTGTGTGTATCATTATCAATCCTGAGAGTGAGGTGATCAGGATAGATCCTGGGAGTGTGTTGATTAGGATCAATCCTGAGAGTGTGTGGATCAGGATCAATCCTGAGTGAGTGTGCATCAGGTTCAATCCTGAGAGTGGTGTAGATCAAGATCAACAATGAGAGTATATGGATCAGAATCAATCCTGTGAGTTTGTTGATCATGATCATTCCTCAGAGTGTGTGGATCAGGATCAATCCTGAGAGTGTGTGGTTCAGTTTCAAGCCTAGGAGTAAGGGGGATCAGGATCAATCCTGCGAGTGTGTGTATCATTATCAATCCTGAGAGTGAGGTGATCAGGATAGATCCTGGGAGTGTGTTGATCATGATCATTCCTCAGAGTGTGTGGATCAGGATCAATCCTGAGAGTGTGTGGTTCAGTTTCAAGCCTAGGAGTAAGGGGGATCAGGATCAATCCTGCGAGTGTGTGTATCATTATCAATCCTGAGAGTGAGGTGATCAGGATAGATCCTGGGAGTGTGTTGATTAGGATCAATCCTGAGAGTGGGTGGATCAGGATCTATCCAGACAGTATGTGGATCAGGATCAATCCAAAGAGTGTGTGGATCAGGATCAAACCTAATACTGTGGGGTGTCAGGATCAGTCCTGAGCGTGCGTGCATCAGGGTCAATGCTAAGAGACCGTGTGGATGAGGATTAATCCTGACAGTGTGTGTGGATAAGGATAATTTCTGGGACCGTGTGAATCAGGATCAATCCTGAGAATGTGTGGAATAGAATCAATCCTGAGAGTGTGTGGATCAGGATCAATCCTGATAGTGTGTGGTTCAGTTTCAAGCCTAGGAGTAAGGGGGATCAGGACCAATCCTGCGAGTGTGTGTATCATTATCAATCCTGAGAGTGAGGTGATCAGGATAGATCCTGGGAGTGTGTTGATTAGGATCAATCCTGAGAGTGAGTGGATCAGGATCTATCCAGACAGTATGTGGATCAGGATCAATCCAAAGAGTGTGTGGATCAGGATCAAACCTAATACTGTGGGGTGTCAGGATCAGTCCTGAGCGTGCGTGCATCAGGGTCAATGCTAAGAGACCGTGTGGATGAGGATTAATCCTGACAGTGTGTGTGGATAAGGATAATTTCTGGGACCGTGTGAATCAGGATCAATCCTGAGAATGTGTGGAATAGAATCAATCCTGAGAGTGTGTGGATCAGGATCAATCCTGATAGTGTGTGGTTCAGTTTCAAGCCTAAGAGTGAGGGGGATCAGGATCAATCCTGACATTGTTTGGATCAGGTTGACTGTTGAGAGTGGGACAAACATGCGGGTTCAGGACTCTGGATCAGTCCTCAGATTGTTGGGGATCATGATCAATCCTGAGAGTGTGTGAATCAGGATCAATCCTGAGATTGTGTGTATCATTATCAATCCTGAGAGTGAGGTGATCATGATAAATCCTGAGAGTGTGTTGATCAGGATCAATCCTGAGAGTGCGTGCATCAGGGTCAATGCTGAGAGCGTGTGGATCCGGATTAATCCTGACAGTGTGTTAGGATCAGGATAAATCCTGAGAGTGTGTGGATCAGGATCAATCCTGAGTGAGTGTGAATCAGGTTCGATCCTAAGAGTGGTGTGGATCAGGTTCAATCCTGAGAGTGCGTGCATCAGGGTCAATGCTGAGAGTGTGTGGATCCGGATTAATCCTGACAGTGTGTTAGGATCAGGATCAATCCTGAGAGTGTGTGAAATAAGAACAATCCTGAGAGTCTTTGCATCAGGATCAATTATGATAGTGTGTGGTTGAGTTTCAAACCTATGAGTTAGGGGGATCAGGATCAATCCTGACAGTGTTTGGATCAGGGTGACTGCTGAGAGTGTTTGGGTCAGGATCAATCCTGTGAGTGTGTGTGTCATGATCAATCTTGAGAGTACGTGAATCAGGATCAATCCTGAGAGTGTGTGGATCAGGATCAATACTGAGTGTGTAAATCAGAATCAATCCTGAGAGTGTGTTGATCAGGATCAATCCTGAGAGTGTGTGGATCAGGATCAATCCTGATAGTGCAGGGAACCAGGGACATTCATGAGTGCATGGGGATGAGGATCAATCCTCAGAGTGTGGGGGATCATGATCAATCCTGAGAGTGTGTGGATCAGGATCAATCCTGAGAGTGTGTGAAATAAGAACAATCCTGAGAGTCTTTGCATCAGGATCAATTATGATAGTGTGTGGTTGAGTTTCAAACCTATGAGTTAGGGGGATCAGGATCAATCCTGACAGTGTTTGGATCAGGGTGACTGCTGAGAGTGTTTGGGTCAGGATCAATCCTGTGAGTGTGTGTGTCATGATCAATCTTGAGAGTACGTGAATCAGGATCAATCCTGAGAGTGTGTGGATCAGGATCAATACTGAGTGTGTAAATCAGAATCAATCCTGAGAGTGTGTTGATCAGGATCAATCCTGAGAGTGTGTGGATCAGTATCAATCCTGTGAGTGTGTGGATCAGGATCAATCCTGATAGTGCAGGGAACCAGGGACATTCATGAGTGCATGGGGATGAGGATCAATCCTCAGAGTGTGGGGGATCATGATCAATCCTGAGAGTGTGTGGATCAGGATCAACACTGAGCATGCGTGGATCAGGAGCAATCCTGACAGTATGTGTGGATCAGGATGAATCCTCAGCGTGTGGTTGATCATGATCAATCCTGAGAGTGTGTGGATCAGGGTCAATCCTGAGAGTGCGGGGGATGAGGGACAAATATGAGGGCATAGTAATCAGGATCAGTCCTCAGAGTGTGGGGGATCATGATCAATACTGAGAGTGTGTGCATCAGGGTCAATCCTGAGAGTGTGTGGATCAGGATCAATGTTGAGAGGGTCATTCCTGACAGTGTATGAATCTGGATCAATCCTGAGATTGTGTTTTTAAGGATCAATCCTGAGAGTGTGGTGGATCAGCATCAATCCTGAGAGTGTGTGCATCAGGGTTAATGCTGAGATTGTGTGGGTCAGGATCAGCCCTGAGAGTGGGTGGATCAGGATCAACCTTGAGAGTGCGTGGATCAGGATCATTCATGACAGTATGTGTTTCAGGCTCAATCCTGAGAGTGTGTGCATCAGAGTCAATCCAGAGAGCATGTGGATCAGGATCTACCCTGAGAGTGTGTGGAACAGGGTCAATTCTGAAAGTGTGTTAATCAGGAACAATCCTGAGAGTGTGTGGATCAGCTTCAATCATGAGAGTGTGTTAATCAGGATCAATCCATTGAGTTTGTGGATCAGGATCAACCCTGAGAGTTTGTGGATCAGGATCAATCCTGTGAGTGTTGGGCTCAGGATCAATCCTGATAGCATGTGTATCAGGATCAATCCCCAGAGTGCGTGCATCAGGCTCAATCCTGAGAGCGTGTGGATCAGGATTAATCCTGACAGTGTGTGTGGATCAGGATAAATCCAGAGAGTGTGTGGATCAGGATCAATCCTGAGTGAGTGTGCATCAGGTTCAATCCTGAGAGTGGTGTAGATCAAGATCAACAATGAGAGTATATGGATCAGAATCAATCCTGTGAGTTTGTTGATCATGATCATTCCTCAGAGTGTGTGGATCAGGATCAATCCTGAGAGTGTGTGGTTCAGTTTCAAGCCTAGGAGTAAGGGGGATCAGGATCAATCCTGCGAGTGTGTGTATCATTATCAATCCTGAGAGTGAGGTGATCAGGATAGATCCTGGGAGTGTGTTGATTAGGATCAATCCTGAGAGTGTGTGGATCAGGATCAATCCTGAGTGAGTGTGCATCAGGTTCAATCCTGAGAGTGGTGTAGATCAAGATCAACAATGAGAGTATATGGATCAGAATCAATCCTGTGAGTTTGTTGATCATGATCATTCCTCAGAGTGTGTGGATCAGGATCAATCCTGAGAGTGTGTGGTTCAGTTTCAAGCCTAGGAGTAAGGGGGATCAGGATCAATCCTGCGAGTGTGTGTATCATTATCAATCCTGAGAGTGAGGTGATCAGGATAGATCCTGGGAGTGTGTTGATCATGATCATTCCTCAGAGTGTGTGGATCAGGATCAATCCTGAGAGTGTGTGGTTCAGTTTCAAGCCTAGGAGTAAGGGGGATCAGGATCAATCCTGCGAGTGTGTGTATCATTATCAATCCTGAGAGTGAGGTGATCAGGATAGATCCTGGGAGTGTGTTGATTAGGATCAATCCTGAGAGTGGGTGGATCAGGATCTATCCAGACAGTATGTGGATCAGGATCAATCCAAAGAGTGTGTGGATCAGGATCAAACCTAATACTGTGGGGTGTCAGGATCAGTCCTGAGCGTGCGTGCATCAGGGTCAATGCTAAGAGACCGTGTGGATGAGGATTAATCCTGACAGTGTGTGTGGATAAGGATAATTTCTGGGACCGTGTGAATCAGGATCAATCCTGAGAATGTGTGGAATAGAATCAATCCTGAGAGTGTGTGGATCAGGATCAATCCTGATAGTGTGTGGTTCAGTTTCAAGCCTAGGAGTAAGGGGGATCAGGACCAATCCTGCGAGTGTGTGTATCATTATCAATCCTGAGAGTGAGGTGATCAGGATAGATCCTGGGAGTGTGTTGATTAGGATCAATCCTGAGAGTGAGTGGATCAGGATCTATCCAGACAGTATGTGGATCAGGATCAATCCAAAGAGTGTGTGGATCAGGATCAAACCTAATACTGTGGGGTGTCAGGATCAGTCCTGAGCGTGCGTGCATCAGGGTCAATGCTAAGAGACCGTGTGGATGAGGATTAATCCTGACAGTGTGTGTGGATAAGGATAATTTCTGGGACCGTGTGAATCAGGATCAATCCTGAGAATGTGTGGAATAGAATCAATCCTGAGAGTGTGTGGATCAGGATCAATCCTGATAGTGTGTGGTTCAGTTTCAAGCCTAAGAGTGAGGGGGATCAGGATCAATCCTGACATTGTTTGGATCAGGTTGACTGTTGAGAGTGGGACAAACATGCGGGTTCAGGACTCTGGATCAGTCCTCAGATTGTTGGGGATCATGATCAATCCTGAGAGTGTGTGAATCAGGATCAATCCTGAGATTGTGTGTATCATTATCAATCCTGAGAGTGAGGTGATCATGATAAATCCTGAGAGTGTGTTGATCAGGATCAATCCTGAGAGTGCGTGCATCAGGGTCAATGCTGAGAGCGTGTGGATCCGGATTAATCCTGACAGTGTGTTAGGATCAGGATAAATCCTGAGAGTGTGTGGATCAGGATCAATCCTGAGTGAGTGTGAATCAGGTTCGATCCTAAGAGTGGTGTGGATCAGGTTCAATCCTGAGAGTGCGTGCATCAGGGTCAATGCTGAGAGTGTGTGGATCCGGATTAATCCTGACAGTGTGTTAGGATCAGGATCAATCCTGAGAGTGTGTGAAATAAGAACAATCCTGAGAGTCTTTGCATCAGGATCAATTATGATAGTGTGTGGTTGAGTTTCAAACCTATGAGTTAGGGGGATCAGGATCAATCCTGACAGTGTTTGGATCAGGGTGACTGCTGAGAGTGTTTGGGTCAGGATCAATCCTGTGAGTGTGTGTGTCATGATCAATCTTGAGAGTACGTGAATCAGGATCAATCCTGAGAGTGTGTGGATCAGGATCAATACTGAGTGTGTAAATCAGAATCAATCCTGAGAGTGTGTTGATCATGATCAATCCTGAGAGTGGGTGGTTCAGGATCAACCTTGAGAGTGTGTGCATCAGGTTCACTCCTGAGTGAGTGTGTATCAGGTTCAATCCTGAGAGTGGTGTAGATCAAGATCAACAACGAGAGAATATGGATCAGAATCTATTCTGTGAGTTTGTTGATTATGATCATTCCTCAGAGTGTGTGGATCAGGATCAATCCTGAGAGTGTGTGGTTCAGTTTCAAGCCTAGGAGTAAGGGGGATCAGGATCAATCCTGCGAGTGTGTGTATCATTATCAATCCTGAGAGTGAGGTGATCAGGATAGATCCTGGGAGTGTGTTGATTAGGATCAATCCTGAGAGTGAGTGGATCAGGATCTATCCAGACAGTATGTGGATCAGGATCAATCCAAAGAGTGTGTGGATCAGGATCAAACCTAATACTGTGGGGTGTCAGGATCAGTCCTGAGCGTGCGTGCATCAGGGTCAATGCTAAGAGACCGTGTGGATGAGGATTAATCCTGACAGTGTGTGTGGATAAGGATAATTTCTGGGACCGTGTGAATCAGGATCAATCCTGAGAATGTGTGGAATAGAATCAATCCTGAGAGTGTGTGGATCAGGATCAATCCTGATAGTGTGTGGTTCAGTTTCAAGCCTAAGAGTGAGGGGGATCAGGATCAATCCTGACATTGTTTGGATCAGGTTGACTGTTGAGAGTGGGACAAACATGCGGGCTCAGGACTCTGGATCAGTCCTCAGATTGTTGGGGATCATGATCAATCCTGAGAGTGTGTGAATCAGGATCAATCCTGAGATTGTGTGTATCATTATCAATCCTGAGAGTGAGGTGATCATGATAAATCCTGAGAGTGTGTTGATCAGGATCAATCCTGAGAGTGAGTGGATCAGGATATGTCCAGACTGAATGTGGTTCTGGATCAATCCTGTAAGTGTGTGGATCAGGATCAATCCAAAGTGGATGTGGATCAGGATCAAACCTAAGACTGTGGGGTGTCAGGATCAATCCTGGGAGTGCATGCATCAGGATCAATGCTGAGAGCGTGTGGAACAGGATCAGTCCTGATAGTGTGTGGTTCAGTTTCAAGCCTAAGAGTGAGTGGGATCAGGATTAATCCTGACAGGGTTTGGATCAGGGAGACTGCTGAGAGTGTTTGGGTCAGAAGCAATCCTGTGAGTGTGTAGGTCATGATCAATCTTGAGAGAAGGTGAATCAGGATCAATCCTGAGAGTGCGTGGATCAGGATCAATACTGAGAGTGTGTGAAACAGAAACAATCGTGAGAGTGTGTTGATCAGGATCAATCCTGAGAGTGTTTGGATCAGGATCAATACGAGGAGTGTGTGGATCAGTATCAATCCAGTCAGTGTGTTAATCAGGATCAATCCTGAGATTGTGTGGATCAGAATCAATCCAGTGAGTGTGTGGATCAGGATCAATCCGGAGAGTATGTTGTTCAGGATCAATCCTGAGAGTGTACGGATCAGGATCAATCCAGTGATTGTGGGTATCAGGATCAATCCGGAGAGTACGTTGTTTAGGATCTATCCAGAGAATCTGGGGGTTCTGGATCATTCCTGAGAGTGTGTGTATCAGAGTCAATGCTGACAGTGTGTGGATCAGGATCAATGCGGTCAGTGTGTTGAAGAGGATCATTCCTGAAATTTTGCTGTTCTGCATCAATCCTGAGAGTGTGTGGATCAGGATTAGTCCTGAGAGTGTGTGGATCAGGATCAATCCTAACAGTTTGTGTGGACCAGGATTGATCCTGAGAGAGTGTAGTTCAGGATCATTTCTGAGAGTGTGTGGATCAATTTCAATCCTGAGAGTGATGGGGATGAGCATCAATATTGAGAGTGTGTGGATTAGGAGCAACCCTGAGGGTGTGTGGATCAGAATCAATCCTGTGAGTGTGTGGATCGGGAACAAACCTGAGAGAGTGCGGATCATGATCAATCCTGAGTGTGTGTGTATCAGATTCATCCCTGAGAGCGTTGGGGATCAGGATCAATCCTGAGCATTTGGGGGATAAAGGGCAATCCTGAGATTGTGGAGGATAAGCGGCAATCCTGAGAGTGTGTTGATCAGGATTAACGCTGAGAGTGTTCGAGATCAGGATCAATCCTGAGAATCTGGTGATCAGGATCAATCCTGAAAATGTGATTATCAGGATCAATCGTGAGAGTGTGCGCATCAGGATCAATCCTGAGAGTGTGTGGATCAGGATCAACACTGAGAGTGTGTGGATCAGGATAAATCCTGTGTGTGGATCAGGATGATTCCAGAGAGTGAGTGGATCAGGATCAAACTAGTGGGTGTGTGTGGGATGAAGTCAATCATAAGATTGTGTGGACCAGTGTCAATCCTGAGTTCGGTGGATCAGCCTCAATACTGAGAATGTGTTGATCAGGATTAATTCTGAGAGTGTGTGGATCAGGATCAATCCAGCGAGTGTGTGTGGAATCGGAATAATCCTGAGACTCTTTGCATCATGATCAATTATGATAGTGTGTAGTTGAGTTTCAAGCCTAAGAGTGAGGGGGATCAGGATCAATCCTGACAGTGTTTGGATCAGGGTGACTGCTGAGAGTGTTTGGGTCAGGATCAATCCAGTGAGTGTGTGGGTCATGATCAATATTGAGAGTGTGTAAATCAGAATCAATCCTGAGAGTGTGTTGATCAGGATCAATCCTGAGAGTGTGTGGATCAGTATCAATCCTGTGAGTGTGTGGATCAGGATCAATCCTGAGAGTGCAGGGGAGCAGGGACAATCATGAGGGCATGGGGATGAGGATCAATCCTCAGAGTGTGGGGGTTCATGATCAATCCTGAGAGTGTGTGGATCAGGATCAACACTGAGCATGCGTGGATCAGGAGCAATCCTGACAGTATGTGTGGATCAAGATGAATCCTGAGCATGTGGTCGATCATGATCAATCCTGAGAGTGTGTGGATCAGGGTCAATACTGAGAGTGTGTAAATCAGAATCAATCCTGAGAGTGTGTTGATCAGGTTCAATCCTGAGAGTGTGTGGATCAGTATCAATCCTGTGAGTGTGTGGATCAGGATCAATCCTGAGACTGCAGGGGAGCAGGGACAATCATGAGGGCATGGGGATGAGGATCAATCCTCAGAGTGTGGGGGTTCATGATCAATCCTGAGATTGTGTGGATCAGGATCAACACTGAGCATGCGTGGATCAGGAGCAAACCTGACAGTATGTGTGGATCAAGATGAATCCTGAGCGTGTGGTCGATCATGATCAATCCTGAGAGTGTGTGGATCAGGGTCAATCCTGAGAGTGCGGGGGATGAGGAACAAACATGAGGGCATAGTAATCAGGATCAGTCCTCAGAGTGTGGGGGATCATGATCAATACTGAGAGTGTGTGCATCAGGGTCAATCCTGAGAGTGTGTGGATCAGGATCATTCATGACAGTATGTGTTTCAGGTACAACCCTAAGAGTGTGTGCATCAGGGTCAATCCAGACAGCATGTGGATCAGGATCTATCCTGAGAGTGTGTGGAACAGGGTCAATTCTGAAAGTGTGTTAATCAGGAACAATCTTGAGAGTGTGTGGATCAGGATCAATCCTGAGAGTGTGTGGATCAGGATCAATATTGAGAGGGTGTGTTACAGGGTGATTCCTGACAGTGCATGAATCTGGATCAATCCTGAGATTGTGTTTTTAAGGATCAATCCTGAGAGTGTGTGCATCAGGGTTAATGCTGAGATTGTGTGGGTCAGGATCAGCCCTGAGAGTGGGTGGATCAGGGTCAACCCTGAGAGTGCGTGGATCAGGATCATTCATGACAGTATGTGTTTCAGGCTCAGTCCTGAGAGTATGTGCATCTGGGACAATCCAGAGAAAATGTGGATCAGGATCCATCCTCAGAGTGTGTGGAACAGGGTCAATTCTAAACGTGTGTTAATCAGGAACAATCCTGAGAGTTTGTGGATCAGGAATAATACTGAGAGTGTTTGTATCAGGATCAATCCTGAGACCGAGGAGATCAGGATCAATCCTGAGAGTGTTTTAATCAGGATTAATCCTTAGAGTGTGTTGATCAGGATCAATCCTAAGACTTTGTTGATGAGGATCAATCCTGAGAGTGTGTGGATGAGGATCAATCCTGAGAGTGTGGAAGATCAGGTTCAATCATGAGAGTGTGTTAATCAGGATCAATCCTTTGAGTTTGTGGATCAGGATCAACCCTGAGAGTTTGTGGATCAGGATCAATCCTGTGAGTGTTGGGCTCAGGATCAATCCTGATAGCATGTGTATCAAGAACAACCCAAAGAGTGCATGCATCAGTCTCAATCCTGAGAGCATGTGGATCAGGATTAATCCTGACAGTGTGTGTGGATCAGGATCAATCCTGAGTGAGTGTGTATCAGGTTCAATCCTGAGAGTGGTGTAGATCAATACCAACAATGAGAGTATATGGATCAGAATCAATCCTGTGAGTTTGTTGATCATGATCATTCCTCAGAGTGTGTGGATCAGGATCAATCCTGAGAGTGTGTGGTTCATTTTCAAGCCTAGATGTAAGGGGGATCAGGATCAATCCTGTGAGTGTGTGTATCATTTTCAATCCTGAGAGTGAGGTGATCAGGATAAATCCTGGGAGTGTGTTGATCAGGATCAATCCTGAGAGTGAGTGGATCAGGATCTGTCCAGACAGTATGTGGATCAGGATCAATTGAAAAAGTGTGTGGATCAGGATCAAACCTAAAACTGTGGGGTGTCAGGATCAATCCTGTGTGTGCGTGCATCAGGGTCAATGCTGAAAGACCGTGTGGATGAGGATTAATCCTGACAGTGTGTGTGGATCAGGATCATTTCTGGGACCGTGTGAATCAGGATCAATCCTGAGAATGTGTGGAATAGAATCAATCCTGAGAGTGTGTGGATCAGGATCAATCCTGATAGTGTGTAGTTCAGTTTCAAGCCTAAGAGTGAGGGGGATCAGGATCAATCCTGACATTGTTTGGATCAGGTTGACTGCTGAGAGTGGGACAAACATGAGGGCTTAAGACTCTGGATCAGTCCTCAGAATGTTGGGGATCATGATCAATCCTGAGAGTGTGTGAATCAGGATCAATCCTGAGATTGTGTGTATCCTTATCAATCCTGAGAGTGAGGTGATCATGGTAAATCCTGAGAGTGCGTTGATCAGGATCAATCCTGAGAGTGAGTGGATCAGGGTCTATCCAGACTGTATGTGGTTCTGAATCAATCCTGCAAGTGTGTGGATCAGGATCAAACTTAAGACTGTGGGGTGTCAGGATCAATCCTGAGTATGCGTGCATCAGGGTCAATGCTGAGAGCATGTGGATCAGGATCAGTCCTGATAGTGTGCGGTTCAGTTTCAAGCCTAAGAGTGAGGGGCTCAGGATTAATCCTGACAGTGTTTGGATCAGGGTGACTGCTGAGAGTGTTTGGGTCAGAAGCAATCCTGTGAGTGTGTGGGTCATGATCAATCTTGAGAGAAGGTGAATCAGGATCAATCCTGAGAGTGTGTGGATCAGGATCAATACTGAGAGTGTGTGAATCAGAATCAATCCTGAGAGTGTGTTGCACAGGATCAATCCTGAGAGTGTTTGGATCAGGATCGATCCTGAGAGTGTGTGGATCAGTATCAATCCAGTGAGTGTGTGAATCCGGATCAATCCTGAGAGTGTGTGGATCAGGATCAATCCTGAGCATTTGGAGGATAAGGGTCAATCCTGAGATTGCGGAGGATAAGCGGCAATCCTGAGAGTGTGTGGATCAGGATTAACACTGAGAGTGTTCGAGATCAGGATCAATCCTGAGAATCTGGTGTTCAGGATCAATCCCGAGAATGTTTTGATCAGGATCAATCGTGAGAGTGTGTGCATCAGGATCAATTCTGATAGTGTGTGGATCAGGATCAACACTGAGAGTGTGTGGATCAGGATAAATCCTGTGTGTGGTTCAGGATGATTCCAGAGGGTGTGTGGATCAGGACCAAACTAATGGTTGTGTGTGGGATCAAGTCAATCATAAGATTGTGTGGACAAGTGTCAATCCTGAGTTCGGTGGATCAGCATCAATATTGAGAGTGTGTTGATCAGGATCAATCCTGATAGTGAGTGGATCAGGATCTATCCAGACAGTATGTGGATCAGGATCAAACCTAAAACTGTGGGGTGTCAGGATCAATCTTAAGTGTGCGTGCATCAGGGTCAATGCTGAAAGACCGTGTGGATCAGGATTAATCCTGACAGTGTGTGGGATCAAGTCAATCATAAGATTGTTTGGACCAGTGTCAATCCTGAGTTCGGTGGATCAGCATCAATACTGAGAGTGTGTTGATCAGGATCAATCGAGTGAGTGTGTGGCTCAGGATCAATCCGGAGAGTAAGTTGTTCAGGATCAATCCTGAGAGTGTGTGGATCAGGATCAGTCCTGAGAGTCTGGGGGTTCAGGTTCATTCCTGAGAGTGTGTGTATCAGAGTCAATGCTGACAGTGAGTGGATCAGGATCAATGTGGACAGTGTGTTGATCAGGATCATTCCTGAAATTTTGCTGATCTGCATCAATCCTAACAGTTTGTGTGGATCAGGATCAATCCTGAGAGAGTGTATTTCAGGATCATTTCTGAGAGTGTGTGGATCAATTTCAATCCTGAGAGTGATGGGGATGAGCATCAATATTGAGAGTGTGTGGATTAGGATCAACCCTGAGGGTGTGTGGATCAGAATCAATCCTGTGAGTGTGTGGATCGGGATCAACCCTGAGAGAGTGCGGATCATGATCAATCCTGAGAGTGTGTGTATCAGGTTCAACCCCGAGAGCGTTGGGGATCAGGATCAATCCTGAGCATTTGGGGGATAAGGGGCAATCCTGAGATTGTGGAGGATAAGCGGCAATCCTGAGAGTGTGTTGATCAGGATTAACACTGAGAGTGTTCGAGATCAGGATCAATCCTGAGAATCTGGTGTTCAGGATCAATCCCGAGAATGTTTTGATCAGGATCAATCGTGAGAGTGTGTGGATCAGGATCAGTCCTGAGAGTGTGTGGATCAGGATCAATCCTAACAGTTTGTGTGGATCAGGATCAATCCTGAGAGAGTGTATTTCAGGATCATTTCTGAGAGTGTGTGGATCAATTTCAATCCTGAGAGTGATGGGGATGAGCATCAATATTGAGAGTGTGTGGATTAGGATCAACCCTGAGGGTGTGTGGATCAGATTCAATCCTGTGAGTGTGTGGATCGGGATCAACCCTGAGAGAGTGCGGATCATGATCAATCCTGAGAGTGTGTGTATCAGGTTCAACCCTGAGAGTGTTCGGGATCAGGATCAATCCTGAGCATTTGGGGGATAAAGGGCAATCCTGAGATTGTGGAGGATAAGCGGCAATCCTGAGAGTGTGTGGATCAGGATTAACACTGAGAGTGTTCGAGATCAGGATCAATCCTGAGAATCTGGTGATCAGGATCAATCCTGATAATGTGTTGATCAGGATCAATCGTGAGAGTGTGTGCATCAGGATCAATCCTGAGAGTGTGTGGATCAGGATCAACACTGAGAGTGTGTGGATCAGGATAAATCCTGTGCGTGGATCAGGATGATTCCAGAGGGTGTGTGGATCAGGATCAAATTAATGGGTGTGTGTGGGATCAAGTCAATCATAAGATTGTGTGGACCAGTGTCAATCCTGAGTTCGGTGGATCAGCATCAATACTGAGAGTGTGTTGATCAGGAATAATTCTGAGAGTGTGTGGATCAGGATCAATCCTGAGAGTGTGTGGAATAGGAACAATCCTGAGATTCTTTGCATCAGGATCAATTATGATAGTGTGTAGTTGAGTTTCAAGCCTAAGAGTGAGGGGGATCAGGATCAATCCTGACAGTGTTTGGAACAGGGTGACTGCTGAGAGCGTTTGGGTCAGGATCAATCCTGTGAGTGTGTGGGTCATGATCAATCTTGAGAGTAGGTGAATCAGGATCAATAATGAGAGTGTGTGGATCAGAATCAATCCTGAGAGTGTGTGGATCAGCATCAATCCTGTGAGTGTGTGGATCAGGATCAATCCTGAGAGTGCAGGGGAGCAGGGACAATCATGAGGGCATGGGGATGAGGATCAATCCTCAGAGTGTGGGGGATCATGATCAATCTTGAGAGTGTGTGGATCAGGATCAACACTGAGCATGCGTGGATCTGGAGCAATCCTGACAATATGTGTGGATTGGGATGAACCCTGAGCGTGTGGTCGATCATGATCAATCCTGAGAGTGTGTGGATCAGGGTCAATCCTGCGAGTGCGGGGGATGAGGGACAAACATGAGGGCATAGCAATCAAGATCAGTCCTCAGAGTGTGGGGGATCATGATCAATACTGAGAGTGTGTGCATCAGGGTCAATCCTGAGAGTGTGTGGATCAGGATCTATCCTGAGAGTGTGTGGAACAGGGTCAATTCTGAAAGTGTGTTAATCAGGAACAATCCTGAGAGTGTGTGGATCAGGATCAATCCTGAGAGTGTGTGGATCAGGATCAATATTGAGAGGGTGTTTTACAGGGTGATTCCTGACAGTGTATGAATCTGGATCAATCCTGAGATTGTGTTTTTGAGGATCAATCCTGAGAGTGTGGTGGATCAGCATCAATCCTGAGAGTGTGTGCATCAGGGTTAATGCTGAGATTGTGTGGGTCAGGATCAGCCCTGAGAGTGGGTGGATCAGGATCAACCTTGAGAGTGCGTGGATCAGGATCATTCATGACAGTATGTGTTTCAGGCTCAATCCTGAGAGTATGTGCATCAGGGTCAATCCCGAGAGCATGTGGATCAGTATCTATCCTGAGAGTGTGTGGAACAGTGTCAATTCTGAAAGTGTGTTAATCAGGAACAATCCTGAGAGTGTGCGGATCAGGATCAATCCTGAGAGTGTGTGGATCAGAATCAATCCTGAGTATGTGTGGATCAGGATCAATCCTGAGAGTGTGTGGATCAGGATCAATCATGATATTGTGTGTGGAACAGGATCAATCCTGAGAGTGTGGGAGCTCAGGTTCAATCCTGTGAATTTGTGGATCAGGAACAATACGGAGAGTGTTTGTATCAGGATCAATCCTGAGAGCGAGGAGATCAGGATCAATCCTGAGAGTGTTTTAATCAGCGTAAATCCTTAGAGTGTGTGGGTCAGGATCATTCCTTAGAGAGTGTTGATCAGGATCAATCCTAAGACCTTGTTGATCAGGATCAATCCTGAGAGTGTGTGGATGAGGATCAATCCTGAGAGTGTGGGAGATCAGGTTCAATCATGAGAGTGTGTTAATCAGGATTAATCCTTTGAGTTTGTGGATCAGGATCAACCCTGAGAGTTTGTGAATCAGGATCAATCCTGTGAGTGTTGGGCTCAGGATCAATCCTGATCGCATGTGTATCAGGATCAATCCAAATAGTGCGTGCATCAGGCTCAATCCTGAGAGCGTGTGGATCAGGATTAATCCTGACAGTGTGTGTGGATCAGGATAAATCCAGAGAGAGTGTGGATCAGGATCAATCCTGAGTGAGTGTGTGTCAGGTTCAATCCTGAGAGTGGTGTAGATGAAGATCAACAATGAGAGTATATGGATCAGAAACAATCCTGTGAGTTTGTTGATCATGATCATTCCTCAGAGTGTGTGGATCAGGATCAATCCTGAGAGTGTGTGGTTCTGTTTCAAGCCTAGGTGTAAGGGGGATCCGGATCAATCCTGTGAGTGTGTGTATCATTATCAATCCTGAGAGTGAGGTGATCAGGATAGATCCTGGGAGTGTGTTGATCAGGATCAATCCTGAGAGTGAGTGGATCAGGATCTATCCAGAAAGTATATGGATCAGGATCAATCCAAAGAGTTTGTGGATTAGGATCAAACCTAAAACTGTGGGGTGTCAGGATCAATCCTGAGCCTGCGTGCATCAGGGTCAATGCTGAGAGACCGTGTGGATGAGGATTAATCCTGTCAGTGTGTGTGGATCAGGATCATTTCTGGGACCGTGTGAATCAGGATCAATCCTGAGAATGTGTGGAATAGAATCAATCCTGAGAGTGTGTGGATCAGGATCAATCCTGATAGTGTGTGGTTCAGTTTCAAGCCTAAGAGTGAGGGGATCAGGATCAATCCTGACATTGTTTGAATCAGGTTGACTGCTGAGAGTGGGACAAACATGAGGACTTAGGACTCTGGATCAGTCCTCAGAGAGTTGGGGATCATGATCAATCCTGAGAGTGTGTGGATCAGTATCAATCCAGTGAGTGTGTGTATCAGGATCAATCCTTAGATTGTGTGCATCAGGATCAATCCAGTGAGTGTGTGGATCAGGATCAATCCGGAGAGTATGTTGTTCAGGATCAGTCCTGAGAGTGTGTGGATCAGGATCAGTCCTGAGAGTCTGGGGGTTCTGGATCATTCCTGAGAGTGTGTGTATCAGAGTCAATGCTGACAGTGAGTGGATCAGTATCAATGCGGACAGTGTGTTGATCAGGATCATTCCTGAAATTTTGCTGATCTGCATCAATCTTGAGAGTGTGTGTATCAGGATCAGTCCTGAGAGTGTTTGGATCAGGATCAATCCTAACTGTGTGCGTGGATCAGGATCAATCCTGAGAGAGTGTTGATCAGGATCAATCCTGAGAGTGTTTGGATCAGGATCAATCCTGAGAGTGTGTGGATCAGTATCAATCCAGTGAGTGTGTGAATCAGGATCAATCCTGAGAGTGTGTGGAATAGGTACAATCCTGAGCGTCTTTGCGTCAGGATCAATTATGATATTGTGTGATTCAGTTTGAAGCCTAAGAGTGAGGGGGATCAGGATCAATCCTGACTGTGTTTGGATCAGGGTGACTGCTGAGTGTGTTTGGGTCAGGATCAATCCTGTGAGTGTGTGTGTCATGATCAATCTTGAGAGTAGGTGAGTCAGGATCAATCCTGAGAGTGTGTGGATCAGGATCAATCCTGAGAGTGTGTGGATCAGTATCAATCCTGTGAGTGTGTGGATCAGGATCAATCCTGAGAGTGCAGGGGACCAGGGACAATCATGAGGGCATGGGGATGAGGATCAATCCTCAGATTGTGGGGGATCATGATCAATCCTGAGAGTGTGTGGATCAGGATCAACACTGAGCATGCGTGGATCAGGAGCAATCCTGACAGTATGTGAGGATCAGGATGAATCCTGAGTGTGTGGTCGATCATGATCAATCCTGAGAGTGTGTGGATCAGGGTCAATCCTGCGAGTGCGGGGGATGAGGGACAAACATGAGGGCATAGTAATCAGGATCAGTCCTCAGAGTGTGGGGGATCATGATCAATACTGAGAGTGTGTGCATCAGGGTCAATCCTGAGAGTGTGTGGATCAGAATCAATATTGAGAGGGTGTGTTACAGGGTCATTACTGACGGTGTATGAATCTGTATCAAACCTGAGATTGTGTTTTTAAGGATCAATCCTGAGAGTGTGGTGGATCAGCATCAATCCTGAGAGTGTGTGCATCAGGGTTAATGCTGAGATTGTGTGGGTCAGGATCAGCCTTGAGAGTGGGTGGATCAGGATCAACATTGAGAGTGCGTGGATCAGGATCATTCATGACAGTGTGTGTTTCAGGCTCAATCCTAAGAGTGTCTGCATCAGGGTCAATCCAGAGAGCATGTGGATCAGGATCAATCCTGAGAGTGTGTGGATCAGGATCTATCCTGAGAGTGTGTGGAACAGGGTCAATTCTGAAAGTGTGTTAATCAGGAACAATCCTGAGAGCGTGTGGATCAGGATTATTCCTGACAGTGTGTGTGGATCAGGATAAATCCAGAGGGTGTGTGGATCAGGATCAATCTTGAGTGAGTGTGTATCAGGTTCAATCCTGAGAGTGGTGTAGATCAAGATCAACAATGAGAGTAAATGGATCAGAATCAATCCTGTGAGTTGTTGATCATGATCATTCCTCAGAGTGTGTGGATCAGGATCAATCCTGAGAGTGTGTGGTTCAGATTCAAGCCTAGGAGTAAGGGGGATCAGGATCAATCCTGCGAATGTGTGGATCAGAGTAATCCAGACAGCGCGGGGGATGAGGGACAAACATGAGGGCATAGTAATCAGGATCAGTCCTCAGAGTGTGGGGGATCATGATCAATACTGAGAGTGTGTGCATCAGGGTCAATCCTGAGAGTGTGTGGATCAGGATCAATATTGAGAGGGCGTGTTTCAGGGTCATTCCTGACAGTGTATGAATCTGGATCAAACCTGAGATTGTGTTTTTAAGGATCAATCCTGAGAGTGTGGTGGAACAGCATCAATCCTAAGAGTGTGTACATCAGGGTTAATGCTGAGATTGTGTGGGTCAGGATCAGCCTTGAGAGTGGGTGGATCAGGATCAACCTTGAGAGTGCGTGGATCAGGATCATTCATGACAGTGTGTGTTTCAGGCTCAATCCCAAGAGTGTCTGCATCAGGGTCAATCCAGAGAGCATGTGGATCAGGATCAATCCTGATAGTGTGTGGATCAGGATCTATCCTGAGAGTGTGTGGAACAGGGTCAATTCTGAAAGTGTGTTAATCAGGAACAATCCTGAGAGCGTGTGGATCAGGATTATTCCTGACAGTGTGTGTGGATCAGGATAAATCCAGAGGATGTGTGGATCAGGATCAATCCTGAGTGAGAGTGTATCAGGTTCAATCCTCAGAGTGGTGTAGATCATGATCAACAATGAGAGTATATGGATCAGAATCAATCCTGTGAGTTGTTGATCATGATCATTCCTCAGAGTGTGTGGATCAGGATCAATCCTGAGAGTGTGTGGTTCAATTTCAAGCCTAGGAGTAAGGGGGATCAGGATCAATCCTGCGAGTGTCTGTATCATTATCAATCCTGAGAGTGAGGTGATCAGGATAGATCCTGGGAGTTTGTTGATCAGGATCAATCCTGAGAGTGAGTGGATCAGGATCTATCCAGACAGTATGTGGATCAGGATCAATCCAAAGAGTGTGTGGATCAGGATCAAACCTAAAACTGTGGGGTGTCAGGATCAATCCTGAGCGTGCGTGCATCAGGGTCAATGCTGAGAGACCATGTGGATGAGGATTAATCCTGAGATTGTGTGTATCATTATCAATCGTGAGAGTGAGGTGATCATGATAAATCCTGAGAGTTTGTTGATCAGGATCAACCCTGAGAGTGAGTGGATCAGGATCTATCCAGAATGTATGTGGTTCTGGATCAATCCTGCAAGTGTGTGGATCAGGATCAATCCAAAGTGTGTGTGGATCAGGATAAAACGTAAGACTGCGGGGTGTCAGGATAAATCCTGAGAGTGTGTGCATCAGGGTCAATGCTGAGAGCGTATGGATCAGGATCAGTCCTTATAGTGTGTGGTTCGGTTTCAAGCCTAAGAGTGAGGGGGATCAGGATTAATCCTGACAGGGTTTGGATCAGGGTGACTGCTGAGAGTGTTTGGGTCAGAAGCAATCCAGTGAGTGTGTGGGTCATGATCAATCTTGGGAGAAGGTGAATCAGGATCAATCCTGAGAATGTGTGGATCAGGATCAATACTGAGAGTGTGTGAATCAGAATCAATCCTGAGAGTGTGTTGATCAGGATCAATCCTGAGAGTGTTAGCATCAGGATCAATCCAGTGAGTGTGTGGATCAAGATCAGTCCTGAGAGTCTGGGGGTTCTGTATCATTCCTGACATTGTTTGGATCAGGTTGACTGCTGAGAGTCGGACAAACATGAGGGCTTAAGACTCTGGATCAGTCCTCAGAGTGTTGGGGATCATGATCAATCCTGAGAGTGTGTGAATCAGGATCAATCCTGAGATTGTGTGTATCATTATCAATCCTGAGAGTGAGGTGCTCATGGTAAATCCTGAGAGTGTGTTGATCAGGATCAATCCTGAGAGTGAGTGGATCAGGATCTATCCAGACTGTATGTTGTTCTGGATCAATCCAGCAAGTGTGTGGATGAGAATCAAACCTAAGACTGTGGGGTGTCAGGATCAATCCTGAGAGTGCGTGCATCAGGGTCAATGCTGAGAGCGTGTGGATCAGGATCAGTCCTGATAGTGTGTGGTTCAGTTTCAAGCCTAAGAGTGAGGGGATCAGGATTAATCCTGACAGGGTTTGGATCAGGGTGACTGCTGAGAGTGTTTGGGTCAGAAGCAATCCTGTGAGTGTGTGGGTCATGATCAATCTTGAGAGAAGGTGAAACAGGATCAATCCTGAGAGTGTGTGGATCAGGATCAATACTGAGAGTGTGTGAATCAGAATCAATTCTGAGTGTGTGTTGCACAGGATCAATCCAGTGAGTGTGTGAATCAGGATCAATCCTGAGAGTGTGTGGATCAGGATCAATCCTGAGCTTTTCGGGGATAAGTGGCAATCCTGAGATTGTGGAGGATAAGCGGCAATCCTGAGAGTGTGTCGATCAGGATTAACACTGAGAGTGTTCGAGATCAGGATCAATCCTGAGAATCTGGTGATCAGGATCAATCCTGAGAATGTGTTGATCAGGATCAATCGTGAGAGTGTTTGCATCAGTATCAATCCTGAGAGTGTGTGGATCAGGATCAATGCTGAGAGTATGTGGATCTAGATAAACCATGTGTGTGGATCAGGATGATTCCAGAGGGTGTGTGGATCAGGATCAAACTAATGGGTGTGTGTGGGATCAAGTCAATCATAAGAATGTGTGGACCAGTGTCAATCCTGAGTTCGGTCGATCAGCATCAATACTGAGAGTGTGTTGATCAGGATCAATCCAAAGAGTGTGTGGATCATGATCAAACCTAAAACTGTGGGGTGTCAGGATCAATCCTGAGCATGCGTGCATCAGGGTCAATGCTGAGAGACCGTTTGGATCAGGATTAATCCTGACAGTGTGTGTGGATCATGATCATTTCTGGGACCATGTGAATCAGGATCAATCCTGAGAATGTGTGGAATAGAATCAATCCTGAGAGTGTGTGGATCAGGATCAATCCTGATAGTGTGTGGTTCAGTTTCAAGCCTAAGAGTGAAGGGGATCAGGATCAATCCTGACATTGTTTGGATCAGGTTGACTGCTGAGAGTGGGACAAACATGAGGGCTTAGGACTCTGGATCAGTCCTCAGAGTGTGGGGATCATGATCAATCCTCAGAGTGTGTGAATCAGGATCAATCCTGAGATTGTGTGTATCATTATCAATCCTGAGAGTGAGGTGATCATGATAAATCCTGAGAGTGTGTTGATCAGGATCAATCCCGAGAGGGAGTGGATCAGGATCTATCCAGACTGAATGTGGTTCTGGATCAATCCTGCAAGTGCGTGGATCAGGATCAATCCAAAGTGTGTGTGGATCAGGATCAAACCTAAGACTGTGGGGTGTCAGGATCAATCCTGAGAGTGCGTGCATCAGGGTCAATGCTGAGAGTGTGTGGATCAGGATCAGTCCTGATAGTGTGTGGTTCAGTTTCAAGCCTAAGAGTGAGTGGGATCAGGATTAATCCTGACAGGGTTTGGATCAGTGTGACTCCTGAGAGTGTTTGGGTCAGAAGCAATGCTGTGAGTGTGTGGGTCATGATCAATCTTGAGAGTGTGTAAATCAGGATCAATCCTGAGAGTGTGTGTATGAGGATCAATACTGAGAGTGTGTGAATCAGAATCAATCGTGAGAGTGTGTTGATCAGAATCAATCCTGAGAGTGTTTGGATCAGGATCAATCCTGAGAGTGTGTGGATCAGTATCAATCCAGTCAGTGTGTGTATCAGGATCAATCCTGAGATTGTGTGGATCAGGATCAATCCGGAGAGGATGTTGTTCAGGGTCAATCATGAGAGTGTGTGGATCAGGATCAGTCCTGAGAGTCTGGGGGTTCTGGATCATTCCTGAGAGTGTGTGTATCTGAGTCAATGCTGACAGTGAGTTGATCAGGATCAATGCGGACAGTGTGTTGATGAGGCTCATTCCTGAGATTTTGCTGATCAGCATCAATTCTGAGACTGTGTGGATCGGGATCAGTCCTGAGAGTGTGTGAATCAGGATCAATCCTGACAGTGTGTGGAATAGAATCAATCCTGAGCGTGTGTGGATCATGATCAATCCTGATAGCGTGTGGTTCAGTTTCAAGACTAAGAGTGAGGGTGATCAGGATCAATCCTGATAGTGTTTGGATCAGGGTGACTGCTTAGGGTGTTTGGTTCAGAATCAATAATGTGTGTGTGAGAGCATGAACAATCTTGAGTGAAGGTGAATCAGGATCAAATGTGAGAGTGTGTGGATCAGAATCAATCCTGAGAGTGTGTTGATCAAGATCAATCCTGAGAGTGTGTGGATCAGGATGTATCCTGAGAGTGTGTTGATCAGGATCAATCCTGAGAGTGTGTGGATCATTATCAATCCTGTGAATGTGTGGATCAGGATCAATCCTGACAGTGTGTGGATCAGGAACAATCCAGTGAGTGTGTGGATCAGGATCAATCCAGAGAGTACGTTGTTCAGGATCAATCCTGAGAGTTTGTGAATCAGGATCAATCCTGAGAGTCTGGGGGTTCCGGATCATTCCTGAGACTGTGTGTATCAGAGTCAATGCTGACAGTGTGTGGATCAGGATCAATGTGGACAGTGTGTTGATCAGGATCATTCCTGAGATTTTGCTGATCAGCATCAATCCTGAGAGTGTGTGGATCAGGATCAGTCCTGAGAGTGTGTGGATCAGGATCAATCCTGAGAGTGTGGGGGATCTGGGTCACTCCTGAGAGTATAGGGATGAGGATCAATCCTAACAGTTTGTGTGGATCAGGATCAATCCTGAGAGAGTGTAGTTCAGGATCATTTCTGAGAGTGTGTGGATCAGTTTCAATCCTGAGAGTGATGGGGATCAGCATCAATATTGAGAGTGTGTGGATTAGGATCAACCCTGAGGGTGTGTGGATCAGGATCAATCCTGTGAGTGTGTTGATCGGGATCAACCCTGAGAGAGTACGGATCATGATCAATCCCGAGAGTGTGTGTATCAGGTTCAACCCTGAGTGCGTTGGGGATCAGGATCAATCCTGAGCATTTGGGGGATAAGGGGCAATCCTGAGAGTGTGGGGAATAAGTGGCAATCCTGAGAGTGTGTTGATCAGGATTAACACTGAGAGTGTTCGAGATCAGGATCAATCCTGAGAATGTGGTGATCAGGATCAATCCTGAGAATGTGTTGATCAGGATCAATCCTGACAGTGTGTGCATCAGGGTCAATCATTAGAGTGTGTGGATCAGGACCAATCCTGAGAGAGTGTGGATCAGGATCAATCCTGACATTGTATGGATCATGACCAGTCCTGAGAGTGTGTGGATCAGGATCAATCCAGAGCATGTGTGCATCAGGTCAATCCTGAGTGTGTGTGCATCAGGATCAACCTGATAGTGTGTGGATCAGGATCAATCCTGATCGTGTGTGTGGATCAGTATTAATCCTGAGAGTGTGTGGATCAGGATCAGTCGTGAGAGTGTGTGTATCAGGATCAATGTTGAGAGCGTGTGAATCCGGATCAATCCTGAGAGTGTGTGGAATAGAATCAATCCTGAGAGTGTGTGGATCAGGATCAATCCTGATAGTTTGTGGTACAGTTTGAAGCCTAAGAGTGAGGGTGATCAGGATCAATCCTGACAGTGTTTGGATCAGGGTGACTGCTGACAGTGTTTGAGTCAGAAGCAATCCTGTGAGTGTGTGGGTCATGATCAATCTTGAGAGAAGGTGAATCAGGATCAATCCTGAGAGTGTGTGGATCAGGATCAATACTGAGAGTGTGTGAATCAGAATTAATCCTGAGAGTGTGTTGATCAGGATCAATCCTGAGAGTGTGTGGATCAGGATCAATCCTGAGAGTGTTTGGATCAGTATCAATCCTGTGAGTGTGTGGATCAGGATCAATCCTGATAGTGTGTGGTTCAGTTTGAAGCCTAAGAGTGAGGGTGATCAGGATCAATCCTGACAGTGTTTGGATCAGGGTGACTACTGACAGTGTTTGAGTCAGAAGCAATCCTGTGAGTGTGTGGGTCATGATCAATCTTGAGAGAAGGTGAATCAGGATAAATCCTGAGAGTGTGTGGATCAGGATCAATACCGAGAGTGTGTGAATCAGGATTAATACTGAGAGTGTGTTGATTAGTAACAATCCTGAGAGTGTGTGGATCAGTATCAATCCTGAGAGTGCTTGGATCAGTATCAATCCTGTGAGTGTGTGGATCAGGATCAATCCTGACAGTGTGTGGATCAGGATCAATCCAGTGAGTGTGTGGATCAGGATCAATCCGGAGACTATGTTGTTCAGTATCAAACATGAGAGTGTGTGGATCAGGATCAATCCTGAGAGTCTGGGAGTTCCGGATCATTCCTGACAGTGTGTGTATCAGTGTCAATGCTGACCGTGTGTGGATCAGGAACAATGCGGACAATGTGTTGATCAGGATGATTCCTGAGATTTTGCTGATCAGCATCAATCCTGAGAGTGTGTGGATCAGGATCAGTCCTGAGAGTGTGTGGATCAGGATCAATCCTGAGAGTGTGGGGGATCTGGGTCACTCCTGAGAGGGTGGGGATGAGGATCAATCCTAACAGTTTGTGTAGATCAGGATCAATCCTGAGAGAGTGTAGTTCAGGATCATTTCTGAGATTGTGTGGATCAGTTTCAATCCTGAGAGTGATGGGGATCAGCATCAATATTGAGAGTGTGTGGATTAGGATCAACCCTGAGGGTGTGTGGATCAGAATCAATCCTGTGAGTGTGTGGATCGGGATCAACCATGAGAGTGTGCAGATCATGATCAATCCTGAGAGTGTTTGTATCAGGTTCAAACCTGAGAGCGTTAGGGATCAGGATCAATCCTGAGCATTTGGGGGATAAGGGGCAATCCTGAGAGTGTGGGGGATAAGCAGCAATCCTGAGAGTGTGTGGATCAGGATTAACACTGAGAGTGTTCGAGATCAGGATCAATCCTGATAGTGTGTGGTTCAGTTGGAAGCCTAAGAGTGAGGGTGATCAAGATCAATCCTGACAGTGTTTGGATCAGGGTGACTGCTGAGATTGTTTGAGTCAGAAGCAATCCTGTGAGTATGTGGGTCATGATCAATCTTGAGAGAAGGTGAATCAGGATCAATCCTGAGAGTGTGTGGATCAGGATCAATACTGAGAGTGTGTGAATCAGAATTAATCCTGAGAGTGTGTTGCACAGGATCAATCCTGAGAGTGTGTGGATCAGGATCAATGCTGAGAGAGTTTGGATCAGTATCAATCCTGTGAGTGTGTGGATCAGGATCAATCCTGATAGTGTGTGGTTCAGTTTGAACCCTAAGAGTGAGGGTGATCAGGATCAATCCTGACAGTGTTTGGATCAGGGTGACTGCTGACAGTGTTTGAGTCAGAAGCAATCATGTGAGTGCGTGGGTCATGATCAATCTTGAGAGAAGGTGAATCAGGATCAATCCTGAGAGTGTGTGGATCAGGATCAATACTGAGAGTGTGTGAATCAGAATTAATCCTAAGAGTGTGCTGATTAGTAACAATCCTGAGAGTGTTTGGATCAGTATCAATCCTGAGAGTGCTTGGATCAGTATCAATCCTGTGAGTGTGTGGATCAGGATCAATCCTGACAGTGTGTGGATCAGGATCAATCCAGTGAGTGTGTGGATCAGGATCAATCCGGAGACTATGTTGTTCAGTATCAAACCTGAGAGTGTGTGGATCAGGATCAACCCTGAGAGTCTGGGGGTTCCGGATCATTCCTGACAGTGTGTGTATCAGAGTCAATGCTGACAGTGTGTGGATCAGGAACAATGCGGACAATGTGTTGATCAGGATGATTCCTGAGATTTTGCTGATCAGCATCAATCCTGAGAGTGTGTGGATCAGGATCAGTCCTGAGAGTGTGTGGATCAGGATCAATCCTGAGAGTGTGGGGGATCTGGGTCACTTCTGAGAGGGTGGGGATGAGGATCAATCCTAACAGTTTGTGTAGATCAGGATCAATCCTGAGAGAGTGTAGTTCAGGATCATTTCTGAGAGTGTGTGGATCAGTTTCAATCCTGAGAGTGATGGGGATCAGCATCAGTATTGAGAGTGTGTGGATTAGGATCAACCCTGAGGGTGTGTGGATCAGAATCAATCCTGTGAGTGTGTGGATCGGGATCAACCATGAGAGTGTGCAGATCATGATCAATCCTGAGAGTGTTTGTATCAGGTTCAACCCTGAGAGCGTTAGGGATCAGGATTAATCCTGAGCATTTGGGGGATAAGGGGCAATCCTGAGAGTGTGGGGGATAAGCAGCAATCCTGAGAGTGTGTGGATCAGGATTAACACTGAGAGTGTTCGAGATCAGGATCAATCCTGAGAATGTGGTGATCAGGATGAATCCTGAGAATGTGTTGATCATGATCAGTCCTGAGAGTGTGTGGATCAGGATCACGCCGGAGAGTGTGTGGATCAGGATAAACGCTGAGAGTGTGTGGATCAGGATAAATCCTGTGAGTGGATCAGGATGATTCCAGTGGGTGTGTGGATCAGGATCAACCCAATGGGTGTGTGGGATCAAGGCCAATCATAAGATTATGTAGACCAGAGTCAATCCTGAGAATGCGGTGGTTCAGTGTGAACCCTGAGAGTGTGTGGATGAGGGTCAATCCTGAGCTCGGTGGATCAGCATCAATACTGAGAGTGTGTTGATCAGGTTTAATTTTGAGTGTGTGTGGATTGGGATCAATCCTTAGAGTGGGGGTAATGAGGATCAATCCTGACAGTATTTGGATCAAGGTCAATCATGAGTGCGTGTTGGTCAGGATCAATCCTGAGAGTATGTGGAACAGTGTCAATCCGGAGATTTTGTGGATCAGGATCACTCCTGTGACTGTGTGGATCAGGATCAATTCTCAGAATGTGGGGAATCATGATCAACCCAGAGAATGTGTGCATCAGGTCAATCCTGAGTGTGTGTGGAACAGGATCAACCTGATAGTGTGTGGATCAGGATCAATCCTGATAGTGTGTGGATCAGGATTAATCCTGAGAGTGTGTGGATCAGGATTAATCCTGAGAGTGTGTGGATCAGGATCAATCGTGAGAGTGTGTGTACCAGGATCAATCCTGAGAATGTGTGGATCAGGATCACTGCTGAGAGTGTGTGGATCAGGATCAATCCAAACAGTGTGTGGATCAGGATCAAACCTGAGACTGTGGGGTGCCAGGATCAATCCTGAGAGTGCGTGCATCAGGGTCAGTGTTGAGAGCGTGTGGATCAGGATTAATCCTGACAGTGTGTGTAGATCAGGATCAGTAATGAGAGTGTGTGGATCAGGATCAATCCTGTGAGTTTGTGGATCATGATCATTCCTGGGAGTGTGTGAATCAGGATTAATCCTGAGATTGTGTGGAATAGAATCAATCCTGAGAGTGTGTGGATCAGGATCAATCCTGATAGTGTGTGGTTCAGTTTGAAGCCTAAGAGTGAGGGTGATCAGAATCAATCCTGACAGTGCTTGGATTAGGGTGACTGCTGAGAGTGTTTGAGTCAGAAGCAATCCTGTGAGTATGTGGGTCATGATCAATCATGAGAGAAGGTGAATCAGGATCAATCCTGAGAGTGTGTGTTTCAGGATCAATACTGAGAGTGTGTGAATCAGAATTAATCCTGAGAGTGTGTTGATCAGGATGAATCCTGAGAGTGTGTGGATCAGGAACAATCCTGAGAGTGCTTGGATCAGTATCAATCCTGTGAGTGTGTGGATCAGGATCAATCCTGACAGTGTGTGGATCCGGATCAATCCAGTGAGTGTGTGGATCAGGATCAATCCTGAGAGTCTGGAGGTTCGGGATCATTCCTGACAGTGTGTGTATCAGAGTCAATGCTGACAATGTGTGGATCAGGATCAATGTGGACAGTGTGTTGATCAGGATCATTCCTGAGATTTTGCTGATCGGCATCAATCCTGAG
Organism: Cetorhinus maximus; assembly: GCF_964194155.1. Classification (NCBI taxonomy): domain Eukaryota; kingdom Metazoa; phylum Chordata; class Chondrichthyes; order Lamniformes; family Cetorhinidae; genus Cetorhinus; species Cetorhinus maximus. Next base: position 63,462,139 of record NC_135887.1, read on the forward strand.
AGTATGTGGATCAGGATCAGTCCTGAGAGTGTGTGGATCAGGATCAATCCTGAGAGTGTGGGGGATCTGGGTCACTCCTGAGAGGGTGGGGATGAGGATCAATCCTAACAGTTTGTGTGGATCAGGATCAATCCTGAGAGAGTGTAGTTCAGGATCATTTCTGAGAGTGTGTGGATCAGTTTCAATCCTGAGAGTGATGGGGATCAGCATCAATATTGAGAGTGTGTGGATTAGGATCAACCCTGAGGGTGTGTGGATCAGAATCAATCCTGTGAGTGTGTGGATCGGGATCAACCATGAGATTGTGCAGATCATGATCAATCCTGAGAGTGTTTGTATCAGGTTCAACCCTGAGAAGCTTGGGGATCAGGATCAATCCTGAGCATTTGGGGGATAAGGGGCAATCCTGAGAGTGTGGGGGATAAGCGGCAATCCTGAGAGTGTGTGGATCAGGATTAACACTGAGAGTGTTCGAGATCAGGATCAATCCTGAGAATGTGGTGATCAGGATCAATCCTGTGAATGTGTTGATCAGGATCAATCCTGAGAGTGTGTGGATCAGGATCAACGCTGAGAGTGTGTGGATCAGGATCAATCTTGTATGTGGATCAGAATGATTACATAAGGTGTGTGGATGAGGATCAAACTAATGGGTGTGTGTGGGATCAAGTCAATCATTATATTGTGTGGACCAGTGTCAATCCTGAGTTTGGTGGATCAGCATCAATACTGAGAGTGTGTGGATCAGGATCAATCCTGAGGGTGGGGGGTAAAGACGATCTATCCTGACAGTATTTGGATCAGGCTCAATCATGAGATCATGTTGTTCAGGATCAATCCTGAGAATATGTGAAACAGTGTCAATCCGGAGATTTTGTGGATCAGCATCACTCCTGTGAGTGTGTGGATCAGGTTCAATCCAGAGCATGTGTGCATGAGGTCAATCCTGAGTGTGTGTGGATCAGGATCAACCTGATAGTGTGTGGATCAGGATCAATCCTGATCGTGTGTGTGGATCAGTATTAATCCTGAGAGTGTCTGGATCAGGATCAATCGTGAGAGTGTGTGTATCAGGATCAACCCTGAGAATGTGTGGTTCGGGATCCCTGCTGAGAGTGTGTTGATCAGGATCAATCCTGAGAGTGAGTGGATCAGGATCTATCTTGACAGTATGTGGATCCGGATCAAACCTGCAAGTGTGTGGATCAGGATCAATCCAAAGAGTGTGTGGATCAGGATCAAACCTGAGACTGTGGGGTGTCAGGATCAATCCTAACAATGCGTGCATCAGGGTCAATGCTGAGAGCGTGAGGATCAGGATTAAACCTGACATTGTGTGTGGATCAGGATCAATAATGAGAGTGTGTGGATCAGCATCAATCCTGTGAGTTTGGGGATCATGATCATTCCTGGGAGTGTGTGAATTGGGATCAATCCTGAGAGTGTGTGGAATAGAATCAATCCTGAGCATGTGTGGATCATGATCAATCCTGATAGTGTGTGGTTCAGTTTCAAGTCTAAGAGTGAGGGTTATCAGATCAATCCTGACAGTGTTTGGATCAGGGTGACTGCTGAGAGTATTTGGTTCAGAATCAATCCTGTGAGTGTGTACGTCATGACCAATCTTGAGAGAAGGTGAATCAGGATCAAACGTGAGAGTGTGTGGATCAGAATCAATCCTGAGAGTGTGTTGATCAAGATCAATTCTGAGAGTGTTTGGATCAGGATGAATCCTGAGAGTGTGTTGATCAGGATCAATCCTGAGAGTGCGTGGATCATTGTCAATAGTGTGAATGTGTGGATCAGGCTCAATCCTGACAGTGTGTGGATCAGGATCAATCCAGTGAGTGTGTGGATCAGGATCAATCCGGAAAGTATGCTGTTCAGGTTCAATCCTGAGAGTGTGTGGATCAGGATCAATCCTGAGAGTCTGGGGGTTCCGGATCATTCCTGAGACTGTGTGTATCAGAGTCAATGCTGACAGTGTGTGGATCAGGATCAATGTGGACAGTGTGTTGATCAGGATGATTCCTGAGATTTTGCTGATCAGCATCAATCCTGAGAGTGTGTGGATCACGATCAGTCCTGAGAGTGTGTGGATCAGGATCCATCCTGAGAGTGTGGGGGATCTGGGTCACTCCTGAGAGTGTAGGGATGAGGATCAATCCTAACAGTTTGTGTGGATCAGGATCAATTCTGAGAGAGTGTAGTTCAGGATCATTTCTGAGCGTGTGTGGATCAGTTTCAATCCTGAGAGTGATGGGGATCAGCATCAATATTGAGAGTGTGTGGATTAGGATCAACCCTGAGGGTGTGTGGATCAGAATCAATCCTGTGAGTGTGTGGATCGGGATCAACCATGAGAGTGTGCAGATCATGATCAATCCTGAGAGTGTTTGTATCAGGTTCAACCCTGAGAAGCTTGGGGATCAGGATCAATCCTGAGCATTTGGGGGATAAGGGGAAATCCTGAGAGTGTGGGGGATAAGTGGCAATCCTGAGAGTGTGTGGATCAGGATTAACACTGAGAGTGTTCGAGATCAGGATCAATCCTGAGAATGTGGTGATCATGATCACTCCTGAGAATGTGTTGATCAGGATCAATCCTGACAGTGTGTGCATCAGGATCAATCATGAGAGTGTGTGGATCATGACCAATCCTGAGAGTGTGTGGATCAGGATCAATCCTGAGATTGTGTGGATCATGATCAGTCCTGAGAGTGTGTGGATCTGGATCACGCCGGAGAGTGAGTAGATCAGGATCAACGCTGAGAGTGTGTGGATCAGGATAAATCCGGTGTGTGGATCAGGATGATTCCAGAGGGTGTGTGGATCAGGATCAAACTAATGGGTGTGTGTGATCAAGTCAATCATAAGATTGTGTGGACCAGAGTCTATCCTGAGTTCGGTGGATCAGTATCAATACTGAGAGTGTTTTGATCAGGATGAATTCTGAGAGTGTGTGGATCAGGATCAATCCTGAGAGTGGGGAGTAATGACAATCAATCCTGACAGTATTTGGATCAGGGTCAATCATGAGAGCGTGTTGGTCAGGACCAATCCTGAGAATATGTGAAAGAGTGTAAATCCGGAGATTCTGTGGATCAGGATCACTCCTGTGAATGTGTGGATCAGGATCAATTCTCAGATGTGGGGGATCATGGTCAATCCAGAGAATGTGTGCATCAGGTCAATCCTGAATGTGTGTGAATCAGGATCAATCGTGAGAGTGTGTGTATCAGGATGAAACCTGAGAATGTTTGGATCAGGATCACTGCTGAGAGTGTGTGGATCTGGATCAATTCTGAGAGTATGTTGATCAGGATCAATCCAGAGACCTGGTTGATCAGGATCAATCCTGAGAGTTTGCGGAGCAGGATCAATCCTGAGAGTGTTGGAGATCAGGATCAATCCTGAGAGTGTGTGGATAAGGATCAATCCTGTGAGTGGGTGGATCAGGTACAATCCTGAAAGTGTGTGGATCAGGATCAAACCTGACAGTGTGTGTGGATCAGTATCAATCCTGAGAGCGTGACAGGTCAGGATAAATACTGTGAGTGTGTGGATCAGGATCAATTCTCAGAGTGCGGGGGATCATGGTCAATCCAGAGAATCTGTGCATCAGGTCAATCCTGAGTGGGTGTGGATCAGGATCAATCCTGATAGTGTGTGTATCAGGATCAATCCTGATAGTGTGTGTATCAGGATTAATCCTGAGAGTGTGTAGAACAGGATCAATCGTGAGAGTGTGTGTATCAGAATGAACCCTGAGAATGTTTGGATCAGGATCACTGCTTAGAGTGTGTGGATCTGGATCAATTCTGAAAGTGTGTTGATCAGGATCAATTCAGAGACCTGGTTGATCAGGATCAATCCTGAGAGTTTGTGGATCATGATCAATCCTGAGAGTGTTGGAGATCAGGATCAATCCTGAGAGTGTGTGGATCAGGATCAATCCTGTGAGTGTGACAGGTCAGGATAAATACTGAGAGGGTGTGGGATCAGGGTCAATCGTGAGATTGTGTGGATCACGATCAGTCCTGAGAGTGTGTTGATCAGGATCAACCCTGAGAGTGTGTGGATCAAGATAAATCCTGTGTGTGGATCAGGATGATTCCAGTGGGTGTGTGGATCAGGATCAACCAAATGGGTGTGTGGGATCAAGGCCAATCATAAGATTGTGTGGACCAGAGTCAATCCTGAGAATGCGGTGGTTCAGCGTGAATCCTGAGAGTGTGTATATGAGGGACAATCCTGAGTTCGGTGGATCAGCATCAATACTGAGAGTGTGTTGATCAGGTTTAATTCTGAGAGTGTGTGGATTGGGATCAATCCTGAGAGTGGGGGTAATGAGGATCAATCCTGACAGTATTTGGATCAAGGTCAATCATGAGTGCGTGTTGGTCAGGATCAATCCTGAGAGTATGTGGAACAGTGTCAATCCGGCGATTTTGTGGATCAGGATCACTCCTGTGACTGTGTGGATCAGGATCAATTCTCAGAGTGTGGGGGATCATGATCAATCCAGAGAATGTGTGCATCAGGTCAATCCTGAGTGTGTGTGGATCAGGATCAACCTGATAGTGTGTGGATCAGGTCAATCCTGATAGTGTGTGGATCAGGATTAATCCTGAGAGTGTGTGGATCAGGATCAATCGTGAGAGTGTGTGTATCAGGATCAACCCTGAGAATGTGTGGATCAGGATCACTGCTGAGAGTGTGTGGATCAGGATCAATACTGAGAGTGTGTGAATCAGAATTAATCCTCAGAGTGTGTTGAACAGGATCAATCCTGAGAGTGTGTGGATCAGGATCAATCCTGAGAGTGCTTGGATCAGTATCAATCCTGTTAGTGTGTGGAACAGGATCAATCCAGACAGTGTGTGGATCAGGATCAATCCGGAGACTATGTTGTTCAGGATCACACCTGAGAGTGTGTGGATCAGGATCAATCCTGAGAGTCTGGGGGTTCCGGATCATTCCTGACAGTGTGTGTATCAGAGTCAATGCTGACAGTGTGTGGATCAGGATCCATGCGGACAGTGTGTTGATCAGGATGATTCCTGAGATTTTGCTGATCAGCATCAATCCTGAGAGTGTGTGGATCAGGATCAGTCCTGAGAGTGTGTGGATCAAGATCAATCCTGAGAGTGTGGGGGATCTGGGTCACTCCTGAGAGGGTGGGGATGAGGATCAATCCTAACAGTTTGTGTGGATCAGTTTCAATCCTGAGAGTGATGGGGATCAGCATCAATATTGAGAGTTTGTGGATTAGGATCAACCCTGAGGGTGTGTGGATCAGAATCAATCCTGTGAGTGTGTGGATCGGGATCAACCATGAGAGTGTGCAGATCATGATCAATCCTGAGAGTGTTTGTATCAGGTTCAACCCTGAGAACCTTGGGGATCAGGATCAATCCTGAGCATTTGGGGGATAAGGGGAAATCCTGAGAGTGTGGGGGATAAGCAGCAATCCTGAGAGTGTGTGGATCAGGTTTAACACTGAGAGTGTTCGAGATCAGGATCAATCCTGAGAATGTGGTGATCAGGATGAATCCTGAGAATGTGTTGATCAGGATCAATCATGACAGTGTGTGCATCAGGATCAATCCTGAGAGTGTGTGGATCAGGATCAATCCTGAGATTGTGTGGATCATGATCAGTCCTGAGAGTGTGTGGATCAGGATCATGCCGGAGAGTGTGTGGATCAGGATAAACGCTGAGAGTGTGTGGATCAGGATAAATCCTGTGTGTGGATCAGGATGATTCCAGAGGGTGTGTGGATCAGGATCAAACTAATGGGTGTGTGGGATCAAGTCAATCATTAAATTGTGTGGACCAGAATCAATCCTGGGTTCGGTGGTTCAGCATCAATACTGAGAGTGTGTTGGTCAGGATCAATCCTGAGAATATGTGAAACAGTGTCAATCCGGAGATTTTGTGGATCAGCTCACTCCTGTGAGTGTGTGGATCAGGACCAATTCTCAGAGTGTGGGGGATCATGATCAATCCAGAGAATGTATGCATCAGGATTAATCCTGAGATTGTGTGGATCAGGATCAATCCAGCGAATGTGTGGATCAGGATCATTGCTGAGAGTGTGTGGATCGGGATCAATCCTGTGAGTGGGTGGATCAGGACCAATCCTGAGAGTGTTTGGATCAGGTACAATCCTGAGAGTGTGTGGATCACGATCAAACCTGACAGTGTGTGTGGATCAGGATCAATCCTGAGAGCGTGGCAGGTCAGGATAAATACTGAGAGGCTTTGGGATCAGGGTCAATCGTGAGATTGTGTGGATCAGGATCAGTCCTGAGAGTGTGTGGATCAGGATCAACCCTGAGATTGTGTGAATCAGGATGATTCCAGTGGGTGTGTGGATCAGGATCAACCCAATGGGTGTGTGGGATCAAGGCCATTCATAAGATTGTGTGGACCAGAGTCAATCATGAGAATACGGTGGTTCAGCGTGAATCCTGAGAGTGTGTTGATGAGGGTCAATCCTGAGTTCGGTGGATCAGCATCAATACTGAGAGTGTGTTGATCAGGTTTAATTCTGAGAGTGTGTGGGTTAGGATCAATCCTGAGAGTAGGGATAATGAGGATCAATCCTGAAAGTATTTGGATCAAGGTCAATCATGAGTTCGTGTTGGTCAGGATCAATCCTGAGAGTATGTGGAACAGATTCAATCCGGAGATTTTGTAGATCAGGATCACTCCGGTGACTGTGTGGATCAGGATCAATTCTCAGAGTGTGGGCGATCATGATCAATCCATAGAATGTGTGCATCAGGTCAATCCTGAGTGTGTGTGGATCAGGATCAACCTGATAGTGTGTGGATCAGGATCAATCGTGATACTGTATTGATCAGGATTAATCCTGAGAGTGTGTGAATCAGGATCAATCTTGATAGGGTGTGTATCAGGAACAACCCTGAGAATGTATGGATCTGGATCAATCCTGAGAGTGTGTTGATCAGGATCAATCCAGAGACTTGGTTGCTCAGGATCATTCCTGAGAGTTTGTGGATCAGGATCAATCCTGAGAGTTTTGGGGATCAGGATCAAACCTGAGAGTTTGTGGATCAGGATCAAACCTGACAGTTTGTGTGGTTCAGGATCAATCCTGAGAGTGTGGTGGGTCAGGATCAATCTGGTGAGTTTGTGGATCAGGATCAATCCTGAGAATGTGTGGATCAGTTTCAATCCTGTGATTGTGTGGATCAGGACCAATCCTGAGGGATTGTGGATCAGGATCAATTCTGAGAGTGTCTGGATGAGGATCAAACCTGAGAGTTTGGGTGTAACAGGATAAATCAGAGAATGTGGGATATCAGGATAAATCCGGTGCGTTTGTGGATCAGGATCAATCCAGACAGTGTGTGTGGATCAGGATCAATCCTGAGAGTGTGTGGATCAGGATCAATCCTGAGAGTGTGGGAGATCAGGATCAATCTGGCGAGTTTATGGATCAGGATCAATCCTCAGAGTGTCTGGATGAGGATCAAACCTGAGAGTTTGGGTGTAACAGGATCAATTAGAGAATGTGGGATATCAGGATAAATCCGGTGAGTTTGTGGATCAGCATCAATCCAGACAGTGTGTGTGGATCAGGATCAATCCTGAGAGTGTGGGAGATCAGGATCAATCTGGTGAGTTTATGGATCAGGATCAATCCTGAGAGTGAGTGGATCAGTTTCAATCCTGTGATTTTGTGGATCAGGACCAATCCTGAGAGTTTGTGGATCAGGATCAATCCTCAGAGTGTCTGGATGAGGATCAAACCTGAGAGTGTGTCTGGAACAGGATCAATCCTGAGAGTGTGGGACATTGGGATCAATCCGGTGAAAGTGGGGATCAGGATCAATCCTGACAGTATGTGGATTAGGATCAATCCTGAGATTGTGTGGATCAGAATCAAAACTAGGAGTGCGTGGATCAGGAAAACCTCTGACAGTATGTGGATCAGGATCAATCTTCAGCGTGTGTGGATCAGGATCAAACCTGACAGTGTGTGTGGATCAGGATCAATCCTGAGAGTGTGGCAGATCAGCATCATTCCTGTGAGTGTGTGGATCAGGATCAATCCAGAGAGTGTGTACATCAGGGTGACTCCTGAGAGTGTTTGGGTCAGGATCAATCCTGAGAGTGTGTGGGCCAGGATCAACCCTGAGAGAAAGTGGATCAGGATCAATCCTGAGAGTGTGTTGATCAGGGTCAATCCTGAGAGTATGTGGATCAGGATCAACCATGTGGGTGTGTGGATTAGAATCAATCCTGTGAGTGGGTGGATCGCGATCAACCCTGAGTGTCTGTGGATCAGGGTCAATCATGAGAGTGTTGGGTATCAGGATCAATCCTGATCGTGTGAAGATCAGGATCAATCCTGAGAGTGTGTGGACCAGGATCAACCCTGAGATCATGGTGGATCAGAATCAATCCTGAGCGTGTGGGGGATTAGGGTCAATCCTCAGAGTGTGTTGAACAAGATCAATCCTGATAGTGTGTGGATCAGGATCAATCATGCGAGTGTGTGGATCAGCATTAATCCTGAGAGTGTTTGGATCAGGATCAATCCTGAGAGTGTGCGGATCAGGATCAATCCTGAGAGTGTGTGGATCAGGATCAATTCTGAGCGTGTGTGGATCATGATGAATCCTCAGAGTGTGTTGGATCAGGGGCACTCCTGAGGGTGTGGGGATCAGGATTATTCCTGACAGTTTGTGTGTATCAGGATCAATCCTGAGAGAGTGTAGTTCAGGATAATTCCTGAGAGTGTGTGGTTCAGGATCCGTACTGTGAGTATTTGGATCAGGATCAATCCTGAGAGTGTGGGAGACCAGGGACAAACCTGAGAGTGTGGGGGATCAGGATCCATCCTGAGAGTGTGGTGGATCATGATAAATCCTGTGAGAGTGTGAATCAGGATCAATCCTGAGAGTGTGTGGATCAGGAACAATCCTGAGAGTGTGTGGATCAGTTTCAATTCTGAGAGTTAGGGAGATCCGGGTCATTGCTGAGAGTGTGTGGATCGGTATCAACTCTGAGAGTGTGTCGATCATGGTCACTTCTGAGAGTGTGGGGCGTGTCAGGATCAATCCTGAGAGTGTGAGGATCAGAATGATGCCTGAGAGTGTGTGGGTTAGGATCAATCCTGAGTGTTGGGGATAAGGATCAATCCTCAGTGTGTGGTTGATAAGGGACAATCCAGAGAACGTGTGGATCCGGGTGCATCCTGAGAGTGTGTGGATCAGGATCAATCCTGAGAGTGTGTAAATCAGGATCAGTCATGAGAGTGTGTGGATCAGTTTCAATCCTGATAGAGAGGGGACTCAGGATCAATCCTGAGAGAAGGTGGATCAGGATGAATCCTGAGAGTGTGTGGATCAGGATCAATCCTGAGAGTGTGTGAATCAGGATCAATCCTGAGAGGGTCTTGATCAGGATCTATCCTGAGAGTGTGTGCATCAGAATCAACCATGAGGGTGTGTGGATCAAAATCAGTCCTGTGAGTGTGTGGATCGGGATCAACCATGAGAGTGTGTGGATGAGGGTCAATAATAAGAGTGTGGGGTATCAGGATCAATTCTGTGCATGTGAAGAACAGGATCAGTCCTGAGAGTGTGTGGATCAGGATCAACCCTGCGAGCGTGGGGGATCAGGATCAATCCTGAGAGTGTGCGGGAAAAAGGTGAATCCTGTGAGTGTGGTGATCAGGATCAATCTTGTGTCTGTGTGTGGATCAGGATCAATCCTGAGAGTGTTTGGATCAGCATCATTCCTGATTGTGTGTGGTATCAGGTTCACTCCTGAGGGTGTGGGGATCAGGATCAATCCTGACAGTTTGTATGTATCAGGATCAATCCTGAGAGTGAGTAGATCAGGATCAATACTGAGAGTGTGTGGTTCAGGATCCGTACTCTGAGTGTTTGGATCAGGATCAATCCTGAGAGTATGGGAGACCAGGGACAAACCTGAGAGTGTGTGGGATCAGCATCCATCCTCATAGTGTGGTGGATCATGATCAATCCTGAGTGAGTGTGAATCAGGTTCAATCCTGAGAGCCTGTCGATCAGTTTCAATCCTGAGAATTAGGGGGATCATGGTCAATCCTGAGAGTGTGTGGATGAAGATCAACTCTGAGGGTGTGTCGATCAGAATCAATCCTGTGAGTGTGTGGATCGGGATCAACCCTGAGAGTGTGTCGATCATGGTCAATGCAGAGTGTGTGGGATATCAGGTTCAATACTGAGAGTGTGGTGGATAAGGGGCAATCCGGAGAGTGTGGGGGATAAGGGGCAATCCAGAGAGTGTGTGGGATACCAGGTTCAATCCTGAGAATAGGGTGGATAAGGGGAAATCCCGAGAGTGTGGGGGATAAGGGGCAATCCAGAGAGTGTGTGGATCAGGATCAATTTAGAGACCTGGTTGATCAGGATCAATCCTGAGAGTTTGTGGATCATGATCAATCCTGAGAGTGTTGGAGATCAGGATCAATCCTGAGAGTGTGTGGATCAGGATCAATCCTGTGAGTGTGACAGGTCAGGATAAATACTGAGAGGGTGTGGGATCAGGGTCAATCGTGAGATTGTGTGGATCACGATCAGTCCTGAGAGTGTGTTGATCAGGATCAACCCTGAGAGTGTGTGGATCAAGATAAATCCTGTGTGTGGATCAGGATGATTCCAGTGGGTGTGTGGATCAGGATCAACCAAATGGGTGTGTGGGATCAAGGCCAATCATAAGATTGTGTGGACCAGAGTCAATCCTGAGAATGCGGTGGTTCAGCGTGAATCCTGAGAGTGTGTATATGAGGGACAATCCTGAGTTCGGTGGATCAGCATCAATACTGAGAGTGTGTTGATCAGGTTTAATTCTGAGAGTGTGTGGATTGGGATCAATCCTGAGAGTGGGGGTAATGAGGATCAATCCTGACAGTATTTGGATCAAGGTCAATCATGAGTGCGTGTTGGTCAGGATCAATCCTGAGAGTATGTGGAACAGTGTCAATCCGGCGATTTTGTGGATCAGGATCACTCCTGTGACTGTGTGGATCAGGATCAATTCTCAGAGTGTGGGGGATCATGATCAATCCAGAGAATGTGTGCATCAGGTCAATCCTGAGTGTGTGTGGATCAGGATCAACCTGATAGTGTGTGGATCAGGTCAATCCTGATAGTGTGTGGATCAGGATTAATCCTGAGAGTGTGTGGATCAGGATCAATCGTGAGAGTGTGTGTATCAGGATCAACCCTGAGAATGTGTGGATCAGGATCACTGCTGAGAGTGTGTGGATCAGGATCAATCCTGAGAGTGTGTGGATCAGGATCAATACTGAGAGTGTGTGGATCAGGATCGATCCTGAGAGTGTGGCGGACCAGGGACGATCATGAGGGTCGGGGGATCAGGATCAATCCACAGACTGTGGTGGATGATGTCAATCTTGAAAGAGTGTGCATCAGGGTCAATCCTGATAGTGTGTGCATCAAGATCAATTCTGTGAGTGTGTGTATCAAGTTCACCATAGAGAGTGTGTGGATCAGGATCAATCCTGAGCAGGTGTGGATCAGGATCAATCATGAGACTGTGCATATCAGGATCATTCCTGAGTGTGTGTGGATCAGGATTAATCCTGAGAGTGTGGGGGAATCGGGTTCAGTCCCGAGGGGGTGTGGATCATAATCAATCCTGAGAGTGTGGGGATCAGGGTGATACCTGAGAGTGTGTGAATCAGGATCAACCCTCAGACTGTGGGGGATCATCTGGAGAGTGTGTGGAGCAGGATCAAACCTCAGACTTTGGGGGATTAGGGTCAATCCACAGATTGTGTGGATGAGGATCAATCCTGAGAGTGTGAGGTATCAGGAACAATCCTGAGAGTGTGTGCGTCAGGGCCAATGCTGAGAGTGTATTGGTCAAGATCAACCCAGAGAGCGTGGGGAATCTGGATCAGTCCTGTGAGTGTGGTGATCATTATCAATCCTGAGAATGTGTGGATCAGGATCAACCTTGTGAGTGTGTTGATCAGGATCAATCCTGAGAGTGTGTGGATCATGATCAACCCTGAGAGTGTGTGGATCAGCATCACTCCTGAGAGTGTATGGATCAGCATCACTCCTGAGAGAGTGTGGATCAGGATCAATTCTGAGAGTGTGTGGATCAGGATCAATCCTGAGATTATGGGGGATCTGGGTCAATCCTGAGAGTGAGGGGATCAGGATCAATCCTCAGAGTGTGTGGATCGGGATTCGTCCTGTGAGTGTTGGTATTAGGATCAATCCTGAGAAGGTAGGGGACCAGGGACAAAGCTGAGAGTGTGGGGGATCAGGATCAATCCTAAGTGTCTTGATCAAGATCAATCCTGAGAGTGTGTGGATCAGGATCAACCATGACTTTGTGTGGATCAAAATCACTCCTGTGAATGTGTGGATCAGGATCAATCCTGAGGGTGTTGGGGATCATGGTCAATCCTGAGGGTGTGGGGATCAGGATCATTAGTGAGACTGTGGGTGTTCTGGATAAAACCTGAGACTGTGTGCATCAAGGTCAATGCAGAGAGTGTGTGGATCAGGATCAATGCAGACACGGCGTTGATCAGGATCATTCCTGCAATTTTGCTGATCAGCTTCAGTCCTGAGAGTGTGTGGATCAGGATCAATCCTGAGAGTGTGTAGATCAGGATCAATCCTGAGAGTGTGTGGATCAGGATCACGCCAGGGAGTGTATGGATCAGGATCAATCCTGAGAGTGTGTGGATCAGGGTAAATCCTGAGGCTGTGTGGATCAGGATCAATCCAGAGAGTGTGTGGACCAGGGTCAATCCTGAGAATGCGGTGGTTCAGGATGAATCCTGAGAGTGTGTGGATCAGGATCAGTCCTGAGTGCGATCGATGAACATCAATTCTGAAAGTGTGTGGATCAGGATCAATTCTGAGAGTTTGTGGATCAGGATCAATCCTGAGTGTGTCTGGAACAGGGTCAATCCTGAGAGTGTGTGAATCATTGTCAATCCTGAGTGTGTGTGCAACAGGGTTAATCCTGAGAGTGTGTGGATCAGGATTAATCCTGAGAGTGTGTGGAGCTGGATCAATCCTGAGAGTGTGTGGAGCAGGATGAATCCTGAGAATGTGGGGGATCGGGGTCAGTCCCAATGGTGTCAATATCAGCATCAATCCTGACCATGTGTGCGGATCATGAACAATCCTGAGAGTATGTGGATTAGGATCCGTTCTGTGAATGTGTGGATCAGGATCGATCCTGAGAGTGTGGCGGACCAGGGACGGTCATGAGGGTGTGGGGATCAGGATCAATCCTCAGATTGTGGGGGATGATGTCAATCTTGAAAGAGTGTGCATCAGGGTCAATCCTGAGAGTGTGTGCATCAAGATCAATCCTGTGAGTGTGTGTATCAAGTTCACCATAGAGAGTGTGTGGATCAGGATCAATCCTGAGAGTGTGTGGATCAGGGTAAATCCTGAGGGTGTGTGGATCAGGATCAATCCAGAGAGTGTGTGGACCAGGGTCAATCCTGAGAATGCTGTGGTTCAGGATGAATCCTGAGAGTGTGTAGACCAGGATCAGTCCTGGGTGCGGTGGCTGAGCATCAATTCTGAGAGTGTGTGGATCAGGATCAATTCAGAGAGTGTGTGGATCAGGATCAATCCAGAGTGTGTCTGGAACAGGGTCAATCATGAGAGCGTGTGGGTCATAATCAAGCCTGAGAGTGTGTGAAACAGGGTCAATCCTGAGAGTGTGTGAATCATTGTCAATCCTGAGAGTATGTGCAACAGGGTTAATCCTGAGAGTGTGTGGATCAGGATTAATCCTGAGAGTGTGTGGAGCTGGATCAATCCTGAGAGTGTGTGGAGCAGGATGAATCCTGAGAATGTGGGAGATCGGGCTCAATCCCAATGGTGTCGATATCAGCATCAATCCTGACCATGTGTGCGGATCAGGAACAATCCTGAGATTATGTGGATCAGGATCCGTTCTGTGAATGTGTGGATCTGGATCGATCCTGAGAGTGTGGCGGACCAGGGACGATCATGAGGGTGTGGGGATCAGGATCAATCCTCAGATTGTGGGGGATGATGTCAATCTTGAAAGAGTGTGCATCAGGGTCAATCCTGAGAGTGTGTGCATCAATATCAATCCTGGGAGTGTGTGTATCAAGTTAACCATAGAGAGTGTGTGGAGCAGGATCAATCCTGAGCAGGTGTGGATCGGGATCAATCCTGAGACTGTGCATATCAGGATCATTCCTGAGTGTGTGTGGATCAGGATTAATCCTGAGAATGTGGGAGAATCAGGGTCAGTCCCGAGGGGGTGTGGATCATGGTCAATCCTGAGAGTGTGTGCATCAGGGTGAATCCTGGGAGTGCGTGAATCAGGATCAACCCTCAGACTGTGGGGGATCATCTGGAGAGTGTGTGGAGCAGGATCAAACCTCAGACTTTGGGGGATTAGGGTCAATCCTCAGGTTGTGTGGATGAGGATCAATCCTGAGAGTGTGTGTGTCAGGGCCAATGCTGAGAGTGTATTGGTCAAGATCAACACGGAGAGTGTGGGGAATCAGGATCAGTCCTGTGAGTGTAGTGATCATTATCAATCCTGAGAATGTGTAGACCATGATCAACCCTGAGAGTGTGTGGATCAGCATCACTCCTGAGAGTGTATGGATCAGCATCACTCCTGAGACTGTGTGGATCAGGATCAATTCTGAGAGTGTGTAGATCAGGATCAATCCTGAGATTATTGGGGATCTTGGTCAATCCTGAGGGTGAGGAGATCAGGATCAATCCTCAGAGTGTGTGAATCGGGATTCGTCCTGTCAGTGTTGGTATTAGGATCAATCCTGCGAGGGTGGGGCACCAGGGACAAACCTGAGTGTGTGGGGGATCAGGATCAATCCTGAGAGAGTTTGAATCAGGACCAATTCTGAGAGTGTGTGGATCAGGATCAATACTGAGAGTGTGTGTATGAGGATCAATCCTGAGTGAGTGTGAATCAGGTTTAATCCTGAGAGTGTGTGGATCAGCATCACTCCTGAGAGTGTGTGGAGCAGGATCAATTCTGAGAATGTGTGGATCAGGATCAATCCTGAGATTGTGAGGGATCAGGATCAATCCTGAGATTATGGGGGATCTGGGTCAATTCTGAGGGTGAGCTGATCAGGATCAATCCTGAGAGTGTGTTAATCGGGATTTGTCCTGTGAGTGTTGGTATTAGGATCAATCCTGAGAGGGTGGGGGACCAGGGACAAACCTGAGAGTGTGTGCATCAGTATCAATCCTGAGAGTGTGTGGATCAGGATCAATCCTGAGTGAGTGTGAATCAGGTTCAATACTGAGAGGGTGTGGATCTGTATCAATCCTGAGAGTGTGTGGATTAGTTTCCAGCCTGAGAGTGAGGGGGTTCTGGATCAATATAGAAAGTGTATGGATCAGGGTGACTCCTGAGAGTATTTGGGTCTGGATCAATCCTGAGAGCGTGTGGGTCAGGATCAATCCTGAGAGAAGGTGGATCAGGATCAATCCTGAGAGGGTGTGGATCAGGATCAATCCTGAGGGTGTGTGAATCAGGATCAATCCTGAGAGTGTGTTGATCAGGATCAATCCTGAGAGTGCGTGGATCAGCATCAACCATGAGGGTGTGTGGATCAAAATCAATCCTGTGAGTGTGTGGATCAGGATCAATTTGGAGAGTGTGGGGGTTCTGGATCACACCTGAGAGTGTGTGCATCAGGATTAATGCGGACATTGTGTTGACGAGGATCATTCCTGAGATTTTGCTAATCAGCGTCAATCCTGAGAGTGTGTGGATCAGGATCAATAAAGAGAGGGTGTGGATCAGGATCATGCCGGAGAGTATGTGGATCAGGATTAACCTGAGAGTGTGTGGATCAGGATAAATACTGAGGGTGTGTGGATCAGTATTGATCCAGAAAGTGTGTGGATCAGGATCAAACCTGAGGGTGTGTGCGATCAAGATCAATCATGAGATTGTGTGGACCAGGGTCAATCCTGAGAATGCGATGGTTCAGGGTTAATCCTGAGAGTGTGTTGGTCAGGATCAATCCTGAGAGTGTGAATCTGGATCAATCCTGAGAGTGTGTGGATCAGGAACAATCCTGAGAGTGTGTGGATCAGTTTCAATTCTGAGAGTTAGAGGGATCAGGGACAATCCTGAGTGTGTGTGGATCGGGATCAACTCTGAGAGTGTGTGGATCATGGTCAATGCTGAGAGTGTGGGGTATCAGGTTCAATCTTGAGAGTGTGAGGATCAGGATGATGCCTGAGAGTGTGTGGGTCAGGATCAACCCTGAGTGTTGGTGATCAGGATCAATCCTGAGTGTGTAATTGATAAGGGGCAATCCAGAGAATGTATGGATCTGGATGCATCCTGAGAGTGTGTGGATCCGGATGAATCCTGAGAGTGTTTGGATCAGGATCAATCCTAAGAGTGTGTGGATCATGATCAATCCTGAGAGAGTATGAGTCAGGATCAATCCTGTGTGTGTAATCAGGATCATTCCTGAGACTGTGTGGGTCAGTTTCAATCCTGATAGAGAGGGGACTGAGAATCAATCCTGAGAGAAGGTGGATCAGCATCAATCCTGAGAGTGTGTGGACCAGGATCAATCCTGAGAGTGTGTTAATCAGGATCAATCCTGAGAGGTTCTTGATCAGGATCAATTCTGAGAGTGTGTGGATCAGGATCAACCATGAGGGTGTGTGGATAAAAATCAGTCCTGTGAGTGTGTGGATCTGGATCACCCTTGAGAGTGTGTGGATGAGGGTCAATAATGAGAGTGTGGGGTATCAGGATCAATTCTGTGCGTGTGAAAAACAGGATCAATCTTGAGAGTGTGTGAATCAGGATCAAACCTGAGAGCATGGGGGATCAGGTTCAATCCTGAGAGTGTGCAGGAAAAGGTTGAATCCTGTGAGTGTGGATCAGGATCAATCCTGAGAGTGTGTAGGATCAGGGTTACTACTGAGTGTGTGGGGATCAGGATCAATCCTGACAGTTTGTGTGTATCAGGATCAATCCTGAGAGAGTGCAGTTCAGGATCAATCCTTAGAGTGTGTGGTTCAGGATCCGTACTGTGAGTGTTTGGATCAGGATCAATCCTGGGAGTGTGGGAGACCAGGGACAAACCTGAGAGTGTGGGGGATCAGCATTCTTCCTCAGAGTGTGGCGGATCATGATCCATCCTGAGAGAGTATGAATCAGGATCAATCCTCAGAGTGTGCCGATCAGTTTCAATCCTGAGAATTAGGGGGATCATAGTCAATCCTGAGAGTGTGTGGATGAGGATCAATCCTGAGGTGTGTGGATCAGAATCAATCCTGTGAGTGTGTGGATTGGGATCAACCCTGAGAGTGTGTCGATCATGGACAATGCAGAGAGTGTGGGATATCAGGTTAAATCCTGAAAGTGTGGTGGATAAGGGGCATTCCTGAGAGTGTGGGGGATAAGGGGCAAACCAGAGAGTGTGTGGATCAGGATCAACCATGAGTTCGATGGGAAATCAGGATAAATCCTGAGAGTGTGTGTATCAGTCTCAATACTGAGAGTGTGATCAGGATCAATCCTGAGAGTGTGTGGATCACGAGCAATCCTGAGTGAGAGTGAATCAGTTTCAATCATGAGAGTTTGTGGATCAGGATCAATCCTGAGAGTGTGTGGATCACTTTCAAGCCTGAGATTGAGGGGGTACAGGATCAATCTTTAAAGTGTGTGGATCAGGGTGACTCCTGAGAGTGTTTGGGTCAGGATCAATACTGAGGGTGTGTGGGTCAGGAACAATCCTGAGAGAAGCTGGTTCAGGATCAATCCTGAGAGTGTGGGTGACCAGGGACGATCATGAGGGTGTGGGGATCAGGGTCAATCCTGAGAGTGTGTGAATCATGATCAACCCTCAGACTGTGGGGGATCATCTGGAGAGTGTGTGGAGCAGCATCAACCCTCTGACTTTGGGGGATTAGGGTCAATCCTCATGTTGTGTGAATGAGGATCGATCCTGAGAGTGTGGGAGACCAGGGACGATCATGAGGGTGTGGGGATCAGGATCAATCCTCAGAGTGTGGGGGATGATGTCAATCTTGAAAGAATGTGCATCAGTGTCAATCCTGAGATTGTGTGGATCAGCATCAATCCTGAGAGTATTTGCACAAGATCAATCCTGTGAGTGTGTGTATCAAGTTCACCATAGAGAGTGTGTGGATCAGGATCAATACTGAGAGTGTGTGGATCGGGATCGATCCTGAGCAGTTGTGCATCAGGATCAATCCTGAGACTGTGTGGATCAGGTTCAATCCTGAGAGTGTAGGTGAATCAGTGTCAGTCCCTAGGGAGTGTGGATCATGGTCAATCCTGAGAGTGTGTGGATCAGGGTCAATCCTGAGAGTGTGTGAATCAGGATGAACCCTCAGACTGTGGGGGATCATCCGGAACGTGTGTGGAGCAGGATGAACCCTCAGACATTGGGGGATTAGGGTCACTCCTCAGGTTGTGTGGATGAGGATCAATCCTGAAAGTGTGGGGTATCAGGAACAATCCTGAGAGTGTGTGCGTCAGGGGCAATGCTGAGGGTGTACTGGTCAAGATCAACATAGAGAGCATGGGGGATCAGGATCAGTCCTGTGAGTGTGGTGATCATTATCAATCCTGAGAATTTGTGGATCAGGATCAATCCTGAGAGTGTGCGGATCATGATCAACCCTGAGAGTGTGTGGATCAGCATCACTCCTGAGAGTGTATAGATCAGCATCACTCCAGAGAGTGTGTGGATCAGGATCAATTCTGAGATTGTGTGGATCAGGATCAATCCTGCGATTATGGGAGATCTGGGTCAATCCTGATGGTGAAGGGATCAGGATCAATCCTCAGAGTTTGTGGATCACGATTGTCCTGTGAGTGCTGGTATTAGGATCAATCCTGAGAGGGTGGGGGACCAGGGACAAAGCTGAGAGTGTGGGGGATCAGGATCAATTCTGAGAGAGTTTGAATCAGGATCAATTATGAGAGTGTGCGGATCAGGATCAATACTGAGAGTGTGTGGATGAGGATCAGTCCTGAGAGTGAGTGGATCTGGATCCATCCTGTGTGAGTGTGAATCAGGTTCAATCCTGACAGTGTCTGGATCAGGGTCAATCATGAGAGCCTGTGGGTCAGGATCAATCCTGAGAATGTGTGAATCACTGTCAATCCTGAGAGTGTGTGCATCAGGATCAATCCTGAGAGCATGTGGATCAGGATTAATCCTGAGAGTGTGTGGACCATGATCAATCCTGAGATGGTGTGGAGCAGGATCAATCCTGAGAGTGCGGGGGATCGGGGTCAATCCCGAGCGTATCAACATCAGCATCAATCCTGACCGTGTGTGCGGATCAGGAACAATCGTGAAAGTATGTGGATTAGGATCTGTTCTGTGAATGTGTGGATCAGGATCGTTCCTGAGATTGTGGGGGACCAGGGACGATCATGAGGGTATGGAGATCAGGATCAATCCTCAGAGTGTGGGGGATGATGTCAATCTTGAAAGAGTGTGCATCAGGGTCAATTAGGATCAATCCTGAGAGCGAGGGGGACCAGGGACAAAGCTTATAGTGTGGGGGATCAGGATCAATCTTGAGAGAGTTTGTATCAGGATCAATTCTGAAAGTGTGTGGATCAGGATCAATACTGAGAGTGTGTGGATCAGCATCACTCCTGAGAGTGTGTGGATCAGGATCAATTCTGAGAGTGTGTGGATTAGTTTCAAGCCTGTGAATGAGGGGGTTCAGGATCAATCTAGAAAGTGTGTGGATCAGGGTGACTCCTGAGATTGTTTGGGTCAGGATCAATCCTGAGGGTGTGTGGGTCAGGATCAATCCTGAGAGAAGGTGGATCAGGATCAGCCTGGAGAGGGTGTTGATCAGGATCAATCCTGAAGGTGTGTGAATCAGGATCAATCCTGAGAGTGTGTTGATCAGGATCAATCCTGAGAGTGCGTGGATCAGGATCAACCTTGAGGGTGTGTGGATCAAAATCAATCCTGTGAGTGTGTGGATTTGGATCAATCCAGAGAGTGTGTGGATCAGGATAAATCCTGAGGCTATGTGGATCAGGATCAATCCAGAATGTGTGTGGATCAGGATCAAACCCGAGGGCGTGTGTGATCAAGCTCAATCATGAGATTGCGTAGACAAGGGTAAATCCTGAGAATGCGATGGTTCAGGGTGAATCCTGAGAGTGTGTTGGTCAGGATCAATCCTGAGAGTGCGTGGATCAGGATCAACCATGAGGGTGTGTGGATCAAAATCTATCCTGTGAGTGTGTGGATCAGGATCAATCCTAAGAGTGTGTGGGATCAGGGTCACTCCTGAGGGTGTGGGGATCAGGATCAATCCTGACAGTTTGTGTGTATCAGGATCAATCCTGAGAGAGTGTAGTTCAGGATCAATCCTTAGAGTGTATGGTTCAGGATCTGTACTGTGAGTGTTTGGATCAGGATCAATCCTGGGAGTGTGGGAGACCAGGGACAAACCTGAGAGTGTGGGGGATCAGCATCCATCCTGAGAGTGTGGCGGATCATGATCAATCCTGAGAGAGTGTCAATCAGGATCAATCCAGCGTGTATCGATCAGTTTCAATCCTGAGAATTAGGGGGATCATGGTCAATTCTGAGAGTGCGTGGATGAGGATCAACCCTGAGGGAGTGTGGATCAGAATCAATCCTGTGAGTGTGTGGATCGGGATCAGCCCTGAGAGAATGCAGATCATGGTCAATGCAGAGTGTGAGATATCAGGATCAATCCTGAGAGCATGTGGATCAGGATTAATCCTGAGAGTGTGTGGACCATGATCAATCCTGAGATGGTGTGGAGCAGGATCAATCCTGAGAGTGCGGGGGATCGGGGTCAATCCCGAGCGTATCAACATCAGCATCAATCCTGACCGTGTGTGCGGATCAGGAACAATCGTGAAAGTATGTGGATCAGGATCTGTTCTGTGAATGTGTGGATCAGGATCGTTCCTGAGATTGTGGGGGACCAGGGACGATCATGAGGGTATGGAGATCAGGATCAATCCTCAGAGTGTGGGGGATGATGTCAATCTTGAAAGAGTGTGCATCAGGGTCAATTAGGATCAATCCTGAGAGCGAGGGGGACCAGGGACAAAGCTTATAGTGTGGGGGATCAGGATCAATCTTGAGAGAGTTTGTATCAGGATCAATTCTGAAAGTGTGTGGATCAGGATCAATACTGAGAGTGTGTGTATGAGGATCAATCCTGAGAGTGTGTGGATCAGGATCAATCCTGAGTGAGTGTGAATCAGGTTCAATCCTGAGCGTGTGTGGATCAGCATCACTCCTGAGAGTGTGTGGATCAGGATCAATTCTGAGAGTGTGTGGATTAGTTTCAAGCCTGTGAATGAGGGGGTTCAGGATCAATCTAGAAAGTGTGTGGATCAGGGTGACTCCTGAGATTGTTTGGGTCAGGATCAATCCTGAGGGTGTGTGGGTCAGGATCAATCCTGAGAGAAGGTGGATCAGGATCAGCCTGGAGAGGGTGTTGATCAGGATCAATCCTGAAGGTGTGTGAATCAGGATCAATCCTGAGAGTGTGTTGATCAGGATCAATCCTGAGAGTGCGTGGATCAGGATCAACCTTGAGGGTGTGTGGATCAAAATCAATCCTGTGAATGTGTGGATTTGGATAAATCCAGAGAGTGTGTGGATCAGGATAAATCCTGAGGCTATGTGGATCAGGATCAATCCAGAATGTGTGTGGATCAGGATCAAACCCGAGGGTGTGTGTGATCAAGCTCAATCATGAGATTGCGTAGACAAGGGTAAATCCTGAGAATGCGATGGTTCAGGGTGAATCCTGAGAGTGTGTTGGTCAGGATCAATCCTGAGAGTGCGTGGATCAGGATCAACCATGAGGGTGTGTGGATCAAAATCTATCCTGTGAGTGTGTGGATCAGGATCAATCCTGAGAGTGTGTGGGATCAGGGTCACTCCTGAGGGTGTGGGGATCAGGATCAATCCTGACAGTTTGTGTGTATCAGGATCAATCCTGAGAGAGTGTAGTTCAGGATCAATCCTTAGAGTGTATGGTTCAGGATCTGTACTGTGAGTGTTTGGATCAGGATCAATCCTGAGAGTGTGGGAGACCAGGGACAAACCTGAGAGTGTGGGGGATCAGCATCCATCCTGAGAGTGTGGCGGATCATGATCAATCCTGAGAGAGTGTCAATCAGGATCAATCCAGCGTGTGTCGATCAGTTTCAATCCTGAGAATTAGGGGGATCATGGTCAATTCTGAGAGTGCGTGGATGAGGATCAACCCTGAGGGAGTGTGGATCAGAATCAATCCTGTGAGTGTGTGGATCGGGATCAGCCCTGAGAGAATGCAGATCATGGTCAATGCAGAGTGTGAGATATCAGGATCATTCCTGAGAGTGTGGGGGATAAGGGGCAATCCAGAGATTGTGTGGATCAGGATCGACCCTGAGTTCGATGGGAAATCAGGATAAATCCTGAGAGTGTATGTATCAGTCTCAATACTGAGAGTGTGATCAGGATCAATCTTGAGAGTGTGTGGATCAGGAGCAAACCTGAGTGAGAGTGAATCAGGTTCAATCCTGAGAGTTTGTGGATCAGGATCAATCCTGAGAGTGTGTGGATCACTTTCAAGCCTGAGAGTGAGTGGGTTCAGGATCAATATTGAAAGTGTGTGGATCAGGGTGACTCCTGAGAGTGTTTGGGTCAGGATCAATACTGAGTGTGTATGGTTCCGGAACAATCCTGAAAGAAGCTGGTTCAGGATTAATCCTGAGAGTGTCTTGATCAGGATCAATCCTGAGAGTGTGTGGATCAGGATCAACCATGAGGGTATGTGGATGAAAATCAATCCTGTGATTGTGTGGATCAGGATCAATCCTGAGAGTGTTGGGGATCATGGTTAATCCTGAGGGTGTGGGGATCAGGATCAATAGTGAGACTGTGGGTGTTCTGGATAAAGCCTGAGAGTGTGTGCATCAAGGTCAATGCAGAGAGTGTGTGGATCAGAATCAATACGGACATGTTGTTGATCAGGATCATTCCTGCGATTTTGCTGATCACCGTCAATCCTGAGAGTATGTGGATCAGGGTCAATCATGAAAGCGTGTGGGTCAGGATCAACCCTGAGAGTGTGTGAAACAGGGTCAATCCACAGAGTGTGTGAATCATTGTCAATCCTGAGAGAGTGTGCATCAGGATCAATCCTGAGAGCGTGTGGATCAGGATTAATCCTGAGAGTGTGTTTATCAGGATCAATCCTGAGAGTTTCTTGATCAGGAGCAATCCTGAGAGTGTCTTGATCAGGATCAATCCTGACAATCGGTGAGGAACAGGATCAATCCTTATTCGGGGGGTGGGTGTGGATCAGAAGCATTCCTGTCAGTGTCTGGGTTGGGATCAACGCTGAGAGTGTGAGAATCAGATTTAATCCTGAGAGTGTGGGGTATCGGAATGAACCCTGAGATTGTGAGGATCAGGATCAATCCTGAGATTGTGTGGATCAGGATCAATCCTAACAGTGTGTGGATCAGGGTGAAACCTGAGAGTGTGTGTGTGTCATTATCAATCCTGAGAGTGTGTGGATCAGGTTAAATGCTATGAGTGTGTGGATCATGGTCAATGCCGAGAGTGTGTGGATTAGATTCAGTGCAGACACTGCGTTGATCAGGATCAATCCTGAAAGGTTTTGGATCAGGATCAACCCTGAGTGTGTATGGGTCAGGATCAATCCTGTGAGTGTGTGGTTTTGGATAAACCCTGAAACTGTGTGGATCAGGGTTAATGATGAGAGGGTGGGGTATCAGCATCAATCCAGAGAATGTGTGGATCAGAATCAATCCTGAAATTATGCGTATCAGGATCAACCCTGAGAGTGTGTGCATGGTATCAGTTCTGAGCATGTGTGGATCAGGATCAGCCCTGGGTGTATGTGCATCGGGATCAATCCTGAGAGTGTGTGGATCTGGATGAATCCTGAGAGTGTGGGGGATCAGGGTCAATCCCGAGGGTGTGGGGATTAGGATCAATTCAGAGATTGTGTGTGGGTTTGGATAAACCCTGAGAGTGTGGGACATCATGGTTTATCCTGAGGGTGTGGGGATCAGGATTAATCCTGAGAGTGTGTTGAAGAGGATGAATCCTGAGAGTGTGGGGGATCGGGGTCAATCCTGAGCGTGTCGATATTAGCATCAATCCTGACCTTGTGTGTGGATCAGGAACAATCCTGAGAGGGTGTGGATCAGCATCAACTTTGAGGGTGTGTGGATCAGGATCAATCCTATGAGTGTGTGGTTCTGGATCAATCCTGAGACTGTGTGGATCAGGGTTAATGATGAGAGTGTGGGGTATCAGGTTCCATCTGGAGAGTGTGTGGATCAGGATCAATCCTGAGAGTGTGTGCATTAGGATCAATCGTGACACTGTGTGGATCAGGATCAACCCTGAGAGTGTGTGCATCAGGATCAATCCTGAGAGTGTGCCGGTTCAGGGTCAATCCTGAGGGTGTGGGGATCAGGATCAATTCAGAGACTGTGTGTGGATCAGGATCAATCCTGAGAGTGTGTGGGATCAGGATCTATCCTGAGGATGTGTGGATCAGAATCAATCCTGTGAGTGTGTAAATTGGGATCAACACTGAGAGGGTGAGGATCAGGATCATTCCTGAGAGTGTGTGTATGAGGATCAATCCTGAGAGTGTGTGGATCAGTTTCAATCTTGAGAGAGAGGGGTCTCAGGATCAATCCTGAGAGAAGGTGGATCAGCATCAATCCTGAGAGTGTGTGGATCAGGATCAATCCTGAGAGTGTGTGAATCAGGTTCAATCCTGATAGGGTCTTGATCAGGATCAATTCTGAGAGTGTGTGGATTGGGATCAACCCTGAGAGTGTGTGGGTGAGGGTCAATAATGAGAGTGTGGGTATAAGGATCAATTCTGTGCATGTGAAGAACAGGATCAATCCTGAGAGTGTATGGTTCAGGATCCGTACTGTGAGTGTTTGGATCAGGATCAATCCTGAGAGTGTGGGAGACCAGGGACAAACCTGAGAGTGTGGGGGATCAGCATCCATCCTCAGAGTGTGGCGGATCATGATCAATCCTGAGAGAGTGTGAATCAGGATCAATCCTGAGCGTGTGTCGATCTGTTTCAATCCTGAGAATTAGGGTGATCATGGTCAATCCTGAGAGAGTGTGGATGAGGATCAACCCTGAGGGTTTATGGATAAGAATCAATCCTATGAGTGTGTGGATCGGGATCACCCCTGAGAGTGTGTCAATGCAGAGAGTGTGGGATATCAGGTTCAATCCTGAGAGTGTGGGGGATAAGGAGCAATCCAGAGAGTGTGTGGATCAGGATCAACCCTGAGTTCGATGGGAAATCAGGATAAATCCTGAGAGTGTGTGTATCAGTCTCAATACTGAGAGTGTGATCAGGATCAATCCTGAGAGTGTGTGGATCAGGAGCAATCCTGAGTGAGAGTGAATCAGTTTCAATCCTGAGAGTTTGTGGATCAGGATCAATCCTGAGAGTGTGTGGATCACTTTCAAGCCTGAGAGTGAGGGGGTTCAGGATCAATCTTGAAAGTGTGTGGATCAGGGTGACTCCTGAGAGTGTTTGGGTCAGAATCAATACTGAGGGTCTGTGGGTCAGGTTCAATCCTGAGAGTGTCTTGATCAGGATCAATCCTGAGAGTCTGTGGATCAGGATCAACCATGAGGGTGTGTGGATCAAAATCAATCTTGTGATTGTGTGGATCAGGATCAATCCTGAGAGTGTTGGGGATCATGGTCCATCCTGAGGGTGTGGGGATCAGGATCAATAGTGAGACTGTGGGTGTTCTGGATAAAACCTGAGAGTGTGTGCATCAATGTCAATGCAGAGATTGTGTGGATCAGGATCAATACGGACATGGTGTTGATCAGGATCATTCCTGCGATTTTGCTGATCAGCGTCAATCCTGAGAGTGTGTGGATCAGGATCAATCCTGACAGTGTCTGGATCAGGGTCAATCATGAGAGTGTGTGGGTCAGGATCAATGCTGAGAATGTGTGAAACAGAGTAAATCCTGAAAGTGTGTGAATCATTGTCAATCCTGAGTGTGTGTGCATAAGGATCAATCCTGAGAGCGTGTGGATCAGGATTAATCCGGAGAGTGAGTGGAGCAGGATCAATCCTGAGAGTGTGGGCTTTCGGTGTCAATCCCGAGAGTATCGATATCAGCATCAATCCTGACCGTGTGTGCGGATCAGGAACAATCCTGAGAGTATGTGGATCAGGATCTGTTCTGTAAATGTGTGGATCAGGATCGATTCTGAGAGTGTGGGGGACCAGGGACGATCATGAGGGTGTGGGAATCAGGATCAATCCTCAGAGTATGGGGGACGATGTCAATCTTGAAAGTGTGTGCATCAGGGTCAATCCTGAGATTGTGTGGATCAGGATCAATCCTGAGAGTATGTGCATCAAGATCAATCCTGTGAGTGTGTGTACCAAGTTCACCACAGAGAGTGTGTGGATCAGGATCAATCCTGAGAGTGTGTGGATCGGGATCAATCCTGAGCAGGTGTGCATCAGGATCAATCCTGAGACTGTGTGGATCAGGATCATTCCTGAGATTGTGTGGATCAGGATCAATCCTGAGAGTGTGGGGGGCAACAGGGTCAGTCCTGAGGGAGTGTGGATCATGGTCAATCCTGAGAGTGTGTGGATCAGGATCAACCCTCAGACTGTGGGGGATCATCCGGAGAGTGTGAGGAGCAGGATCAACCCTCAGACTTTGGGGGATTAGGGTCAATCCTCAGATTGTGTGGACAAGGATCAATCCTGAGAGTGTGGCGTATCAGGAACAATCCTGAGAGTGTGTGCATCAGGGGCAATGCTGAGGGTGTATTGGTCAAGATCAACCCAGAAAGCGTAGGGGATCAGGATCAGCCCTTTGAGTGGTGATCACTATGAATCCTGAGAATGTGTGGATCAGGATCAATCTTGTGAGTATGTGGATCAGGTTCAATCCTGAGAGTGTGTGGATCAGCATCACTCCTGAGAGTGTATGGATCAGCATCACTCCTGAGAGTGTTTGGATCATGATAAATTCTGAGAGTGTGTGGATCAGGATCATTCCGGTGATTATGGGGGATCTGGGTCAATCCTGAGGGTGAGGGGATCCGGGTCAATCTTCAAAGTTGGTGGATCAGGATTCGTCCTGCGAGTGTTGGTATTAGGATCAATCCTGAGAGCGAGGGGGACCAGGGACAAATCTGAGAGTGTGGGGGATCAGGATCAATCTTGAGAGAGTTTGAATCAGGATCAATTCTGAGAGTGTGTAGATCAGGATCAATACTGAGAGTGTGTGTATGAGGATCAATCCTGAGAGTCTGTGGATCAGGATAAATCCAGAATGTGTGTGGATCAGGATCAAACCTGAGGGTGTGTGTGATCAAGCTCAATCATGAGATTGTGTAGACGAGGGTCAATCCTGAGAATGCGATGGTTCAGGGTGAATCCTGAGCATGAGGTGGTCAGGATCAATCCTGCGAGTGTGGGATCAGCATCAATCCTGAGATTGTGGGAGATTAGGATCAACCCTGAGAGTGCGTGGATCAGGATAAACCATGAGGGTGTGTGGATCAAAATCAATCCTGTGAGTGTGTGGATCAGGATCAATCCTGAGAGTGTGTGGATCAGGATCAACCATGAGGTTGTGTGGATCAAAATCAATCCTGTGAGTGTGTGGATCATGATCAATCCTGAGAGTGTGTGGATCAGGTTAAATCCTGAGGGTGTGTGGATCAGGATCAATCCAGAAAGTGTGTGGATCAGGATCAAACCCGAGGGTCTGTGTGATCAAGGTCAATCATGAGATTGTGTGGACCAGGGTCAATCCTGAGAATGCGGTGGTTCAGGGTTAATCCTGAGAGTGTGTTGGTCAGGATCAATCCAGAGATTGTGGGAGATCAGGACCAACCCTGAGAGTGGGTGTGATCAGGATCAATCCTGAATGCGGTGGATGAGCATCAATTCTGAGAGTGTGTGGATGAGGATCAATTCAGAGAGTTTGTGGATCAGGATGAAAGCTGAGAGTGTGTGGGTCAGGATCAGTCCTGAGAGTGTGTGGTTCAGGATCAATCCTGAGAGTGGGGGATCAGGATCAATCCTGAGAGTGTGTTGATCAGGATCAATCCTGAGAGTGCGTGGATCAGGATCAAACATGAGGGTGTGTAGATCAAAATCAATCCTATGAGTGTGTGGATCAGGATCAATCTGGAGAGTGTTGCGGTTCATGGTCAATCCTAAGGGTGTGGGGATCAGGATCAATCCTGAGATTGTGGATTAGGATCAATCCTGCCAGTGTCTGGATCAGGGTCAATCATGACAGCGTGTGGGTCAGGATCAATCCTGAGAGTGTGTGGAGCAGTTTCAATCCTGGTAGTGAGGGGGCTCAGGATCAATCCTGACAGTGTATGGATCAGGGTGACTCCTGAGAGTGTTTGGGTCAGGATCAATCCTGATAGTGTGTGCATCAGGATCAATCCTGAGAGTGTCTTGGTCAGGATCAATCCTGAGAGTGTCTTGATCAGGATCAATCCTGAGAGTTTGTTGATCAGGATCAATCCTGAGATTGTGGTTTAGGATCAATCCTGACAATCGGTGAGGAACAGGATCAATCCTGATTGGGGGGTGGGTGTGGATCAGAAGCATTCCTGACAGTGTCTGGACTGGGATCAATGCTGAGAGTGTGAGAATCACATTCAATCCTGAGAGTGTGGGGTATCAGGATGAACCCTGAGATTGTGAGGATCAGGATCAATCCTGAGAGTGTGTGGATCAGGATCAACCCTGAGACCATGTGGGCTCGGGATCATACCTGAGAGTTTGGGGGATAAGGGGCAATCCTGAGAGTGTGTGGAAAAGGATCAATCCTGACAGTGTGTGGATCAGGGTGAAGCCTGAGAGTGTGTGTGTGTCATTATCAATCCTGAGAGTGTGTGGATTAGGTTAAATACTATGAGTGTGTGGATCAGGGTCAATGCCGAGATTGTGTCGATTAGAATCAGTGCAGACGCTGCGTTGATCAGGATCAATCCTGAGAGGGTGTGGATCAGGATCAACCCTGAGGGTGTGAGGATCAGGATCAATCCTGTGAGTGTGTGGTTTTGGATAAACCCTGAAACTGTGTGGATCAGGGTTAATGATGAGAATGTGAGGTATCAGCATCAATCCATAGAATGTGTGGATCAGAATCAATCCTGAAATTATGCATATCAGGATCAACCCTGAGAGTGTGTGCATGGGATCAGTCCTGAGCATGTGTCGATCAGGATCAGCCCTGGGAGTATGTGCATCGGGATTAAACCTGAGAGTGTGTGGATCGGGATGAATCCTGAGAGTGTGGGGGATCAGGGTCAATCCCGAGGGAGTGGGGATCAGGATCAATTCAGAGATTGTGTGTGGGTTTGGATAAACCCTGAGAGTGTGGGACATCATGGTTTATCCTGAGGGTGTGGGGATCAGGATTAATCCTGAGAGTGTGTTGAAGAGGATCAATCCTGAGAGTGTGGGAGATCGGGGTCAATCCTGAATGTTTTGATATCAGCATCAATCCTGACCTTGTGTGCGGATCAGGAACAATCCTCAGAGGGTGTGGATCAGCATCAACTTTGAGGGTGTGTGGATCAGGATCAATCCTATGAGTGTGTGGTTCTGGATCAATCCTGAGACTGTGTGGATCAGGGTTAATGATGAGAGTGTGGGGTATCAGATTCAATCCAGAGAGTGTGTGGATCAGGTTCAACCCCGAGAGTGTGTGCAGCAGGATCAATCCTGAAATTATGCATATCAAGAACAATGCTGAGAGTGTGTGCATCAGGATCAATAGTGACACTGTGTGGATCAGGATCAACCATGAGAGTGTGTGCATCAGGATCAATTCTGAGAGTGTGCGGGATCAGGGTCAATCCTGGGGGTGTGGGGATCAGGATCAATTCAGAGACTGTGTGTTGATCAGGATCAATCCTGAGAGTGTGGGGGATCAGGGTCTATCCTGAGGTATTGGAGATGAGGATAAATCCTGAGAGTGTGTGGATCAGGATCAATCCTGAGCGTATCGGGTATCAGGTTCAATCCTGAGAGTGTGGGGGCTAAGGGGCAATCCTGAGAGTGTGGTGACCAGAATCATTCCTGAGAGTGTGTGGGTTCAGGGGTCATCCCAAGGGCTTGTGGATCAGGATCAATCCTGACAGTGTGTGGATCAGGACAAATCCTGAGAGTGAGGAGGATCAGGATCAGTCCTGAGGGTGTGTGGATCAGAATCAATCCTGTGAGTGTGTGTATATTGGGATCAACACTGAGAGGGTGAGGATCAGGATCAATCCTGAGCGTGTGTGTATGAGGATCAATCCTGAGAGTGTGTGGATCAGGATCAATCCTGAGAGTGTGTGGATCAGCATCACTCCTGAGAGTGTTTGGATCAGGATCAATCCTGAGAGTGTGCCGGTTCAGGGTCAATCCTGAGGGTGTGGGGATCAGGATCAATTCAGAGACTGTGTGTGGATCAGGATCAATCCTGAGAGTGTGTGGGATCAGGATCTATCCTGAGGATGTGTGGATCAGAATCAATCCTGTGAGTGTGTAAATTGGGATCAACACTGAGAGGGTGAGGATCAGGATCATTCCTGAGAGTGTGTGTATGAGGATCAATCCTGAGAGTGTGTGGATCAGTTTCAATCTTGAGAGAGAGGGGTCTCAGGATCAATCCTGAGAGAAGGTGGATCAGCATCAATCCTGAGAGTGTGTGGATCAGGATCAATCCTGAGAGTGTGTGAATCAGGTTCAATCCTGATAGGGTCTTGATCAGGATCAATTCTGAGAGTGTGTGGATTGGGATCAACCCTGAGAGTGTGTGGGTGAGGGTCAATAATGAGAGTGTGGGTATAAGGATCAATTCTGTGCATGTGAAGAACAGGATCAATCCTGAGAGTGTATGGTTCAGGATCCGTACTGTGAGTGTTTGGATCAGGATCAATCCTGAGAGTGTGGGAGACCAGGGACAAACCTGAGAGTGTGGGGGATCAGCATCCATCCTCAGAGTGTGGCGGATCATGATCAATCCTGAGAGAGTGTGAATCAGGATCAATCCTGAGCGTGTGTCGATCTGTTTCAATCCTGAGAATTAGGGTGATCATGGTCAATCCTGAGAGAGTGTGGATGAGGATCAACCCTGAGGGTTTATGGATAAGAATCAATCCTATGAGTGTGTGGATCGGGATCACCCCTGAGAGTGTGTCAATGCAGAGAGTGTGGGATATCAGGTTCAATCCTGAGAGTGTGGGGGATAAGGAGCAATCCAGAGAGTGTGTGGATCAGGATCAACCCTGAGTTCGATGGGAAATCAGGATAAATCCTGAGAGTGTGTGTATCAGTCTCAATACTGAGAGTGTGATCAGGATCAATCCTGAGAGTGTGTGGATCAGGAGCAATCCTGAGTGAGAGTGAATCAGTTTCAATCCTGAGAGTTTGTGGATCAGGATCAATCCTGAGAGTGTGTGGATCACTTTCAAGCCTGAGAGTGAGGGGGTTCAGGATCAATCTTGAAAGTGTGTGGATCAGGGTGACTCCTGAGAGTGTTTGGGTCAGAATCAATACTGAGGGTCTGTGGGTCAGGTTCAATCCTGAGAGTGTCTTGATCAGGATCAATCCTGAGAGTCTGTGGATCAGGATCAACCATGAGGGTGTGTGGATCAAAATCAATCTTGTGATTGTGTGGATCAGGATCAATCCTGAGAGTGTTGGGGATCATGGTCCATCCTGAGGGTGTGGGGATCAGGATCAATAGTGAGACTGTGGGTGTTCTGGATAAAACCTGAGAGTGTGTGCATCAATGTCAATGCAGAGATTGTGTGGATCAGGATCAATACGGACATGGTGTTGATCAGGATCATTCCTGCGATTTTGCTGATCAGCGTCAATCCTGAGAGTGTGTGGATCAGGATCAATCCTGACAGTGTCTGGATCAGGGTCAATCATGAGAGTGTGTGGGTCAGGATCAATGCTGAGAATGTGTGAAACAGAGTAAATCCTGAAAGTGTGTGAATCATTGTCAATCCTGAGTGTGTGTGCATAAGGATCAATCCTGAGAGCGTGTGGATCAGGATTAATCCGGAGAGTGAGTGGAGCAGGATCAATCCTGAGAGTGTGGGCTTTCGGTGTCAATCCCGAGAGTATCGATATCAGCATCAATCCTGACCGTGTGTGCGGATCAGGAACAATCCTGAGAGTATGTGGATCAGGATCTGTTCTGTAAATGTGTGGATCAGGATCGATTCTGAGAGTGTGGGGGACCAGGGACGATCATGAGGGTGTGGGAATCAGGATCAATCCTCAGAGTATGGGGGACGATGTCAATCTTGAAAGTGTGTGCATCAGGGTCAATCCTGAGATTGTGTGGATCAGGATCAATCCTGAGAGTATGTGCATCAAGATCAATCCTGTGAGTGTGTGTACCAAGTTCACCACAGAGAGTGTGTGGATCAGGATCAATCCTGAGAGTGTGTGGATCGGGATCAATCCTGAGCAGGTGTGCATCAGGATCAATCCTGAGACTGTGTGGATCAGGATCATTCCTGAGATTGTGTGGATCAGGATCAATCCTGAGAGTGTGGGGGGCAACAGGGTCAGTCCTGAGGGAGTGTGGATCATGGTCAATCCTGAGAGTGTGTGGATCAGGATCAACCCTCAGACTGTGGGGGATCATCCGGAGAGTGTGAGGAGCAGGATCAACCCTCAGACTTTGGGGGATTAGGGTCAATCCTCAGATTGTGTGGACAAGGATCAATCCTGAGAGTGTGGCGTATCAGGAACAATCCTGAGAGTGTGTGCATCAGGGGCAATGCTGAGGGTGTATTGGTCAAGATCAACCCAGAAAGCGTAGGGGATCAGGATCAGCCCTTTGAGTGGTGATCACTATGAATCCTGAGAATGTGTGGATCAGGATCAATCTTGTGAGTATGTGGATCAGGTTCAATCCTGAGAGTGTGTGGATCAGCATCACTCCTGAGAGTGTATGGATCAGCATCACTCCTGAGAGTGTTTGGAT
Source organism: Cetorhinus maximus (assembly GCF_964194155.1). NCBI lineage: Eukaryota > Metazoa > Chordata > Chondrichthyes > Lamniformes > Cetorhinidae > Cetorhinus > Cetorhinus maximus. Next base: position 63,495,283 of record NC_135887.1, read on the forward strand.
CATGATAAATTCTGAGAGTGTGTGGATCAGGATCATTCCGGTGATTATGGGGGATCTGGGTCAATCCTGAGGGTGAGGGGATCCGGGTCAATCTTCAAAGTTGGTGGATCAGGATTCGTCCTGCGAGTGTTGGTATTAGGATCAATCCTGAGAGCGAGGGGGACCAGGGACAAATCTGAGAGTGTGGGGGATCAGGATCAATCTTGAGAGAGTTTGAATCAGGATCAATTCTGAGAGTGTGTAGATCAGGATCAATACTGAGAGTGTGTGTATGAGGATCAATCCTGAGAGTCTGTGGATCAGGATAAATCCAGAATGTGTGTGGATCAGGATCAAACCTGAGGGTGTGTGTGATCAAGCTCAATCATGAGATTGTGTAGACGAGGGTCAATCCTGAGAATGCGATGGTTCAGGGTGAATCCTGAGCATGAGGTGGTCAGGATCAATCCTGCGAGTGTGGGATCAGCATCAATCCTGAGATTGTGGGAGATTAGGATCAACCCTGAGAGTGCGTGGATCAGGATAAACCATGAGGGTGTGTGGATCAAAATCAATCCTGTGAGTGTGTGGATCAGGATCAATCCTGAGAGTGTGTGGATCAGGATCAACCATGAGGTTGTGTGGATCAAAATCAATCCTGTGAGTGTGTGGATCATGATCAATCCTGAGAGTGTGTGGATCAGGTTAAATCCTGAGGGTGTGTGGATCAGGATCAATCCAGAAAGTGTGTGGATCAGGATCAAACCCGAGGGTCTGTGTGATCAAGGTCAATCATGAGATTGTGTGGACCAGGGTCAATCCTGAGAATGCGGTGGTTCAGGGTTAATCCTGAGAGTGTGTTGGTCAGGATCAATCCAGAGATTGTGGGAGATCAGGACCAACCCTGAGAGTGGGTGTGATCAGGATCAATCCTGAATGCGGTGGATGAGCATCAATTCTGAGAGTGTGTGGATGAGGATCAATTCAGAGAGTTTGTGGATCAGGATGAAAGCTGAGAGTGTGTGGGTCAGGATCAGTCCTGAGAGTGTGTGGTTCAGGATCAATCCTGAGAGTGGGGGATCAGGATCAATCCTGAGAGTGTGTTGATCAGGATCAATCCTGAGAGTGCGTGGATCAGGATCAAACATGAGGGTGTGTAGATCAAAATCAATCCTATGAGTGTGTGGATCAGGATCAATCTGGAGAGTGTTGCGGTTCATGGTCAATCCTAAGGGTGTGGGGATCAGGATCAATCCTGAGATTGTGGGAGATCAGGATCAACCCTGAGTGCGGTGGATGAGCATCAATTCTGAGAGTGTGTGGATGAGGATCAATTCTGAGAGTTTGTGGATCAGGATCAAAGCTGAGAGTGTGTGGGTCAGGATCAAAGCTGAGAGTGTGTGGGTCAGGATCAATTCTGAGAGTGTGTTGATCAGGATCAATCCTGAGAGTGCGTGGATCAGGATCAACCATGAGGGTGTGTGGATCAAAATCAATCCTATGAGTGTGTGGAGCTGGATCAATCTGGAGAGTGTTGCGGTTCATGGTCAATCCTGAGGGTGTGGGGATCAGGCTCAATCCTGAGATTGTGGGAGATCAGGATCAACCCTGAGAGTGTGTGTGAACAGGATCATTGCTGAGAGTTTGTTGATCAGGATCAATCCTGAGATTGTGGATTAGGATCAATCCTGCCAGTGTCTGGATCAGGGTCAATCATGACAGCGTGTGGGTCAGGATCAATCCTGAGAGTGTGTGGAGCAGTTTCAATCCTGGTAGTGAGGGGGCTCAGGATCAATCCTGACAGTGTATGGATCAGGGTGACTCCTGAGAGTGTTTGGGTCAGGATCAATCCTGATAGTGTGTGCATCAGGATCAATCCTGAGAGTGTCTTGGTCAGGATCAATCCTGAGAGTGTCTTGATCAGGATCAATCCTGAGAGTTTGTTGATCAGGATCAATCCTGAGATTGTGGTTTAGGATCAATCCTGACAATCGGTGAGGAACAGGATCAATCCTGATTGGGGGGTGGGTGTGGATCAGAAGCATTCCTGACAGTGTCTGGACTGGGATCAATGCTGAGAGTGTGAGAATCACATTCAATCCTGAGAGTGTGGGGTATCAGGATGAACCCTGAGATTGTGAGGATCAGGATCAATCCTGAGAGTGTGTGGATCAGGATCAACCCTGAGACCATGTGGGCTCGGGATCATACCTGAGAGTTTGGGGGATAAGGGGCAATCCTGAGAGTGTGTGGAAAAGGATCAATCCTGACAGTGTGTGGATCAGGGTGAAGCCTGAGAGTGTGTGTGTGTCATTATCAATCCTGAGAGTGTGTGGATTAGGTTAAATACTATGAGTGTGTGGATCAGGGTCAATGCCGAGATTGTGTCGATTAGAATCAGTGCAGACGCTGCGTTGATCAGGATCAATCCTGAGAGGGTGTGGATCAGGATCAACCCTGAGGGTGTGAGGATCAGGATCAATCCTGTGAGTGTGTGGTTTTGGATAAACCCTGAAACTGTGTGGATCAGGGTTAATGATGAGAATGTGAGGTATCAGCATCAATCCATAGAATGTGTGGATCAGAATCAATCCTGAAATTATGCATATCAGGATCAACCCTGAGAGTGTGTGCATGGGATCAGTCCTGAGCATGTGTCGATCAGGATCAGCCCTGGGAGTATGTGCATCGGGATTAAACCTGAGAGTGTGTGGATCGGGATGAATCCTGAGAGTGTGGGGGATCAGGGTCAATCCCGAGGGAGTGGGGATCAGGATCAATTCAGAGATTGTGTGTGGGTTTGGATAAACCCTGAGAGTGTGGGACATCATGGTTTATCCTGAGGGTGTGGGGATCAGGATTAATCCTGAGAGTGTGTTGAAGAGGATCAATCCTGAGAGTGTGGGAGATCGGGGTCAATCCTGAATGTTTTGATATCAGCATCAATCCTGACCTTGTGTGCGGATCAGGAACAATCCTCAGAGGGTGTGGATCAGCATCAACTTTGAGGGTGTGTGGATCAGGATCAATCCTATGAGTGTGTGGTTCTGGATCAATCCTGAGACTGTGTGGATCAGGGTTAATGATGAGAGTGTGGGGTATCAGATTCAATCCAGAGAGTGTGTGGATCAGGTTCAACCCCGAGAGTGTGTGCAGCAGGATCAATCCTGAAATTATGCATATCAAGAACAATGCTGAGAGTGTGTGCATCAGGATCAATAGTGACACTGTGTGGATCAGGATCAACCATGAGAGTGTGTGCATCAGGATCAATTCTGAGAGTGTGCGGGATCAGGGTCAATCCTGGGGGTGTGGGGATCAGGATCAATTCAGAGACTGTGTGTTGATCAGGATCAATCCTGAGAGTGTGGGGGATCAGGGTCTATCCTGAGGTATTGGAGATGAGGATAAATCCTGAGAGTGTGTGGATCAGGATCAATCCTGAGCGTATCGGGTATCAGGTTCAATCCTGAGAGTGTGGGGGCTAAGGGGCAATCCTGAGAGTGTGGTGACCAGAATCATTCCTGAGAGTGTGTGGGTTCAGGGGTCATCCCAAGGGCTTGTGGATCAGGATCAATCCTGACAGTGTGTGGATCAGGACAAATCCTGAGAGTGAGGAGGATCAGGATCAGTCCTGAGGGTGTGTGGATCAGAATCAATCCTGTGAGTGTGTGTATATTGGGATCAACACTGAGAGGGTGAGGATCAGGATCAATCCTGAGCGTGTGTGTATGAGGATCAATCCTGAGAGTGTGTGGATCAGGATCAATCCTGAGAGTGTGTGGATCAGCATCACTCCTGAGAGTGTTTGGATCAGGATCAATTCTGAGAGTATGTGGATGTGGATCAATACTGAGAGTGTGTGGATTAATTTCAAGCCTGAGAGTGAGGGGGTTCAGGATCAATCTAGAAAGTGTGTGGATCAGGGTGACTCATGAGAGTGTTTGGGTCAGGGTCAATCCTGAGTGTGTGTGGATCGGGATGAACTCTGACAGTATGTGGATCATGGTCAATGCTGAGATTGTGGGGTATCAGGTTCAATCCTGAGACTGTGAGGATCAGGATGTTGCCTGAGAGTGTGTGGGTCAGGATCAACCCTGAGTGTTGTGGATCAGGATCAATCCTGAGTCTGTGGTTGATAAGGGCCAATCCAGAGAATGTGTGGATCCGGATGCATCCTGAGAGTGTGTGGATCTGGATGAATCCTGAGAGTGTGTGGATCAGGATCAATCCTGAGAGTGAGGGACATCAGGATCAATCCTGTGAGTGTGTGGATCATGATCAATATTGACAGAGTGTGAGTTAGGATCAGTCCTGTGTGAGTTAATCAGGATCAGTCCTGAGAGTGTGTGGATCAGTTTCAATCCTGATAGAGAGGGGTCTCAGGATCAATTCTGAGAGAAGGTGGATCAGGATCAATTCTGAGAGTGTGTGGATCTGGATCAATCCTGAGAGTGTGTGGATTAGTTTCAAGCCTGAGAGTGAGGGGGTTCAGGATCAATCTAGAAAGTGTGTGGTTCAGGGTGACTCCTGTGAGTGTTTGGGTCAGGATCAATCCTGAGAGTTTGTGGGTCAGGATCAATCCTGAGAGAAGGTGGATCAGGATCAACCCTGAGAGTGGGTGTGATCAGGATCAATCCTGAGTGCGGTGGATGAGCATCAATTCTGAGAGTGTGTGGATGAGGATCAATTCTGAGAGTTTGTGGATCAGGATCAAAGCTGAGAGTGTGTGGGTCAGGATCAATCCTAACAGTGTGTGGATCAGGGTGAAACCTGAGAGTGTGTGTGTGTCATTATCAATCCTGAGAGTTTGTGGATCAGGTTAAATATTATGAGTGTGTGGATCAGGGTCAATGCCGAGAGTGTGTGGATTATGATCAGTGCAGACACTGCGTTGAACAGGATCAATCCTGAGAGGGTGTGGATCAGGATCAACCCTCAGGGTGTGTGGATCAGGATCAATCCTGTGAGTGTGTGGTTTTGGATAAACCCTGAAACTGTGTGGATTCGGGTTAATGATGAGAGTGTGGGGTATCAGAATCAATCCAGAGAATGTGTGGATCAGAATCAATCCTGAAATTATGCGTATCAGGATCAACCCTGAGAGTGCGTTCACGGGATCAGTCCTGAGCATGTGTGGATCAGGATCAGCCCTCGGAGTATGTGCATCGGTATCAATCCTGAGAGTGTGTGGATGAGGATGAATCCTGAGAGAGTGGGGGGTCAGGGTCAATCCCGAGGGTGTGGGGATCAGGATCAAGTCAGAGATTGTGTGTGGGTTTGGATAAACCCTGAGAGTGTGGGGCATCATGGTTTATCCTGCGGGTGTGGGGATCAGGATCAATCCTGAGAGTGTGTGGGTTGAGGGGTCATCCCAAGGGCTTGTGGATCAGGATCAATCCTGACAGTGTGTGGATCAGGACAAATCCTGAGAGTGAGGGGGATCAGGATGAGTCCTGAGGGTGTGTGGATCAGAATCAATCCTGTGAGTGTGCAGATTGGGATCAACACTGAGAGGGTGAGGATCAGGAACAATCCTGAGAGTGTGTTGATCAGGATCAATACTGTGAGTGTGCGGACCATGGTCAATCCTGAAAGTGTGTACATCAAGATCAATCCTGAGAGTGTGTGGATCAGGGTCAATCCTGAGAGTGTGTGGATCAGGAACAACCCAGAGAGTGTGTGGATCAGGATCAATCCTGAGAGTGTGTGGATCAGGATGAAACCTCAGACTGTGGAGGATCAGGTTCAATCCTCAATGTGTGGGAATCTGGATCAATCCTGAGAGTGTGGAGGATTAGGAACAATTCTGAGAATGTGTGGATCAGGATCAGTCTTGTGAGTGTGTGGATCAGGATCAATCCAGAGAGTGTGAGGATGAGGATCAATCCTGAGAGTGTGTAGGTTGAGGAGTCATCCCAAGGGCTTGTGGATCAGGATCAATCCTGACAGTGTGCGGATCAGGAGCAATCCTGGGATTGTGGGGGATCAGGGTCAATCCTGAGGGTGAGGGGATCAGGATCAATCCTCAGAGTGTGTTGACCAGGATCCGTCCTGTGAGTGTTTGGATCACGATCAATCCTGAGAGTGTGTGGATCAGGATCAATCCTGTGAGTGTGTGCATCGGGACCAACCCTGAGAGTGTGTGGATGAGGGTGAATCATGAGAATGTGGGGTATCTGCATCAATCCAGAGATTATGTGGATCAGGTTCAATCCTGAAATTATGTGTATCAGGATCAACGTTTAACGTGTGTGGATCAGGGTCAATCCTGAGAGTGTGTGGATCAGGATCAATCATGAGAGTGTGTGGATTGGGATCAATCCTGAGAGTGTGGGAGATCAGTTTGAATCCTGAGAGTGTGTTGATCATGATCAATACTGTGAGTGTGTAGATCAGGGTCAATCCTGAAAGTGTGTACATCAAGATCAATCCTGAGAGTGTGTGGATCAGGGCAAATCCTGAGAGTGTGTGGATCAGGGTCAATTCTAAGAGTGTGTGGATCAGGATCAATCCAGAGAGTGTGTGGATCAGGATCAATCCTGAGATTGTGTGGATCAGGATCAAACCTCAGACTGTGGGGGATCAGGGTCAGTCCTCAATGTGTGGGAATCTGGATCAATCCTGAGAGTGTGGAGGATCAGGAACAATTCTGAGAATGTGTGAATCAGGTTCAATCTTGTGAGTTTGTTGATCAGGATCAATCCAGAGAGTGTGAGGATCAGGATCAATTCTGAGAGTGTGTTGATCAGGATCAATCCTGCCAGTGTGTGGATCAGGATCAACCCTGAGAGTGCATGGATCAGGGTCACTCCTGAGAGTGTGTGGATCAGGATCAATTCTAAGATTGTGTGGATCAGGAGCAATCCAGGGATTGTGGGCTATTAGGGTCAATCCTCAGGGTGAGGGGATCAGGATCAATCCTCAGAGTGTGTTGACCGGGATCCGTCCTGTGAGTGTTTGGATCAGGATCAATACGGAGAGCGTGGGGGAACCAAGGACAAACCTGAGTGTGTGTGGGATCAGGATAAATCTTGATAGTGTGTGGATTAGTTTCAATCCAGAGAGTGAGGGGGATCAGGATCAGTCCTGCGTGTGTGTATATCTGGATCAATCCTATGAGTGTGTGGATCGGGATCAACTCTGAGAGTGTGTGGATCAGGGTCAATTCTGAGAGTGTGTGGTAGCAGGTTCAATCCTGAGATTGTGAGGATCGGGATCAATCCTTTGAGTTTGTGTATCAGAATTAACCCTGAGAGCATTGGGCATCAAGGTCAATCCTGAGAGTGTGGGGGCTAAGGGGCAATCCTGAGAGTGTGGTGATCAGGATCAACCCTGACTGTGTGGGGGATCATGGTCAATCATGAGGGAGTGGGGATCAGCATCAAACCTGAGAGTATGGAGGTTCCAGATGAATCCATGGAGTGTGTTCATCGGGGTCAATGCTGAGAGTATGTGGATCAGGATCAATGTGGACAGTGTGTGGATCAGGATCAATCCTGAGAGTTTGTTAATCAGGATCATTCCTGAGAGTGTGTGGATCAGGATCAACCCTGATGGTGTGTGGATCAGGATCAATCCTGTGAGTGTGTGGTTCTGGACCAACCCTGAGAGTGTATGGAACAGGGTCAATCCTGAGAGTGTGTGGATCTAGATCAATCCTGAGAGGGTGCGGGATCAGTGTCAATCCCGAGGGTATGTGGATCAGGGTCAATCCAGAGAATGTGTTGATCAAGATCAATCCTGAGAGTGTGGGGGATTAGTGTCAGTCCCCTGGGTGTGTGGATCACGGTCAATGCTGAGAGTGTGTGGATCAGTGTCAAAGCAGAGGGTTTGTGGATCAGGGTCAATCCAGAGAGTGTGTGAATCAGTGTCATCCCTGAGAGTGTGTGGATCAGTGTCAATCCTGAGATTGTGTGGATCAGTCTCAAAGCAGAGGGTTTGCGGACCAGGGTCAATCCTGAGAGTGTGTGAATCAGTGCCAACCCTGAGAGTGTGTGGATCATGATCAAGCCTGAAAGTGTTGGGGGATAAGGGTAAATCTTGAGAGTTTGTGGATCAGAATCAATCCTGAGAGTGTGTGCAGCAGGTTCAATCCTGAGACTGTGTGGATCAGGATCAATGCTGACATTGTGTGGATCAGGATCAATCCTGAGAGTGTGGGAGATCAGGATGAGAGTTTGTGGATCATGATCAATCCTGAGACTTTGTTGATCAGGATCAATCCTGAGAGTGCGTGGATCAGGATCAATCCTGATAGTGTGGTGGATCAAAATCTATGCTGTACGTGTCTGGAACAGGGACGATCATGAGAGTGTGTTGATCGGGATCAATCCTGACAGTGTGTGGATCAACGTAAATCCTGATGGTCTGTGCCTTCAGGATCAATTCTGAGCGTGTGTGTGGATCAGGGTAAATACTATGAGTGTGTGGATCAGGATCAATCCTGAGAGTGTGGGAGATCAGGATGAGAGTTTGTTGATCACGATCAATCCTGAGACTTTGTTGATCAGGATCAATCCTGAGAGTGTGTGGATCAGGATCAATCCTGAGAGTGTGTGAATGAGGATCATTCCTGAGAGTGTGTGGATCAGGATCAATCCTGTGAGTGTGTGGAACTGGACCAACCCTGAGAGTTCGTGGAACAGGGTGAATCATGAGAGCGTGGGGTATGTGCATCAATCCAGAGATTGTGTGGATCAGGTTCAATCCTGAAATTATGTGTATCAGGGTGAATCATGAGAGCGTGGGGTATGTGCATCAATCCAGAGATTGTGTGGATCAGGTTCAATCCTGAAATTATGTGTATCAGGATCAACCCTTAGAGTCTGTGGAGCAGGATCAATCCTGAGAGTGTGTGGATCAGGATCAATCCTGAGAGTGTGTGGATCAGGATCAATCCTGAGAGTGTGTGGATCGGGATCAATCCTGAGAGTGTGGGAGAGCAGTCTCAATCCTGAGAGTGTGTTGATCAGGATCAATACTGTGAGTGTGTGGATCAGGATCAATCCTGAGAGTGTTGGAGATCAGGTTCAATCCTGAGAGTGGGTTGTTCAGGATAAATACTGTGAGTGTGTGGATCAGGATCAGTCCTCAGAGTGTGTACATCAAGATCAATCCTGAGAGTGTGTGTATCAGGGTAATTACTGAGAGGGTGTGGATCAGGGTCAATTCTAAGAGTTTGTGGATCTGGATCAATCCAGAGAGTGTGTGGATCAGGATCAATCCTGAGAGTGTGTGGATCAGGATCAAACCTCAGACTTTGGGGGATCAGGGTCAATCCTCAATGTGTAGGAATCTGGATCAATCCTGAGGGTGTGGAGGATCAGGAACAATCCTGAGAATGTGTGGATCAGCATCAATCTTGTGAGTGTGTTGATCAGGATCAGTCCAGAGAGTGTGACGATCAGGATCAATTCTGAGAGTGTGTTGATGAGGATTAATCCTGCCAGTGTGTGGATCAGGATCAACCCTGAGAGTGTATGGATCATGATCACCTCTGAGAGTGTGTGGATCAGGATCAATTTTGAGAGTGTGTGGATCAGGATCAATCCTGAGAGTGTGTTAATGAGGATCATTCCTGAGAGTGTGTGGATCAGGAGCAACACTGATGGCGTGTGGATCAGGATCAATCCTGTGAGTGTGTGGAACTGGACTAACCCTGAGAGTGTGTGTAACAGGTGAATCATGAGAGCGTGGTGTTTCTGCATCAATCCAGAGATTGTGCGGATCAGGTTCAATCCTGAAATTATGTGTATCAGGATCAACCCTTAGAGTTTGTGGATCAGGATCAATCCTGAGAGTGTGTGGATCAGGATCAATCCTGAGAGTGTGTGGATCGGGATCACTCCTGAGAGGGTGGGGGATCAGTATCAATCCTGAGAGTGTGTGGACCGGGATCAATCCTGAGAGTGTGTGGATCTGGATGAATCCTGAGAGTGTGTGGATCTAGATCAATCCTGAGAGGGTGGGGGATCAGTGTCAATCCGAGGGTATGTGGATCAGGGTCAATCCTGAGAATGTGTTGATCAAGATCAATCCTGAGAGTGTGGGGGATTAGTGTCAATCCGCAGGGTGTGTGGATCACGGTCAATCCTGAGAGTGTGTGGATCAGTGTCAATCCTGAGAGTGTGTGGATCAGTGTCAAAGCAGAGGGTTTGTGGATCAGGGTCAATCCAGAGAGTGTGTGAATCAGTGTCAACCCTGAGAGTGTGTGGATCAGTGTCAATCCTGAGATTGTATGGATCAGTCTCAAAGCAGAGGGTTTGCGGATCAGGGTCAATCCAGAGAGTGTGTGAATCAGTGCCAACCCTGAGAGTGTGTGGATCATGATCAAGCCTGAGAGTGTTGGGGGATAAGGGTAAATCTTGAGAGTTTGTGGATCAGAATCAATCCTGAGAGTGTATGCAGCAGGATCAATCCTGAGACTGTGTGTATCAGGATCAATGCTGACATTGTGTGGATCAGGATCAATCCTGAGAGTGTGGGAGATCAGGATGAGAGTTTGTGCATCACGATCAATCCGGAGACTTTGTTGATCAGGATCAATCCTGAGAGTGTGTGGATCTAGATCAATCCTGAGAGGGTGGGGGATCATTGTCAATCCCCAGGGTATGTGGATCAGGGTCAATCCTGAGAATGTGTTGATCAAGATCAATCCTGAGAGTGTGTGGGATTAGTGTCAATCCCCAGGGTGTGTGGATCACGGTCAATCCTGAGAGTGTGTGGATCAGTGTCAATCCTGAGAGTGTGTTGATCAGTGTCAAAACAGAGGGTTTGTGGATCAGTGTCTATCCAGAGAGTGTGTGAATCAGTGTCAACCCTGAGAGTGTGTGGATCAGGATCATTCCTGAATGAGTGTGAATCAGGTTCAACCCTGAGCGTGTGTGGATCAGCATCACTCCTGAGAGTGCGTGGATCAGGATCAATCCTTTGAGTGTGTGGATCAGGATTAACCTTGAGAGCATTGGGGATCAGGGTCAATCCTGAGAGCATGGGGTGTAAGGGCCAATCCTGGTGATCAGAATCAATCCTGAGTGTGTGGGGGATCATGGTCAATCCTGAGGGTGTTGGGATCAGGATCATCCCTGAGAGTGTGGGGGTTCCAGATGAATCCAGGGAGTGTGTTCATCAGGGTCAATGCTGAGGGTGTGTGGATCAGGATCAATGTGGACAGTGTGTGGATCAGGATCAATTCTGAGAGTTTGTTAATCAGAATCATTCCTGGGAGTGTGTGGATCAGGATCAATCCTGTGAGTGTGTGGATCTGGACCAACCCTGAGAGTGTGTGGATGAGGGTGAATCATGAGAGGGTGGGGTATCTGCATCAATCCAGAGATGGTGTGCATCAGGTTCAATCCTGAAATTATGTGTATCAGGATCAACGCTGAGAGTGTGTGGATCAGGATCAATCCTGAGAGTGTGTGGATCTAGATCAATCCTGAGAGGGTGGGGGAATCAGTGTCAATCCCGAGGGTATGTGGATCATGGTCAATCCTGAGAGTGTGTTGATCAAGATCAATCCTGAGAGTGTGGGGGATTAGTGTCAATCCGCAGGGTGTGTGGATCACGGTCAATCCTGAGAGTGTGTGGATCAGTGTCAATCCTGAGAGTGTGTGGATCATGATCAAGCCTGAGAGTGTTGGAGGATAAGGTTAAATCTTGAGAGTTTGTGGATCAGGATCAATCCTGAGAGTGTGTGCAGCAGGATCAATCCTGAGACTGTGTAGATCAGGATCAATCCTGAGAGTGTGTGGATCTAGATCAATCCTGAGATGGTGGGGGATCAGTGTCAATCCCGAGGGTATGTGGATCAGGGTCAATCCTGAGAATGTGTTGATCAAGATCAATCCTGAGTGTGTGGGGAATCATGGTCAATCCTGAGGGTGTTGGGATCAGGATCAACCCTGAGAGTGTGGCGGTTCCAGATGAATCCAGGGAGTGTGTTCATCAGGGTCAATGCTGAGAGTGTGTGGATCAGGATCAATGTGGACAGTGTGTGAATCAGGATCAATTCTGAGAGTTTGTTAATCAGGATCATTCCTGAGAGTGTGTGGATCAGGAGCAATCCTGTGAGTGTGTGGATCTGGACCAACCCTGAGAGTGTGTGGATGAGGGTGAATCATGAGAGGGTGGGGTATCTGCATCAATCCAGAGATTGTGTGGATCAGGTTCAATCCTGAAATTATGTGTATCAGGATCGACGCATACAGTGTGTGGATCAGGATCAATCCTGAGATTGTGTGGATCAGGATCAATCCTGAGAGTGTGTGGATCTAGATCAATCCTGAGAGGGTGGGGGATCAGTGTCAATCCCGAGGGTATGTGGATAATGGTCTACCCTGAGAATGTTTCGATCAAGATCAATCCTGAGAGTGTGGGGGATTAGTGTCAATCCCCAGGGTGTGTGGATCACGGTCAATCCTGAGAGTGTGTGGATCAGTGTCAATCCTGAGAGTGTGTTGATCAGTGTAAAAGCAGAGGGTTTGTGGATCAGTGTCTATCCAGAGAGTGTGTGAATCAGTGTCAACCCTGAGAGTGTGTGGATCAGGATCATTCCTGAATGAGTGTGAATCAGGTTCAATCCTGAGAGTGTGTGGATCAGCATCACTCCTGAGAGTGCGTGGATCAGGATCAATTCTGAGAGTGTGTTGATCAGGATCAATCCTTTGAGTGTGTGGATCAGGATTAACCTTGAGAGCATTGGGGATCAGGGTCAATCCTGAGAGCATGGGGTGTAAGGGCCAATCCTGAGAGTGTGGTGATCAGGATCAATCCTGAGTGTGTGGGGGATCATGGTCAATCCTGAGGGTGTTGGGATCAGGATCAACCCTGAGAGTGTGGGGGTTCCAGATGAATCCAGGGAGTGTGTTCATCAGGGTCAATGCTGAGGGTGTGTGGATCAGGATCAATGTGGACAGTGTGTGGATCAGGATCAATTCTGAGAGTTTGTTAATCAGAATCATTCCTGGGAGTGTGTGGATCAGGATCAATCCTGTGAGTGTGTGGATCTGGACCAACCCTGAGAGTGTGTGGATGAGGGTGAATCATGAGAGGGTGGGGTATCTGCATCAATCCAGAGATGGTGTGCATCAGGTTCAATCCTGAAATTATGTGTATCAGGATCAACGCTGAGAGTGTGTGGATCAGGATCAATCCTGAGAGTGTGTGGATCTAGATCAATCCTGAGAGAGTGGGGGATCAGTGTCAATCCCGAGGGTATGTGGATCATGGTCAATCCTGAGAATGTGTTGATCAAGATCAATCCTGAGAGTGTGGGGGATTAGTGTCAATCCGCAGGGTGTGTGGATCACGGTCAATCCTGAGAGTGTGTGGATCAATGTCAAAGCAGAGGGTTTGCGGATTAGGGTCAATCCAGAGAGTGTGTGAATCAGTGTCAACACTGAGAGTGTGTGGATCATGATCAAGCCTGAGAATGTTGGGGGATAAGGGTAAATTTTGAGAGTTTGTGGATCAGGATCAATCCTGATTGCGGTGGATCAGGATCAATCCTGAGAGGGTGTGGATCAGAATCAATCCTGAGAGTGTGGTGGATCAAAATCTGTGCTGAAAGTGTCTGGAACAGGGACAATCGTGAAAGTGTGTTGATCAGGATCAATCGTGACAGTGTGTGCATCAGGGTGAATCCTGATAGTCTGTGCGTCAGGATCAATTCTGAGCATGTGTGCATCAGGATAAATACTATGAGTGTGTGGATCAGGATCAATCCTGAGAGTGTGTTAATGAGGATCATTCCTGAGAGTGTGTGGATCAGGATCAACCCAGATAGTGTGTGGATCAGGATCAATCCTGTGAGTGTGTGGATCAGGGTCAATCATGAGAGTGCGTGGATCAGCATCGATCCAGAGAGTTTGTGGATCAAGATCTATCTTGACAGCATGTGGATCAGGATCAATCCTGAGAGTGTGTGGATCAGAAACAATTCTGAGAGTGTGTGGATCAGGATCAAACCTGAGAGTTTGTGGTTCATGATGAATAGTGTCAGTGTGTGGTTCAGGATCAATCCTGAGAGTTTCTGGATCAGGATCAATCCTGTGATGGGGGATCAGGATCAGCCCTGAGTGTGTGAGGATCAAGATCAACCCTGAGAGTGTATGTTTCAGGATGAATACCGAGAGTGTGTGGATCAGGGTCAATTCTGAGAGTGTGTGGCTCAGGTTCAATCCTGAGAGTATGTGGATCAGGACCAATCCTGAGAGTGTGGGGATCAGGATCAATCTTGAGAGTGTTGGGGATCAGAAACAAACCTCAGAGTGTGCATCTGTGTCAATGCTGAGAGTGTGTTTATCAGGATCAAACCTGAATGTGTGTGGATCAGCATCAATCCTGAGAGTGTGGGGATCAGGATCAATCCTGAGAGTGTGTGGATCTAGATCAATCCTGAGAGAGTGGGGGATCAGTGTCAATCCCGAGGGTATGTGGATCATGGTCAATCCTGAGAATGTGTTGATCAAGATCAATCCTGAGAGTGTGGGGGATTAGTGTCAATCCGCAGGGTGTGTGGATCACGGTCAATCCTGAGAGTGTGTGGATCAATGTCAAAGCAGAGGGTTTGCGGATTAGGGTCAATCCAGAGAGTGTGTGAATCAGTGTCAACACTGAGAGTGTGTGGATCATGATCAAGCCTGAGAATGTTGGGGGATAAGGGTAAATTTTGAGAGTTTGTGGATCAGGATCAATCCTGATTGCGGTGGATCAGGATCAATCCTGAGAGGGTGTGGATCAGAATCAATCCTGAGAGTGTGGTGGATCAAAATCTGTGCTGAAAGTGTCTGGAACAGGGACAATCGTGAAAGTGTGTTGATCAGGATCAATCGTGACAGTGTGTGCATCAGGGTGAATCCTGATAGTCTGTGCGTCAGGATCAATTCTGAGCATGTGTGCATCAGGATAAATACTATGAGTGTGTGGATCAGGATCAATCCTGAGAGTGTGTTAATGAGGATCATTCCTGAGAGTGTGTGGATCAGGATCAACCCAGATAGTGTGTGGATCAGGATCAATCCTGTGAGTGTGTGGATCAGGGTCAATCATGAGAGTGCGTGGATCAGCATCGATCCAGAGAGTTTGTGGATCAAGATCTATCTTGACAGCATGTGGATCAGGATCAATCCTGAGAGTGTGTGGATCAGAAACAATTCTGAGAGTGTGTGGATCAGGATCAAACCTGAGAGTTTGTGGTTCATGATGAATAGTGTCAGTGTGTGGTTCAGGATCAATCCTGAGAGTTTCTGGATCAGGATCAATCCTGTGATGGGGGATCAGGATCAGCCCTGAGTGTGTGAGGATCAAGATCAACCCTGAGAGTGTATGTTTCAGGATGAATACCGAGAGTGTGTGGATCAGGGTCAATTCTGAGAGTGTGTGGCTCAGGTTCAATCCTGAGAGTATGTGGATCAGGACCAATCCTGAGAGTGTGGGGATCAGGATCAATCTTGAGAGTGTTGGGGATCAGAAACAAACCTCAGAGTGTGCATCTGTGTCAATGCTGAGAGTGTGTTTATCAGGATCAAACCTGAATGTGTGTGGATCAGCATCAATCCTGAGAGTGTGGGGATCAGGATCAATCCTGAGATTGTGTGGATTAGGATCAATCCTGATAGTGTTGGAGATTAGGTTCAATCCTGAGAGTGTGTTGATCATGATCAATACTGTGAGTGTGTGGATCAGGGTCAATCCTGATAGTGTTGGAGATCAGGTTGAATCCTGAGAGTGTGTTGATCATGATCAATACTGTGAGTGTGTGGATTAGGGTCAATCCTGAAGGTGTGTACATCAAGATCAATCCTGAGAGTGTGTGGATCAGGGCAAATCCTGAGACTTTGTGGATCAGGGTTAATTCTAAGAGTGTGTGGATCAGGATCAACCCTGATGGCGTGTGGATCAGGATCAATCATGTGAGTGTGTGGATCTGGACCAACCCTGAGTGTGTGTGGATCAGGGTCAATCATGAGAGTGTGGGGTATCTGCATCAATCCAGAGACTGTGTGGATCAGGTTCAATCCTGAAATTATGTGTATCAGGATCAACCCTTAGAGTGCGTGGATCAGGATCAATCCTGAGAGTGTGTGGATCAGGATCAATCCTGAGAGTGTTTGGATCTGGATGAATCCTGAGAGTGTGTGGATCTAGATCAATCCTGAGAGTGTGGGGGATCAGTGTCAATCCTGAGGGTATGTGGATCAGGGTCAATCCTGAGAATGTTTTGCTCAAGATCAATCCTGAGAGTGTGGGGGATTAGTGTCAATCCCCAGGGTGTGTGGATCACGGTCAATCCTGAGAGTGTGTGGATCAGTGTCAATCCTGAGAGTGTGCAGAACAGTGTCAAAGCAGAAGGTTTGTGGATCAGGGTCAATCCAGAGCGTGTGTGAATCAGTGTCAACCCTGAGAGTGTGTGGATCAGTGTCATAGCAGAGGGTTTGCGGATCAGGGTCAATCCAGAGAGTGTGTGAATCAGTGCCAACCCTGAGAGTGTGTGGATCATCATCAAGCCTGCGGGTGTTGGGGGATAAGGGTATATCTTGAGAGTTTGTGGATCAGGATCAATCCTGATTGCGGTGGATAAGAATCAATCCTGAGAGTGTATGGAGCAGGATCAATCCTGAGACTGTGTGGATCAGGATCAATCCTGAGAGTGTGGTGGATCAAAATCTATGCTGAATGAGTCTGGAACATGTAAAATCGTGAGAGTGTGTTGATCAGGATCAATCCTGACAGTGTGTGGATCAGGGTGAATCCTGATCATCTGTGCATCAGGATCAATTCTGAGTATGTCTGGATTAGAGTAAATACTATGAGTGTGTGGATCAGGATTAATCCTGAGAGTGTGTTAATGAGGATCATTCCTGGGAGTGTGTGGGTCAAGATCAAACCTGATTGCGTGTGGATCAGGATCAAGCCTGTGAGTGTGTGGAACTGGACCAACCCTGAGAGTGTGTGGATCAGGATGAATCCTGAGAGTGTGTGGATCAGGATCAATCCTGAGAGTGTGTACATCAAGATCAATCCTGAGAGTGTGTAGATCAGGGTAATTCCTGAGACGGTGTGGATCAGGGTCAATTCTAATAGTGTGTGGATCTGGATCAACCCAGAGAGTGTGTGGATCAGGATCAATCCTGAGAGTGTGTGGATCAGGATTAAACCTCAGACTGTTGTGGATCAGGATTTAACCTCAGACTGTCGGGGATCAGGGTCAATCCTCAGTGTGTGGGAACCTGGATCAATCCTGAGAATGTGTGGATCAGGATCAATCTTGTGAGTGTGTGGATCAGGATCAATCCAGAGAGTGTGAGGAACAGGATCAATTCTGAGAGTGTGTTGATGAGGATCAATCCTGCCTGTGTGTGGATCAGGATCAACCCTGAGAGTGCATGGGTCAGGATCACCCCTGAGAGTTTGTGGATCAGGATCAATTTTGAGAGTGTGTGGATCAGAATTAATCCTGGGATTGTGGGGGATGAGGGTCAATCCTGAGGGTGGGGGCATCAGCATCAATCCTCAGAGGGTGTTGACCGGGATCCGTCCTGTGAGTGTTTGGATCAGGATCAATCCGGAGAGGGTGCGGGACGAGGGACAAACCTGAGTGTGTGTGGGATCAGGATCAATCCTCAGAGAGTGGGGGAATCATGATCAATCCTGAGAGTGTGTTGATCAGGATAAATCTTGATAGTGTGTGGATTAGTTTCAATCCTGAGAGTGAGGGGGATCAGGATCAGTCCTGAGTGTGTGTGTATCCGGATCAATCCTATGAGTGTGTGGATCGGGAACAACTCTGAGAGTGTGTGGATCAGGGTCAATTCAGAGAGTATGGGGGCTAAGGGGCAATCCTGAGAGTGTGGTGATCAGGATCAATCCTGAGTGTGTGGGGGATCATGGTCAATCCTGAGGGTGTGGGGATCAGGATCAACCTGAGAGTTTGTGGATTCCAGATGAGTCCAGGGAGTGTGTTCATCGGGGTCAATGCTGAGAGTATGTGGATCAGAATCAATGTGGACAGTGTGTGGATCAGGATCAATCCTGAGGGTTTGTTAATCAGGATCATTCCTGAGAATGTGTGGATCAGGATCAACCCTGATGGCGTGTGGATCATGATCAATCCTGTGAGTGTGTGGATCTGGACCAACCCTGAGAGTGTGTGGATCAGGGTCAATCATGAGAGTGTGGGGAATCAGCATCAATCCAGAGATTGTGTGGATCAGGTTCAATCCATAAATTATTTGTATCAGGATCAACCCTTAGCGTGTGTGGATCAGGATCAATCCTGAGAGTGTGTGGATCAGGTTCAATCCTGAGAGTGTGTGGATCTAGATCAATCCTGAGAGAGTGGGGGATCAGTGTCAATCCCGAAGGTATGTGGATCATGGTTAATCCTGAGAATGTGTTGATCAAGATCAATCCTGAGAGTGTGGGGGGATTAGTGTCAATCCCCAGGGTGTGTGGATCACGGTCAATCCTGAGAGTGTGTGGATCAGTGTCAATCCTGAGAGTGTGTGGATCAGTGTCAAAGCAGAGGGTTTGCGGATCTGGGTCAATCCAGAGAGTGTGTGAATCAGTGTCAACACTGAGAGTTTGTGGTTCATGATCAAGCCTGAGAGTGTTGGGGCATAAGGGTAAATCTTGAGAGTTTGTGGATCAGGATCAATCCTGATTGCGGTGGATCAGGATCAATCCTGAGAGGGTGTGGATCAGAATCAACCCTGAGAGTGTGGTGGATCAAGATCTGTGCTGAAAGTGTCTGGAACAGGGACAATCGTGAGAGTGTGTTGATGAGGATCAATCGCGACAGTGTGTGGATCAGGGTGAATCCTGATAGTCTGTGCATCAGGATCAATTCTGAGCATGTGTGCATCAGGATAAATACTATGAGTGTGTGGATCAGGATCAATCCTGAGAGTGTGTTAATGAGGATCATTCCTGAGAGTGTGTGGATCAGGATCAACCCAGATAGTGTGTGGATCAGGATCAATCCTGTGAGTGTGTGAATCAGGGTCAATCATGAGAGTGCGTGGATCAGCATCGATCCAGGGATTTTTGTGGATCAAGATCCATCTTGACAGCATGTGGATCAGGATAAATCCTGAGAGTGTGTGGATCAGAAACAATTCTGAGAGTGTGTGGATCAGGATCAACCCTGAGAGTTTCTGGATCAGGGTCAATCCTGTGAGTGTGGGATCAGGATCAGTTCTGAGTGTGTGAGGATCAAGATAAACCCTGAGAGTGTATGTTTCAGGATGAATACCGAGGGTGTGTGGATCAGGGTCAATTCTGAGAGTGTATGGCTCAGGTTCAATCCTGAGAGTATGTGGATCGGGACCAATCCTGAGAGTGTGGGGATCAGGATCAATCTTGAGAGTGTGGGGGATCAGAAACAATCCTCAGAGTGTGCATCTGTGTCAATGCTGAAAGTGTGTGTATCAGGATCAAACCTGAATGTGTGTGGATCAGCATTAATCCTGAGAGTGTGGGGATCAGGATCAATCCTGAGAGTGTGTTGGATCAGTGTTAATTGTGAGATTGTGTGGTTCAGGATCAGTGCTGAGAGTGTGAATCAGGATCACGCCTGAGACTTTGTGGATCAGGATCAATACAGAGAGTGTATGGATCATGATAATTCCTGAGGCTCTGTGGATCAGGATCAACGCTGAGAGCCTGGGGGATCAAGATCAATCCTGAGATTGTGGGGGATAAGGGGCAATCGTGAGAGTGTGTTGATCAGGATCAATTCTGACAGTATGTGGATCAGGGTGAATCCTGAGAGTCTGTACGTCAGGATCAATTCTGAGCATGTGTGCATCAGGATAAATACTATTTGTGTGTGGATCAGGATCAATCCTGAGAGTGTGTTAATGAGGATTATTCCTGAGAGTGTGTGGATCAGGATCAACCCAGACGGTGTGTGGATCAGGATCAATCCTGTGAGTGTGTATCAGGGTCAATCATGAGAGTGCGTGGATCAGCATCGATCCAGAGAGTTTGTGGATCAGGATCCATCTTGACAGCATGTGGATCAGGATCAATCCTAAGAGTGTGTGGATCAGGATCAATCATGAGAGTGTGTGGATCAGAGTCAACCCTGAGTGTGTGGGGTATCTGTATCAATCCAGAGATTGTGTGGATCAGGTTCAATCCTTAAATTATTTGTATCAGGATCAACCCTTAGCGTTTGTGGATCAGGATCAATCCTGAGATTGTGTGGATCTAGATCAATCCTGAGAGTGTGGGGGATTAGTGTCAATCCCCAGGGTGTGTGGATCACGGTCAATCCTGAGAGTGTGTGGATCAGTGTCAATCCTGAGAGTGTGTGGATCAGTGTCAAAGCACAGGGTTTGAGGATCAGGGTCAATCCAGAGAGTGTGTGAATCAGTGTCAACACTGAGAGTGTGTGGATCATGATCAAGCCTGAGAGTGTTGGGGGATAAGGGTAAATTTTGAGAGTTTGTGGATCAGGATCAATCCTGATTGCGGTGGATCAGGATCAATCCTGAGAGGGTGTGGATCAGAATCAATCCTGAGAGTGTGGTGGATCAAGATGTGTGCTGAAAGTGTCTGGAACAGGGACAATCGTGAGAGTGTGTTGATGAGGATCAATCGTGACAGTGTGTAGATCAGGGTGAATCCTGATAGTCTCTGCATCAGGATCAATTCTGAGCATGTGTGCATCAGGATAAATACTATGAGTGTGTGGATCAGGGTCAGTCATGAGAGTGCGTGGATCAGCATCGATCCAGAGAGTTTGTGGATCAGGATCCATCTTGACAGCATGTGGATCAGGATCAATCCTGAGAGTGTGTGGATCAGAAACAATTATGAGAGTGTGTGGATCAGGATCAACCCTGAGAGTGTGTGGTTCATGA
Organism: Cetorhinus maximus; assembly: GCF_964194155.1. NCBI lineage: Eukaryota > Metazoa > Chordata > Chondrichthyes > Lamniformes > Cetorhinidae > Cetorhinus > Cetorhinus maximus. The sequence continues at coordinate 63,516,135 of NC_135887.1, forward strand.
TGAATAGTGTCAGTGTGTGGTTCAGGATCAATCCTGAGAGTTTCTGGATCAGGGTCAATCCTGTGACTCTGGGATCAGGATCAGTCCTGAGTGTGTGAGGATCAAGATCAACGCTGAGAGTGTATGTTTCAGGATGAATACCGAGAGTGTGTGGATCAGGGTCAATTCTGAGAGTGTATGGCTCAGGTTCAATCCTGAGAGTATGTGGATCGGGACCAATCCTGAGAGTGTGGGGATCAGGGTCAATCTTGAGGGTGTGGGGGATCAGAAACAATCCTCAGAGTGTGCATCTATGTGTGTATCAGGATCAAAACTGAATGTGTGTGGATCAGCATCAATCCTGAGAGTGTGGGGATCAGGACCAAGCTTGAGAGTGTGTTGGATCAGTGTTAATTGTGAGATTGTGTGGTTCAGGATCAGTCCTGAGAGTACAAATCAGGATCACGCCTGAGACTGTGTGGAGCAGGATCAATACTGAGAGTGTATGGATCATGATAATTCCTGAAGCTCTCTGGATCAGGATCAACTCTGAGAACCTGGGGGATCAAGATCAATCCTGAGATTGTGGGGGATAAGGGACAATCGTGAGAGTGTGTTAATCAGGATCAATCCTGACAGTATGTGGATCAGGGTGAATCCTGAGAGTCTGTGTGTCAGGATCAATTCTGAGCATGTGTGCATCAGGATAAATACTATGAGTGTGTGGATCAGGATCAATCCTGAGAGTGTGTGGATTAGGATCAACCCTGATGGTGTATGGATGAGGATCAATCCTGTGAGTGTGTGGATCCAGAACAACCCTGAGAGTATGTGGATCAGGGTCAATCATGAGCGTGTGGGGTATCTACATCAATCCAGAGAATGTGTGGATCAGACTCAATCCTGAAATTATGTGTGTCAGGATCAACCCTTAGAGAGTGTGGATCAGGATCAATCCTGAGAGTGTGTGTAGATTAGGATCAATCCTGCTTGTGTGTGAATCAGGATCAATTCTGAGAGTGTGTGGATCAGGACCGATCATGAGAATGTGGGGCATCAGGGTCGATCATCAGGGTGTGGGGTTCAGGATCAATCCTGAGAGGGAGGGAGATCAGAAACAATCCTGAGAGTGCGTTCATCTGTGTCAATCCTGAGAGTATGTGGATCAGGGTCAATCCTAAGACTGTGTGCATCGAGCTCAACCTTGAGAGAGTGGGGGATCCGTGTAAATCCCGAGGGTATGTGGATCATGGTCAATCGTGAGAGTGTGTTGATCAAGATCAATCGTGAGAGTGTGGGGGATTAGTGTCAATCCCCAGGGTGTGTCGATCATGGTCAATCCTGTGAGTGTGTGGATCAGTGTCAATCCTGAGAGTGTGTGGATCAGTGTCAAAGCAGAGCGATTGTGGATCAGGGTCAATCCAGAGAGTATGTGAATCAGCGTCAGCCCTGAGAGTGTGTGCATCAGGGTAAATCCTAATTGTGGTGGATCGGGATAAATCCTAAGAGTGTATGGAGCAGGATCAATCTTGAGAATGTGTGGATCATCATCAATCCTCGGAGTGTGTGGATCAGCATCAATCCTGACAGTGTGGTGGATCAAGATCTATACTTAAAATGTGTGGAACAGGGACAATCGTGAGAGTGTGTTGATCAGGATCAATCCTGACAGTGTGTGGATCAGTGTGAATCCTGATAGTCTGACCGTCAGGATCAATTCTGAGCGTTCCTGGATCAGGATAAATACTATGAGTGTGTGGATCAGGATCAATCCTGAGAGTGTGTTAATCAGGATCATTCCTGAGAGTGTGTGGATCAGGTTCAATCATGAGAGTGCGCGGATCAGCATCGATCCAGAGGGTTTGTGGATCAGGATCCATCTTGACAGCATGGGGATCAGGATCAATTCTGAGAGTGTGTGGATCAGAAACAATTATGAGAGTGTGTGGATCAGGATCAACCCTGAGAGTGTGTGGTTCATGAGGAATAGTGTCAGTGTGTGGTTCAGGATCAATCCTGAGAGTTTCTGGATCAGGGTCAATCCTGTGATTGGGGGATCAGGATCAGTCCTGAGTGTGTGAGGATCAAGATCAACCCTGAGAGTGTATGTTTCAGGATGAATACTGAGAGTGTGTGGATCAGGGTCAATTCTGAGAGTGTGTGGATCATGATCAATCCAGAGAGTGTGTGGATCAGGATCAATCCTGAGAGTGTGTGGATAAGGATCAATCCTGAGTGTGTGTGTATCAGGACCAATCCAGAGAGTGGGTGGATCAGGATCAATCCTGAGAGTTTGTGGCTCAGGATAAATCCTGAGAATATGTGGATCGGGACCAATCCTGAGAGTGTGGGGATCAGGATCAATCTTGAGAGTGTGGGGGATAAGAAACAATCCTCAGAGTGTGCATCTGTGTCAATGCTGAGAGTGTGTGGATCAGGATCAATGCTGAATGTATGTGGATCAGCATCAATCCTGAGAGTATGTGGATCAGGATCAATCCTGAGAGTGTGTTGGATCAGTGTTAATTGTGAGATTGTGTGGTTCAAGATCAGTCCTGAGAGGGTGAATCAGTATCACGCCTGAGACTGTGTGGATCAGCATCAATACTGAGAGTGTATGGATCATGATAATTCCTGAGGCTGTCTGGATTAGGATCAACTCTGAGAGCCTGGGGGATCAAGATCAATCCTGAGATTGTGGGGGATAAGGGACAATCGTGAGAGTGTGTTGATCAGGATCAATCCTGACAGTATGTGGATCAGGGTGAATCATGAGAGTATGTGGGTCGGCATCAATTCTGAGCATGTGTGGATCAGGATAAATACTATGAGTGTGTGGATCAGGATCAATCCTGAGAATGTGTTAATCAGGATCATTCCTGAGAGTGTGTGGATCAGGATCAACTCTGAAGGTGTATGGATGAGGATCAATCCTGTGAGTGTGTGGATCCAGAACAACCCTGAGAGTGTGTGGATCAGGGTCAATCATGAGCGTGTGGGGTATCTGCATCAATCCAGAGATTGTGTGCATCAGGCTCAATCCTGAAATTATGTGTATCAGGATCAACCCTTAGAGAGTGTGGATCAGGATTAACCCTTAGAGTGTGTGGATCAGGATCAATCCTGAGAGTGTGTGGATCAGGATCAATCCTGAGAGTGTGTGAATCAGGGTCAATCCTGAGACTGTGTGGATCGAGATCAATCCTGAGAGGGTGGGCGATCCGTGTAAATCCCGAGTGTATGTGGATCATGGTCAATCGTGAGAGTGTGCTGATCAAGATCAATCCTGAGAGTGTGGGGGATTAGTGTCAATCCCCAGGGTGTGTCGATCATGGTCAATCCTGTGAGTGTGTGGATCAGTGTCATTCCTGAGAGTGTGTGGATCAGTGTCAAAGCAGAGGGTTTGTGGATGAGGGTCAATCGAGAGAGTATGTGAATCAGTGTCAGCCCTGAGACTGTGTGCATCAGGGTCAATCATAATTATGGTGGATCGGGATGAATCCTAAGAGTGTATGGAACAGGATCAATCTTGAGAGTGTGTGGATCATCAGCAATCCTGAGAGTGTGTGGATCAAGATCTATACTGAAAGTGTCTGGAACAGGGACAATCGTGAGAGTGTGTTGATCAGGATCAATCCTGACAGTGAGTGGATCAGGGTGAATCCTGATAGCCTGTCTGTCAGTATCAATTCTGAGCGTTCCTGGATCAGGATAAATACTGAGTGATTGCATCAGGATCAATCCTGAGAGTGTGTTAATCAGGATCATTCCTGAGAGTGTGTGGATCCGGATCAACCCAGATGGTGTGTGGATCAGGATCATTCCTGTGAATGTTTGGATCAGGGTCAAACATGTGAGTGCGTGTTTCAGCAACAATCCAGGGATTTTGTAGATCAGGATCCATCTTAACAGCATGTGGATCAGGATCAATCCTGAGAGTGTGTGGATCAGAAACAATTCAGAGAGTGTGTGGATCAGGATCAACCCTGAGAGTGTTTGTATCAGGATCAATCCTGAGAGTGTGTTGGAGCATGGTTAATTGTGTGTTTGTGTCGTTCAGGATCAGTCCAGAGAGTATGAATCAGGATCATGCCTGAGACTTTGTGGATCAGGATCAACCCTGAGAACCTGGTGGATCAAGATCAATATTGAGATTGTGGGTGATAAGGGACAATCGTGAGAGTGTGTTGATCAGGATCAATCCTGAGAGTGTGTTAATCAGGATCATTCCTGCGAGTGTGTGGATCAGGATCAACCCAGATGGTATGTGGATGAGAATCAATCCTGTGAGTGTGTGGATCCTGAACAACCCTGAGAGTGTGTGGATCAGGGTAAATCATGAGCATGTGGGGTGTCTGCATCAATCCAGAGATTGTGTGGATCAGGCTCAATCCTGAAATTATGTGTATCAGGATCAACCCTTAGAGAGTGTGGATCAGGATCAATCGTGAGAATGTGTGGATCAGGATCAATCCTGAGAGTGTGGTGGATCACCGTTAATTCTGAGAGTGTGTGGATCATGATCAATGTTGAGAGTGTGGTGGATCAGAAACAATGGTGAGAGTGTGTGTCTCAGGCTCAATCCTGAGAGTGTGTGGATCAACTCCAATCCTGAGAGTGTTGGGTATCAGGGTCAATCATCAGGGTGTGGGGATCAGGATCAATCTTGAGAGTGTTGGGGATCAGAAACGATCCTGAGAGTGTGTGCATCTGTGTCAGTGCTGAGCGTGTGTGGAACAGGATCAATCCTGAATGTGTGTGGATCAGGATCAATCCTGAGAGTGTTTGGATCATGATCAAGCCTGAGAGTGTGTGGATATAGATCAATCCTGAGAGGGTGGGGGATCAGTGTCAATCCCGAGGGTATGTGGATCATGGTCAATCCCGAGAGTGTGTTAATCAAGATCAATCCTGAGTGTGTTGGGGATTAGTGTCAATCCGCATGGTGTGTGGATCACGGTCAATCCTGAGAGTGTGTGTTAATCAGTGTCAATCCTGAGTGTGTGGATCAGTGTCAAAGCAGAGGGTTTGCGGATCTGGGTCAATCCAGAGATTGTGTGAATTAGTGTCAACCCTGAGAGTGTGTGCATCAGGGTCAATCCTGAATGATCTTGGATCATAATCAAGCCTGAGAGTGTGCGGGTTCAGGGTAAATCTTGAGAGTTTGTTGATTAGGATCAATCCCGATTGCGGTGAATCAGGATCAATCCTGAGAGTGTGTGAATCAGGATCAATCCTGAGACTGTGTGGATTAGGATCAATCCTGAGAGTGTGTGGATCTGGATCAATCTTGAGAGTGTGTGGATCAGCATCAATCCAGAGAGTATGTGGATCAGGATCAATCCTGAGAGTGTCGTGGATCAAGATCTATGCTGAATTGTCTGGAACAGGGACAATTGTGAGAGTGTGTTGATCAGGATCAATCCTGACTGTGTGTGGATCACCGTTAATTCTGAGAGTGTGTGGATCATGATCAATCTTGAGAGTGTGGTGGATCAGAAACAATCGTGAGAGTGTGTGTCTCAGGCTCAATACTGAGAGTGTGTGGATCAAGACCAATTCGGAGAGTGTTGGGTATCAGGGGCAATCATCACGGTTTGGGGATCAGCATCAATCTTGAGAGTGTCGGGGATCAGAAACAATCCTGAGAGTGTGTGCATCTGTGTCAATGCTGAAAGTGTGTGGATCAGGATCACTCCTGAATGTGTGTGGAACAGGATCAATCCTGAGAGTGTTTGGATCTGGGTTAATTGTGAGATTGTGTTGTTCAGGATCAGTCCTGAGAGTGTGAATCTGGATCACGCTTGAGACTGTGTGGATCAGCATCAATACTGAGAGTGTAGCGATCATGATAATTCCCGATGCTGTCTGGATCAGGATCCACCCTGAGAGGCTGGGGGATCAAGATCATTCCTGAGAGTGTGGGGGATAAGGGACAATCGTGAGAGTGTGTTGATCAGGGTCAATCCTGACAGTATGTTTATCAGGGTGAATCCTGAAATTACGTGTATAATGATCAACCCTTAGAGACTGTGGATCAGGATCAATCCTGAGAGTGTGTGGATCAGGATCAATCCTGAGAGTGTGTGAATCAGTGTCAGTCCTGAGAGTGTGTGGATCAGTGTCAAAGCAGAGGGTTTGCGGATCTGGGTCAATCCAGAGAGTGTGTGAATCAGTGTCAACCCTGAGAGTGTGTGCATCAGGGTTAATCCTGAAAGATAGTGGATCATAATCAAGCCTGAGAGTGTGGGGGTTCTAGGTAAATCTTGAGAGTTTGTCGATCAGGATCAATCCCGATTGCAGTGAATCAGGATCAATCCTGAGAGTGTGTGAATCAGGATCAAACCTGAGACTGTGTGGATTAGGATCAATCCTGAGAGTGTGTGGATCTGGATCAATCTTGAGAGTGTGTGGATCAGCATCAATCCAGAGAGTATGTGGATCAGGATCAATCCTGAGAGTGTGTGGATCACCGTTAATTCTGAGAGTGTGTGGATCATGATCAATGTTGAGAGTGTGGGGGATCAGAAACAATCGTGAGAGTGTGTGTCTCAGGCTCAATCCTGAGAGTGTGTGGAACAAGACTAATCCTAAGAGTGTTGGGTATCAGGGTCAATCATCAGGGTGTGGGGATCAGGATCAATCTTGAGAGTGTTGGGGATCAGAAACAATCCTGAGAGTGTGTTCATCTGTGTCAATGCTGAGAGTGTGTGGATCAGGATCAATCCTGAATGTGTGTGGATCAGTGTCAGTCATGAGACTGTAGGGTGTCTGCATCAATCCAGAGATTTTGTGGATCAGGTTCAATTCTGAAATCATGTGCATCAGGATCAACCCTTAGAGTGTGTGGAACATGATCAATCCTGAGAGTGTGTGAATCAGGATCAATCCTGAGAGTGTGTGGATCTGGACCAATCCTGAGAATGTGGGGGATCAGTGTCAATCATCAGGGTGTGGGGATGAGGATCAATTCTGAGAGTGTGGGAGATCAGAAACAATCCTGAGAGTGTGTTCATCTGTGTCAATCCTGAGAGTGTGTGGATCATGATCAAGTCTGAGAGTGTGTGGATCTAGATCAATCCTGAGAGGGTGGGGGATCAGTGTCAATCCCGAGGGTATGTGGATCATGGTCAATCCTGAGAGTGTGTTGATCGAGATCAATCCTGAGAGTGTGGGGGATTAGTGTCCATCCGCAGGGTGTGTGGATCACGGTCAATCCTGAGAGTGTGTGGATCAGTGTCAATTCTGAGAGTGTGTGGATCAGTGTCAAAACAGAGGGTTTGACGATCTGGGTCAATCCAGAGAGTGTGTGAATCAGTGTCAACCCTGAGAGTGTGTGCATCAGGGTCAATCCTGAAAGATCGTGGATCATAATCAAGCCTGAGAGTGTTGGGATTCAGGGTAAATCTTGAGCGTTTGTCGATCAGGATCAATCCCGATTGCGGTGAATCAGCATCAATCCTGAGAGTGTGTGAATCAGGATCAATCCTGAGACTGTGTGGATTAGGATCAATCCTGAGAGTGTGTGGATCTGGATCTATCGTGAGAGTGTGTGGATCAGCGTCAATCCAGAGAGTATGTGGATCAGGATCAATCCTGAGAGTGTGGTGGATCAAGATCTATGCTGAATGTGTCTGGAACAGAGACAATTGTGAGAGTGTGTTGATCAGGATCAATCCTGACAGTGTGTGGATCACCGTTAATTCTGAGCGATGTGGATCATGATCAATGTTGAGAGTGTCGTGGATCAGAAACAATCGTGAGAGTGTGTGTCTCAGGCTCAATCCTGAGTGTGTGGATCAAGACCAATCCGAAGAGTGTTGGGTATCAGGGTCAATCATCAGGGTGTGGGGATCAGCATCAATCTTGAGAGTGTCGGGGATCAGAAACAATCCTGAGAGTGTGTGCATTTGTGTCAATGCTGAGAGTGTGTGGATCAGGATCAATCCTGAATGTGTGTGGATCGGGGTCAATCATGAGAGTGTGGGGTGTCTGCATCAATCCAGAGATTGTGTGGATCAGGTTCAATTCTGAAATCATGTGTATCAGGATCAACCCTTAGAGTGTGTGGATCAAGATCAATCCTGAGAGTGTGTGAATCAGGATCAATCCTGAGAGTGTGTGGATCTGGACCAATCCTGAGATTGTGGAGGATCAGTGTCAATCATCAGCGTGTGGGGATCAGGCTCAATCCTGAGAGTGTGGTTGATCAGAAAGAATCCTGAGAGTGTGTTCATCTGTGTCAATCTTGAGAGTGTGGGGGATCAGAAAAAATCGTGAGAGTGTGTGTCTCAGGCTCAATCCTGAGAGTGTGTGGATCAAGACCTATCCTGAGAGTGATAAGGGACAATCATGAGAGTGTGTTGATCAGGATCAATCCTGTCAGTGTGTGGATCAGGTTGAATCCTGATAGTCTGTTCGTCAGGATCAATTCCAAGCGTATGTGGATCAGGATAAATACAATGAGTGTATGGATCAGAATCAATCCTGAGAGAGTGTTAATCAGGATCATTCCTGAGAGTGTGTGGATCAGGATCATCCCTGATGGTGTGTGGATCAGGATCAATCCTGTGAGTGTGTGGATCTGGATCAACCCTGAGAGAGTGTGGATCAGGGTCAATCATGAGAGTGTGGGGTGTCTGCATCAATCCAGAGATTGTGTGGATCAGGTTCAATTCTGAAATCATGTGTATCAGGATCAACCGTTAGAGTGTGTGGAGCAGGATCACTCCTGAGAGTGTGTGAATCAGGATCAATCCTGAGAGTGTGTGGATCTGGACCAATCCTGAGAATGTGGAGGATCAGTGTCAATCATCAGGGTGTGGGAATCAGGCTGAATCCTGAGAGTGTGGTAGATCATAAAGAATCCTGAGAGTGTTTTCATCTGTGTCAATCTTGAGATTGTGGGGTATCGGAAACAATCATGAGAGTGTGTGGATCAAGACCAATCCTGAGAGTGATAAGGGACAATCGTGAGAGTGTGTTGATCAGGATCAATCCTGTCAGTGTGTGGATCAGGGTGAATCCTGATAGTCTGTTCGTCAGGATCAATTCCAAGCGTATGTGGATCAGGATAAATACAATGAGTGTATGGATCAGAATCAATCCTGAGAGTGTGTTAATCAGGATCATTCCTGAGAGTGTGTGAAACAGGATCATCCCTGATGGTGTGTGGATCAGGATCAATCCGGTGTGTGTGTTGATCTGGATCAACCCTGAGAGTGTGTGGATCAGGGTCACTCATGAGAGTGTGGGGTATCTGCATCAATCCAGAGATTGTGTGAATCAGGTTCAATCCTGAAATTATGTGTATCAGGATCAATCCTTAGAAAGTGTGGATGAGGATCAATCCTGAGAGTGTGTGGATCAGGATCAATCCTGAGAGTGGGTGGATCAGGATCAATCCTGAGAGTGTGTGAATCAGGACCAATGCTGAGAATGAGGGGGATCAGAAAGAATCCTGAGAGTGTCTTCATCTGTGTCAATCCTGTGAATGTGTGTATTATGACCAATCCTGAGAGTGTTTGAATCTGGATAAATCTTGAGAGTGTGTGGGATCAGGTTTATTCGTGAGGTTGTGTGGATCAGGAACATGCCTGAGGCTGTGTGGATCAGCATCATCCCTGGGAGTGTATGTTTCAGGTTAAATCCCGAGGGTGTTTGGATCAGGGTCAATCATGAGAGTATGGGGTATCTGCATCAATCCAGAGATTATGTGGATTAGGTACAATCCAGAAATTACGTGTATCAGGATCAACCCTTAGAGTGTGTGGATCAGGAGCACTCATGAAAGTGTGTGGATCAGGATCAAACCTGAGAGTGCGTGGATCGGGATCGATTCTGAGAGTGTGTGGATCAGACCAACCCCGAGAGTGTGTGGTTCATGATCAATAGTGTGAGTGTGTGGTTCAGGATCAATCCTGAGAGTTTGTGGATCAGGGTCAATCCTGAGAGTGGTTGATCAGAAGCAGTCCTGAGTGTGTGTGGAACAAGATCATCCCTGAGACTGTATGTTTCAGGATGAATCGCGAGTGTGTGTGCATCAGGGTCAATTCTGAGAGTGTGTGGTTCATGATCAATTCAGACAGTGTATGGATTAAGATCAATCCTGAGAGTGTGTGGATCAGGATCAATCCTGAGTGTGTGTGGATGAGGACCAATCCAGAGATTGTGTGGATCAGGATCAATCCTGAGAGTGTGTGGCTCAGGATCAATCCTGAGAGTGTGTGGATCAGGGCCAATCCTGAGAGTGTGGGGGATCACGGTCAATCATCAGGGTGTGGGGATCAGGATCAATCTTGAGAGTGTGGGGGATTAGAAACAATCCTGAGAGTGTGTGCACCTGTGTGAATGCTGAGAATGTGTGGATCAGGGTCAATCCTAAGAGTGTGTGGTATCAGGGTTAATTGTGAGATTGCGTGGTTCAGGATCAGTCCTGAGAGTGTGAATCAGGATCACGCCTGGGACTGTGTGGATCAGGATCTATACTGAGAGTGTATGGATCATGATAATTCCTGGGGCTATCCGAATCAGGATCAACCCTGAGAGCCTGGGGGATAAGGGAATATTTTGAGAGTGTGTTGATCAGGATCAATCCTGACAGTGTGTGGATCAGGGTTAATCCAGAGAGTATGAGGGTCAGGATTAAATCTGAGTGTGTGTTAATCAGGATCGTTCCTGAGAGTGTGTGGATCAGGATCAACTCTGATGGTTGTGTATCAGGATCAATCCTGTGAGTGTGTGGATCCGGATTAACCCTGAGAGTGTGTGGATGAGGCTCAATCATGAGTGTGTGGGGTATCTGCATCAATCCAGAGATTGTGTGGATCAGGTTCAATCCTGAAATTATGTGTATCAGGATCAACCCTTAGAGAGTGTGGATCAGGATCAATCTTGAGAGTGTGTGGATCAGGATGAATCCTGAGAGTGCGTGAATCAGGACCAATCCTGAGAATGTGGGGAATCAGGGTCAATCATCACGGTGTGGTGATCAGGATCAATCCTGAGAGTGTGGGAGATCAGAAACAATCCTGAAAGTGTGTTCATCTGCGTCAATCCTGAGAGTGTGTGGATCAGGATCAATCCTCAATATTTGTGGATCAGGATCAATCCTGAGAGTGTGTGGGATCAGGGTTATTTGTGAGATTGTGTGGATCAGGATCACACCTGAGAGTGTATGTTCCAGGATGAATCCCGAGGGTATGTATATCATGGTCAATCCAGAGAGTATGTTGATCCAGATCAATCCTGAGAGTGTGGGGGATTAGTGTCAATCCCCAAGGTGTGTGGATGAGTGTCAATCCGGAGAGTGTGTGGATCAGTGTCAATCCTGAGAGTGTGTGGATCAGTGTGAAAGCAGAGGGTGTGTTGATCAGGGACAATTCTGAGAGTGCGTGGATCATGATTAATCCAGAGAGTGTGTGGATCAGGATCAACCCTGAGAGTGTGTGGATCAGGACCAATCCAGAGGGTGGGTGGATCAGGATCAATCCTGAGAGTGTGTGGCTCAGGATCAATCCTGAGAGTGTGTGGATCAGGACCAATCCTGAGAGTGTGGGGTATCAGCGTCAATCATCAGGGTGTGGGGATCAGGATCAATCTTGAGAGTATGGAGGATCAGACACAATCCTGAGAGTGCGTGCATCTGTGTCACTGCTGAGAGTGTGTTGGTCAGGATCAATCCTGAATGTGTGTGGATCAGGATCTATCCTGAATGTGTGTGGGATCAGGGTTAATAGTGGGATTGTGTGGTTCAGGATCAGTCCTGAGAATGTGAGTCAGGATCACACATGACACAGTATGGATCAGGATCAATACAGTGACTGTATGGAACATGATAATTCCTGAAGCTGTCTGGATCAGGATCAACCCTGAGAGCCTGGGGGATCACGATCAATCCTGAGAGTGTGGGGGATAAGGGAAAATCGTGAGAGTGTGTTGATCACGATCAATCCTGACAGTGTGTGGATGAGGGTGAATCCAGAGAGTTTGTGGGTCAGGATTAATTCTCAGCGTGTGTGGATCAGGATAAATACTATGAGTGTGTGGATCCGGATCAACCCTGAGAGTGTGTTAATCATGGTAAATCATGAGAGTGTGGGGTAACTGCATCAATCCAGAGATTGTGTGGATCAGGTTCAATCCTGAAAGATATGTGTATCAGGATCAACACTTAGAGAGTGTGGATGAGGATCAATCCTGAGAGGTGTGGATCAGGATCAATCCTGAGAGTGTTTGGATCAGGATCAATCCTGAGAGTGTGTGGATCAGGATCAATCCTGAGAGTGGGTGCGATCAGGGTTATTCGTGAGATTGTGTGGATCAGGATCACGCCTGAGACTGTGTGGATCAGGATCAACCATGAGAGTGTATGGATCAGGATAAATCCTGAGGCTGTGTGGATCTGTATCAACCCTGAGAGTGTGGGGGATCAGAAACGATCCTGAGAATGTATGCATCTATGACAATCCTGAGAGTGTGTGGTTCAGAATCAATCCAGAATGTGTGTGGATCAGGGTCAATCCTGAGAGTGTGTGGAATCAGGGCTCTTCGTGAGATTGTGTGGATCAGGATCACGCCTGAGACTGTGTGGATCAGGAACAACCCTGAGAGTGTATGGATAAGGATTAATCCTGAGCCTGTGTGGGTCAGGATCAACCCTGAGAGCCTGGGGGAACAGGATCAATCCTGAGAGTGTGGGGGGATAAGGAACAATCGTGAGACTGTTTTCATCAAGATCAATCCTGAGAGTGTGTGGATCAGGACCAATCTTGAGAATGAGGGGGATCAGGGTCCATCATCAGGCTGTGGGGATCAGGATCAATCCTGAGAGTGTGGATGATCAGAAACAATCCTGAGAGTGTGTTCATTTGTGTCAATCCTGAGCGTGTGTGGTTCAGGATCAATCCTGAATATGTGTGGATCAGGACCAGTCCTGAGAGTGTGAGAATCTGGATAAATCATGAGAGTGTGTGGGATCATGGTTATTCGTGAGATTGTGTGGATCAAGAACATGCCTGAGACTGTGTTGATCATCATCAACCCTGAGAGTGTATGTTTCAGGATGAATCCCGAGGGTGTGTGGATCAGGGTCAATCATGAGAGTGTGGGGTATCTGTATCAACACAGAGATTGTGTGGATCAGGTACAATCCTGAAATTATGTGTATCAGGATCAACCCTTAGAATGTGTGGATCAGGATCAAACCTGAGAGTGCGTGGATCGGGATCAATTCTGAGAATGTGTGGATCAGATAAACTGCAAGAGTGTGTGGTTCATGATCAATAATGTGAGTGTGTGGTTCAGGATCAATCCTGAGAGCTTGTGGATCAGGGTCAATATTGAGAGAGGGGGATCAGAAGCAGTCCTGAGTGTGTGTGGAACAAAATCATCCCTGAGAGTGTATGTTTCAGGATGAACCGCGAGGGTGTGTGGATCAGAGTCAATTCTGAGAGTGTGTGGTTCATGATCAATCCAGAGAGTATGTGGATCATGATTAATCCTGAGAGTGTGTGGATCAGGATCAATACTGAGAGTGTGTGGATCAGGACCAATCCAGAGAGTGTGTGGATAAGGATCAATCCTGAGAGAGTGTGGCTCAAGATCAATCCTGAGAGTTTGTGGATCAGAGTCAATCATGAGAGTGGGGGATCAGAAGCAGTCCTGAGGTTATGTGGGACAAGATCATCCCTGAGAGGGTATGTTTCAGGATGTACCGCGAGGGTGTGTGGATCAGAGTCAGTTCTGAGAATGTGTGGTTCATGATCAATCCAGAGAGTGTGTGGATCAGGATCAATCCTGAGAGTGTGTGGATCAGGATCAATCGTGAGAGTGTGTGGATCAGAACAAATCCAGAGAGTGTGTGGATCAGGATAAATCCTGAGAGTGTGTGGCTCAGGATCAATCCTGAGAGTGTGTAGATCAGGGCCAATCCTGAGAGGGTGGGGGATCACGGTCAATCATCAGGGTGTGGGGATCAGGATCAATCTTGAGAGTGTGGGGGATCAGAAACAATCCTGAGAGTGTGTGCATCTGTGTCAATGCTGAGAGTGTGTGGATCAGGTTCAATCCTAAGAGTGTGTGGGATCAGGGTTAATTGTGAGATTGTGTGGTTCACGATCAGTCCTGAGAGTGTGAATCAGGATCACGCCTGGGACTGTATGGACCAGGATCTATACTGAGAGTGTATGAATCATGGTAATTCCTGAGGCTCTCTGGATCAGGTTCAACCCTGAGAGCCTGGGGGATAAGGTTAAATTGTGAGAGTGTGTTGATCAGGATCAGTCCTGACAGTGTCTGGATCAGGGTGAATCCTGAGAGTCTGTGGGTCAGGATCAATTCTGAGCGTGTGTGGATCAGGATAAATACTATGCGCGTGTGGATCAGGATCAATCCTGAGAGTGTGTTAATCAGGATCGTTCCTGAGAGTGTGTGGATCAGGATCAACCCTGATGGTTTGTATATCAGGATCAATCCTGTGAGTGTGTGGATCCGGATTAACCCTGAGAGTGTGTAGATCATTGTCACTCATGAGAGTGTGGGGTATCTGCATCAATCCAGAGATTGTGTGGATCAGGTTCAATCCTGAAATTATGTGTATCAGGATCAACCCTTAGAGAGAGTGGATCAGGATCAATCCTGAGAGTGTGTGGATCAGGATGAATCCTGAGAGTCTGTGAACCAGGATCTATCCTGAGAGTGTGTGGATCAGGACTACTCCTGAGAATTTGGGGGATCAGTGTCAATCATCAGGGTGTGGGGATCAGGATCAACCCTGAGAATGTGGGAGATCAGAAACCATACTGAGAATGTGTTCATCTGTGTCAATCCTGAGATTATGTGGATCCGGATCATTCCTCAATATTTGTGTATCAGGCTCAATCCTGAGAGTGTGTGGATCAGGATCAATCCTGTGAGTGTGTGGGATCAGGGTTATTCGTGAGATTGTGTGAATCAGGATCACGCCTGAGACTGCGTGGATCAGGATCAACCCTGAGAGTGTATGTTCCAGGATGAATCCCGAGGTTGTGTATATCATGCTCAATCCAGAGAGTGTGTTGATCCAGATCAATCCTGAGAGTTTGGGGGATTAGTGTCAATCCCCAGGGTGTGTGGATCAGTGTCAATCCTGAGAGTGTGTGGATCAATGTGAAAGTAGAGGGTGTGTGGATCAGGGTCAATTCTGAGAGTGTGTGGATCATGATCAATCTAGAGAGTGTGTGGATCAGGATCAATCCTGAGAGTGTGTGGATCAGGATCAATCCTGAGAGTGTATGTTCCAGGATGAATCCAGAGAGTATGTTGATCCAGATTAATCCTGGGAGTGTGGGGGATTAGTGTGAGTCCCCAGGGTGTGTGGATCAGTGTCAATCCGGAGAGTGTGTTGATCAGTGTCAATCCTGAGAGTGTGTAAATCAGTGTGAAAGCAGAGGGTGTGTGGATCAGGGTCAATTCTGAGAGTGCGTGGATCAAGATCGATCCAGAGAGTGTGTGGATCAGGATCAATCCTGAGAGTGTGTGGATCAGGACCAATCCAGAGAGTGGGTGGATCGGGATCAATCCTGAGAGTGTGGGGGATCAGCGTCAATCATCAGGGTGTGGGGATCAGGATCAATCTTGAGAGTGTGGGGGATCAGAAACAATCCTGAGAGTGTGTGCATTTGTGTCAATCCTGAGAGTGTGTGGATCAGGATCAATCCTCAATATTTGTGTATCAGGATCAATCCTGAGAGTGTGTGGATCATGATCAATCCTGAGAGTGTGTGGGATCAGGGTTATTTGTGAGATTGTGTGGATCAGGATCACGCCTGAAACTGTGTGGATCAGGATCAACCCTGAGAGTGTATGTTCCAGGATGAATCCCGAGGTTATGTATATCATGGTCAATCCAGAGAGTATGTTGATCTAGATCAATCCTGAGAGTGTGGGGGATTAGTGTCAATCCCCAGGGTGTGTGGATCAGTGTCAATCCGGAGGGTGTGTTGATCAGGGTCAATTCTGAGAGTGTGTAAATCAGTGTGAAAGCAGAGGGTGTGTGGATCAGGGTCAATTCTGAGAGTGCGTGGATCAAGATCGATCCAGAGAGTGTGTGGATCAGGATCAATCCTGAGAGTGTGTGGATCAGGACCAATCCAGAGAGTGGGTGGATCGGGATCAATCCTGAGAGTGTGGGGGATCAGCGTCAATCATCAGGGTGTGGGGATCAGGATCAATCTTGAGAGTGTGGGGGATCAGAAACAATCCTGAGAGTGTGTGCATTTGTGTCAATCCTGAGAGTGTGTGGATCAGGATCAATCCTCAATATTTGTGTATCAGGATCAATCCTGAGAGTGTGTGGATCATGATCAATCCTGAGAGTGTGTGGGATCAGGGTTATTTGTGAGATTGTGTGGATCAGGATCACGCCTGAAACTGTGTGGATCAGGATCAACCCTGAGAGTGTATGTTCCAGGATGAATCCCGAGGTTATGTATATCATGGTCAATCCAGAGAGTATGTTGATCTAGATCAATCCTGAGAGTGTGGGGGATTAGTGTCAATCCCCAGGGTGTGTGGATCAGTGTCAATCCGGAGGGTGTGTTGATCAGGGTCAATTCTGAGATTGCGTGGATCATGATCGATCCAGAGAGTGTGTGGATCAGGATCATCCCTGAGAGTGTGTGGATCAGGATCAATTCTGAGAGTGTGTGGATCACGACCAATCCAGAGAGTGGGTGGATCAGGATCAATAATCAGGGTGTGGGGATCAGGATCAATCTTGAGAGTGTGGAGGATTAGAAACAATCCTGAGAGTGCGTGCATCTGTGTCAATGCTGAGAGTGTGTGGATCAGGATCAATCCTGAGAGTGTGTTGATCAGGATCGATCCTGAGAGGGTGAGGTTCAGGATTAATCCTGAGAGTGTGTGGGATCAGGGTTAATAGTGGGATTGTGTGGTTCAGGATCAGTTCTGAGGATGTGAATCAGGATCAAACCTGACACTGTGTAGATCAGGATCAATACAGTGACTGTATGGATCATGATAATTCCTGAGGCTGTCTGGATCTGGATCCACCCTGAGAGCCTGGGGGATCAAGAGCAAACCTGAGAGTGTGGGGGATAAGGGAAAATCGTGAGAGTGTGTTGATCAGGATCAATCCTGACAGTGTGTGGATGAGGGTGAATCCTGAGAGTTTGTGGGTTAGGATCAATTCTGAGCGTGTGTGGATCATGATAAATACTATGAGTGTGTGGATCAGGATCAACCATGATGGTGTGTGGATCAGGATCAATCCTGTGAGTGTGTGGATCCGGATCAACCCTGAGAGTGCGTGGATCAGGGTCAATCATGAGAGTGTGTGGTATCTGCATCAATCCAGAGATTGTGTGGATCAGGTTCAATCCTGAAAATATGTGCATCAGGATCAATCCTTAGAAAGTGTGGATGAGGATCAATCCTGAGAGTGTGTGGATCAGGATCAATCCTGAGAGTGTGTGGATCAGGATTAATCCTGAGTCTGTGTGGATCAGGATCAACCCTGAGAGCCTGAGGGAACAAGATCAATCCTGAGAGTGTGGGGGATAAGGGACAATCGTGAGACTGTTTTGATCAGGATCAATCCTGAGAGTGTGGATGATCAGAAACAATCCTGAGAGTGTGTTCATCTGTTTCAATCCTGAGAGTGTGTGGATCAGGATCAATCCTGAATGTGTGTGGATCAGGACGAATCCTGAGAGTGTGAGAATCTGGAATATTCCTGAGAGTGTGTGGGATCAGGGTTATTCGTGAGATTGTGTGGATCAAAAACATGCCTGAGACTGTGTTGATCATCATCAACCCTGAGAGTGTATGTTTCAGGATGAATCCCGAGGTTGTGTGGATCAGGGTCAATCATGAGAGTGTGGGGTGTCTGCATCAATCCAGAGATTGTGTGGATCAGGTACAATCCTGAAATTATGTGTATCAGGATCAAGACTTAGAGTGTGTGGATCAGGATCAAACCTGAGAGTGCGTGGATTGAGATCAATTCTGAGAGTGTGTGGATCAGATCAATCCCAAGAGTGTGTGGTTCATGATCAATAATGTGAGTGTGTGGTTCAGGATCAATTCTGAGAGTTTGTGGATCAGGGTCAATCATGAGAGAGGGGGATCAGAAGCAGTCCTGAGTGTGTGTGGAACAAGATCATCCCTGAGAGTGTATGTTTCAGGATGAACCGCGAGGGTGTGTGGATCAGAGTCAATTCTGAGAGTGTGTGGTTCATGATCAATCCAGAGAGTGTGTGGATCAGGACCAATCCTGTGAGTGTGTGGATCAGGATCAATACTGAGAGTGTGTGGATCAGGACCAATCCAGAGAGTGTGTGGATAAGGATCAATCCTGAGAGTGTGTAGCTCAGGATCAATCCTGAGAGGTTGTGGATCAGAGTCAATCATGAGAGTGGGGGATCCGAAGCAGTCCTGAATGTGTGTGGAACAAGATCATCCCTGAGAGGGTATGTTTCAGGATGAACCGCAAGGGTGTGTGGATCAGAGTCAATTCTGAGAATGTGTGGTTTATGATCAATCCAGAGAGTGTGTGGATCAGGATCTATCCTGAGAGTGTGTGGATCAGGATCAATCCTGAGAGTGTGTGGCTCAGGATCAATCCTGAGAGTGTGTAGATCAGGGCCAATCCTGAGAGTGTGGGGGATCACGGTCAATCATCAGGGTGTGGGGATCAGGATCAATCTTGAGAGTGTGGGGGATTAGAAACAACCCTGAGAGTGTGTGCATCTGTGTCAAGAGTGTGTGGATCAGGTTCAATCCTACGAGTGTGTGGGATCAGGGTTAATTGTGAGATTGTATGGTTCAGGATCAGTCCTGAGAGTGTGAATCAGGATCACGCCTGGGACTGTGTGGACCAGGATCTATACTGAGAGTGTATGGATCATGATAATTCCTGATGCTATCTGGATCAGGATCAACCCTGAGAGCCTGGGGGATAAGGTAAAATTGTGAGAGTGTGTTGATCAGGATCAATCCTGACAGTGTGTGGACCAGGGCGAATCCTGAGAATCTGTGGGTCATGATCAATTCTGAACTTGTGTGGATCAGGATAAATACTATGCGCGTGTGGATCAGGATCAATCCTGAGAGTGTGTTAATCAGGATCGTTCCTGAGAGTGTGTGGATCAGGATCAACCCTGATGGTTTGTGTGTCAGGATCAGTCCTGTGAGTGTGTGGATCCGGATCAACCCTGAGAGTGTGTGGATCAGGGTCAATAATGAGAGTTTGGGGAATCTGCATCAATCCAGAGATTGTGTGGATCAGGTTCAATCCTGAAATTATGTGTATCAGGATCAACCCTTAGAGAGTGTGGATCAGGATGAATCCTGAGAGTCTGTGAACCAGGATCTACCCTGAGAGTGTGTGGATCAGGACCAATCCTGAGAATGTGGGGATCAGTGTCAATCATCAGGGTGTGGGGATCAGGATCAACCCTCAGAGTGTGGTGGATCAGAAACAATCCTGAGAATGTGTTCATCTGTGTCAATCCTGAGAGGGTGTGGATCAGGATCAATCCTCAATATTTGTGGATCAGCATCAATCCTGAGAGTGTGTGGATCAGGATCAATCCGGAGAGTGTGTGGGATCAGGGTTATTCATGAGATTGTGTGGATCAGGATCACACCTGAGACTGTGTGGTTCAGGATCAACCCTGAGAGTGTATGTTCCAGGATGAATCCCGAGGGTGTGTATATCATGCTCAATCCAGAGAGTGTGTTGATCCAGATCAATCCTGAGAGTGTGGGGGATTAGTGTCAATCCGCAGGGTGTGTGGTGCATGGTCAATCCTGAGTGTGTGTGGATCAGTGTCAATCCTGAGAGTGTGTGGATCAGTGTGAAAGCAGAGGGTGTGTGGATCAGCGTCAATTCTGAGAGTGTGTGGATCATGATCAATCCAGAGAGTGTGTGGATCAGGATCAATCCTGAGAGTGTGTGGATCAGGATCAATCCTGAGAGTGTGTGGATCAGGACCAATCCAGAGAGTGGGTGGATCAGGATCAATCCTGGGAGTGTGTGGCTCAGTATCAATCCTGAGAGTGTGTGGATCAGGATCAATCTTGAGAGTGTGGGGGATCAGAAACAATCCTGAGAGTGTGTGCATCTGTGTCAATGCTGAGAGTGTGTTGATCAGGATCAACCCTGAATTGGTGTTGATTAGGATCAATCCTGAGAGTGTGTGGATCAGGATCAATCCTGAGAGCGTGTGGGATCAGGGTTAGTGGTGAGATTGTGTGGTTCAGGATCAGTCCTGAGAATGTGATTCAGGATTGTGTGGATCAGGATCAATACTGTGACTGTATGGATCATGATAATTCCTGAGGGTGTCTGGATCAGGATCAACCCTGAGAGGCTGGGGGATCAAGATCAATCCTGAGAGTGTGGGCGATAAGGGAAATTCGTGAGAGTGTGTTGATCAGGATCAATCCTGACAGTCTGTGGATGAGGGTGAATCCTGAGAGTATGTGGGTCAGGATCAATTCTGAGCATGTGTGGATCAGGATAAATACTATGAGTGTGTGGATCAGGATCAATCCTGAGAGTGTGTTAATCGGGATCATTCCTGAGAGTGTGTGGATCAGGATCACACCTGAGACTGTGAATCAGGATCAATCCTGATAGTGTATGGATCAGGATAAATGCTGAGGCTGTGTGGATATGGATCAACCCTGAGAGTGTGGGGGATCAGAAACAATCCTGAGAGTCTACGCATCTGTGTCAATCCTGAGAGTGTGTGGATCAGGATCAGTCCAGAATGTTTGTGGATCAGGATCAATCCTGAGAGTGTGTGGGATCAGGATTATTCGTGAGATTGTGTGGATCAGGATAAATCCTGAGCCTGTGTGGATCAGTATCAACCCTGAGAGCCTGGGGGAACAAGATCAATCCTGAGAATGTGGGGGATAAGAGACAATCGTGAGAGTGTGTTGATCATGACCAATCCAGAGAGTGTGTGGATCAGGATCAACCCTGAGAGTGTCTTGGATCAAGATCATTCATGAGATTCTTAGGAGCTGGGTCAATCCTGAGAGTGGGTGGATCAGGATTAATCCTTAGTGCAGTGTATTAAGATCATCTCTGAGAGTATGTGGATCAGAACTAATTCTGAGAGAGTCTGGATCTGGATCAACACTGAGAGCGTGTGCATCAGGATCAATCCGGAGAGAGTGAGAATCAGGATCCATCCTGAGAGTGTGTAGATCAGTATCAATCCTGTGAGTGTGTGGATCAGGATCAACCCTGAGAGTGTGTGGATTAGGATCAATCCTGAGAGTGTGAGGATCATGGTCATACCTGAGAGTGTGTGGATCAGAGTCAATGCTGAGCATGTTTGAATCAGGATCAATCCTGTGAGTGTGTGGATCAGGCTCAATCCTGAGAGTGTGTGGATCAGGGTCAATCCTGAGTGTGGGGGGATCAGGGTCAATGCTGAGAGTGTGTTGGATATGGATCAATCCTGAGAGGGTGTTGATCAGGATGAAACCTGAGAGTGTGTGGATGATGATCAATCCTGAGAGTGTGTGAATCAGTTTCATTCCTGAGAGTGAGGAGGATCAGTGTTAATCACGACAGTGTTTGGATCATAGTGAATCCTGCGAGTGTGTGGATCAGGATCAATCCTGAGAGTGGCTGGATCAGGATTATTCCTAACAGTGTGTGGACTGGGATCGATCCTGAGATTGTGCGGATCAGCATCAATCCATAGAGTGTGTGGATCATGATCAATCCTGACAGTGTGTGGATCAGGATCAATCCTGAGAGTATGTGGATCAGAATAAATTCTGAGAGAGACTGGATCAGGATCAACGCTGAGAGCATGTCCATCAGGATCAATCCTGAGATTGTGGGATCAGCGTCAATCCTGAAGGTGTGGGGATCAGTATCAAACCTGAGAGGGTGGGGGATTAGTAACAATCCAGATGTTGTGTGGATCATGAGTAATCCAGAGATTGTGTGGTTCAGGATCTGTCCTGACAGTGTGTGTTTGGATCAGGATCAATCCTGAGAGTGTGTGGATCAGGTTCCGTGCTGTGAGTGTGTGGTTCACGATCAATCCACAGATTTCTGGGATCATGATTAATCCTGAGAGAGTGAGAATCAGGATCAATCCTGAGAGTTTGTGGATCAGAATCAATGCTGTGAGTGCGTTGATCAGGATCAATCCTGAGAGTGTGTGGATCAGGATTAATCCTGAGTCTGTGTGGATCAGGATCAACCCTGAGAGCCTGAGGGAACAAGATCAATCCTGAGAGTGTGGGGGATAAGGGACAACCGTGAGACTGTTTTGTTCAGGATCAATCCTGAGAGTGTGGATGATCAGAAACAATCCTGAGAGTGTGTTCATTTGTGTCAATCCTGAGAGTGTGTGGATCAGGATCAATCCTGAATGTGTGTGGAACAGGACCAATCCTGAGAGTGTGAGAATCTGGAATATTCCTGAGAGTGTGTGGGATCAGGGTTATTCGTGAGATTGTGTGGATCAAGAACATGCCTGAGACTGTGTTGATCATCATCAACCCTGAGAGTGTATGTTTCAGGATGAATCCCGAGGTTGTGTGGATCAGGGTCAATCATGAGAGTGTGGGGTGTCTGCATCAATCCAGAGATTGTGTGGATCAGGTACAATCCTGAAATTATGTGTATCAGGATCAAGACTTAGAGTGTGTGGATCAGGATCAAACCTGAGAGTGCGTGGATTGAGATCAATTCTGAGAGTGTGTGGATCAGATCAATCCCAAGAGTGTGTGGTTCATGATCAATAATGTGAGTGTGTGGTTCAGGATCAATTCTGAGAGTTTGTGGATCAGGGTCAATCATGAGAGAGGGGGATCAGAAGCAGTCCTGAGTGTGTGTGGAACAAGATCATCCCTGAGAGTGTATGTTTCAGGATGAACCGCGAGGGTGTGTGGATCAGAGTCAATTCTGAGAGTGTGTGGTTCATGATCAATCCAGAGAGTGTGTGGATCAGGACCAATCCTGTGAGTGTGTGGATCAGGATCAATACTGAGAGTGTGTGGATCAGGACCAATCCAGAGAGTGTGTGGATAAGGATCAATACTGAGAGTGTGTGGATCAGGACCAATCCAGAGAGTGTGTGGATAAGGATCAATCCCGAGAGTGTGTAGATCAGGGCCAATCCTGAGAGTGTGGGGGATCATGGTCAATCATCAGGGTGTGGGGATCAGGATCAATCTTGAGAGTGTGGGGGATCAGAAACAACCCTGAGAGTGTGTGCATCTGTGTCAATGCTGAGAGTGTGTGGATCAGGTTCAATCCTACGAGTATGTGGGATCAGGGTTAATTGTGAGATTGTATGGTTCAGGATCAGTCCAGAGAGTGCGAATCAGGATCACGCCTGGGACTGTGTGGACCAGGATCTATAATGAGAGTGTATGGATCATGATAATTCCTGATGCTATCTGGATCAGGATCAACCCTGAGAGCCTGGGGGATAAGGTAAAATTGTGAGAGTGTGTTGATCAGGATCAATCCTGACAGTGTGTGGACCAGGGTGAATCCTGAGAATCTGTGGGCCATGATCAATTCTGAACTTGTGTGGATCAGGATAAATACAATGCGCGTGTGGATCAGGATCAATCCTGAGAGTGTGTTAATCAGGATCGTTCCTGAGAGTGTGTGGATCAGGATCAACCCTGATGGTTTGTGTGTCAGGATCAGTCCTGTGAGTGTGTGGTTCCGGATCAACCCTGAGAGCGTGTGGATCAGGGTCAATCATGAGAGTTTGGGGTATCTGCATCAATCCAGAGATTGTGTGGATCAGGTTCAACCCTGAAATTATGTGTATCAGGATCAACCCTTAGAGAGTGTGGATCAGGATCAATCCTGAGAGTCTGTGAACCAGGATCTATCCTGAGAGTGTGTGGATCAGGACCAATCCTGAGAATGTGGGGGATCAGTGTCAATCATCAGGGTGTGGGGATCAGGATCAACCCTGAGAGTGTGGGAGATCAGAAACAATCCTGAGAATGTGTTCATCTGTGTCAATCCTGAGAGGGTGTGGATCAGCATCAATCCTCAATATTTGTGGATCGGCATCAATCCTGAGAGTGTGTGGATCAGGATCAATCCTGAGAGTGTGTGGGATCAGGGTTATTCATGAGATTGTGTGGATCAGGATCACACCTGAGACTGTGTGGTTCAGGATCAACCCTGAGAGTGTATGTTCCAGGATGAATCCCGAGGGTGTGTATATCATGCTCAATCCAGAGAGTGTGTTGATCCAGATCAATCCTGAGAGTGTGGGGGATTAGTGTCAATCCGCAGGGTGTGTGGTGCATGGTCAATCCTGAGTGTGTGTGGATCAGTGTCAATCCTGAGAATGTGTGGATCAGTGTGAAAGCAGAGGGTGTGTAGATCAGCGTCAATTCTGAGAGTGTGTGGATCAGGATCAATCCAGAGAGTGTGTGGATCAGGATCAATCCTGAGAGTGTGTGGATCAGGATGAATCCTGAGAGTGTGTGGATCCGTATCAATGTTGATAACACTTGGGATCAGGAGCAATCCTGAGAGTGTGTGGGATCAGGGTTATTCATGAGATTGTGTGGATCAGGATCACGCCTGAGACTGTGTGGTTCAGGATCAACCCTGAGAGTGTATGTTCCAGGATGAATCCCGAGGGTGTGTATATCATGCTCAATCCAGAGAGTGTGTTGATCCAGATCAATCCTGAGAGTGTGGGGGATTAGTGTCAATCCGCAGGGTGTGTAGTGCATGGTCAATCCTGAGTGTGTGTGGATCAGTGTCAATCCTGAGAATGTGTGGATCAGTGTGAAAGCAGAGGGTGTGTAGATCAGCGTCAATTCTGAGAGTGTGTGGATCATGATCAATCCAGAGAGTGTGTGGATCAGGATCAATCCTGAGAGTGTGTGGATCAGGATCAATCCTGAGAGTGTGTGGATCAGGACCAATCCTGAGAGTGTGTGGATCAGGATCAACCCTGAATTGGTGTTGATTAGGATCAATCCTGAGAGTGTGTGGATCAGGATCAATCCTGAGAGCGTGTGGGATCAGGGTTAGTGGTGAGATTGTGTGGTTCAGGATCAGTCCTGAGAATGTGATTCAGGATTGTGTGGATCAGGATCAATACTGTGACTGTATGGATCATGATAATTCCTGAGGGTGTCTGGATCAGGATCAACCCTGAGAGGCTGGGGGATCAAGATCAATCCTGAGAGTGTGGGCGATAAGGGAAATTCGTGAGAGTGTTTGATCAGGATCAATCCTGACAGTCTGTGGATGAGGGTGAATCCTGAGAGTAAGTGGGTCAGGATCAATTCTGAGCATGTGTGGATCAGGATAAATACTATGAGTGTGTGGATCAGGATCAATCCTGAGAGTGTGTTAATTGGGATCATTCCTGAGAGTGTGTGGATCAGGATCAACCCTGATGGTGTGTGGATCAGGATCAATCCTGTGAGTGTGTGGATCCGATGAACCCTGAGAGTGTGTGGATCAGGGTCAATCATGAGAGTGTGGGGTATCTGCATCAATCCAGAGATTGTGTGGATCAGTTTCAATCCTGAAATTATGTGTATCAGGATCAACCCTTAGAGAGTTGGATCAAGATCAATCCTGAGAGTGTGTGGATCAGGATCAATCCTGAGCGTGTGTGGATCAGGACCAATCCTGAGCATGTGGGGGATCAGGATCAATTCTGATGGTGTGGGGATCAGGATCAATCATGACAATGTGAGGGATCAGAAGCAATCCTGAGAGTTTGTGGATCAGTGTCAATCCTGAGACTGTTTGGATCAGGATCAATCCTGAACGTGTGTGGATCAGGATCAATCCTGAGAGTGTGTGGGATCAGGGTCAATCCTGAAGGTGTGGGGATCAGTATCGAACCTGAGAGGGAGGGGGATCAGGAACAATCCAGAAGATGTGTGGATCATGAGTAAACCAGAGATTGTGTGGATCAGTATCAATACAGAAAGTGTGTGGATCATGATCAATCCTGACAGTATGTGGATCAGGATCAATTCTGAGAGTATGTGGCTCAGAATAAATTCTGAGAGAGTCTGGATCAGGATCAACGCTGAGAGCGTGTGCATCAGGATCAATCCTGAGGGTGTGGGATCAGGGTCAGTCCTGAAGGTGTGGGGATCAGAATCGAACCTGATAAGGTGGGGGATCAGGAACAATCCAGAAGTTGTGTGGATCATGAGTAAACCATAGATTGTGTGGTTCAGGATCTGTCCTGTGAGTGCGTGGATCAGGATCAACCCTGAGAGTTTGTGGATTAGGATCAATGCTGAGAGTGTGAGGATCATTGTCATTCCTGAGAGTGTGTGGATCAGGCTCAATGCTGAGCATGCGTGAATCAGGATCAATCCTTTGAGTGTGAGGATCAGGATCAATCCTGAGAGTGTGTGGATCAGGATCAATCCTGAGAGAGTAGGAAATAAGGGCCAATCCTGAGAGTGTGTGGATCAGGATCAGTACTGTTTGTGTGTAGATCAGGAGAAATCCTGAAAGTGTGTGGATCACCGTCAGTCATGAGAGTGTGTTGATCATGATCAATCCTGAAAGTGTGTAGGATCAGTGTCAATCAAGAAAGTGTGTGGATCAGGCTCAATCCTGCGAGTGTGTCATGTCATGTTCAATCCCTAGGGTGTGTGGATCTGGATCAAAACTGAGAGAGTGTGGATCAGGAAGAATCCTGAGTGTGTGTGCATTAGGATCAACCCTGTAAGAGTGTGGATGAGGATCATCCCTGAGAGAGTGTGGGATCAATATCTATCATGAGATTGTGTGGATCAGGATCAATCCTGAGTGTGTATGGATCATAATCAATCCTGAGAGAGTGTGGATCATGATCAATTCTGACAGTGTGTGGATCAGTTTCAATCCTGAGAGTGAGGGGGATCAGGATCAATCATGACAGTGTTTGGATCAGTGTCATTCCTGAGAGTGTGTGAGTCAGGATCATTCCTGAGAGTTTGTGGATCAGGGTCAATCATGAGAGCGGGAGATCAGGATCAGTCCTGAGAGTATGTGAATCAGGATCAACCCTGAGAGTTGGTGTTTCAGGATCAATCCCTAGGGTGCGTGGATCAGGTTCATACTCAGAGTTCCTGGATCATGACCAATCCAGAGTGTGTGTGTTTCAGGATGAACCCTGAGTGTGTCTAGGGTCAAGAACAATCATGAGATTGTTTGGAGCTGGGTCAATGCTGAGAGTGCGTGGATCAGAAACCATTCTGAGTGCAGTGTATTAGGATCAATCCTGAGAGTGTGTGGACGATGACCAATCGTGAGAGTGTGTGGATCAGGATCAATACTGAGAGAGTTTGGATCATGATCTATTCTGAGAGTTTGTGGATCAATTTCAATCCTGAGAGTTTGTGGGTCATGATCAATCCAGAGAGTGTGTGGATCAGCGTCAATCCCAAGGGTGAGTGGATCATGGGTACTTCTGAGAGTGTGTGAGTCAGTGTCAATCCGGAGAGTGTGTGGATCAGGATCATCCTGTGAGATGGTTGATCAGGATCAATCAGGAGAGTGTGTGTATCAGGATCAATCGTGAGAGTGTGTGGATCAGGATCAATCCTGAGAGTGTGTGGATCAGGATCAATCCGTAGAGAGTGTTGATCATGATCTATTCTGAGAGTGTGTGGGGCAGGATCAATCCTGTGAGTGTGTGAATCAGGGTCAACCCCGAGGGTGTGTGGATCATGGTTAATCCTGAGAGTGTGTGAGTCAGTGTCAATCCTGAGAGTGTGTGCATCAGGATCAATCCTGAGAGTTTTTGGATTCGTTCAGTTCAGACAGTGGGTGATCAGGATCAGTCCTGGGACTGTTTGGATCAGTATCAAACCTGCGATTGTGTGTTTCAGGATCAATCCAGAGAGTGTGTCTATCAGGATCAACCCGGAGAGCATCTAGGATCAAGAATAATCATGAGATTATTAGGAGCTGGGTCAAACCTGAGAGCGCGTGGATCAGAAACAATCCTGAGTGCAGTGAAATAGGATCAATCCTGAGAGTGTGTGGGTCAGGATCAATCCTGAGTGTGTGTGGATTGGGATCAATCCTGAGAGAGTGTGGATCAGGGTCATACTCAGAGTTTGTGGATCATGATCAATCCAGAGAGTGTGTGGATCAGGATCAACCCTGAGAGTGTTGGAGATCATGGAAAATCCTGAGAGTGTGTAGATCAGGATCAGTACTTTTTGTGTGTAGATCAGGA
This sequence comes from Cetorhinus maximus, assembly GCF_964194155.1. NCBI lineage: Eukaryota > Metazoa > Chordata > Chondrichthyes > Lamniformes > Cetorhinidae > Cetorhinus > Cetorhinus maximus. The sequence continues at coordinate 63,544,346 of NC_135887.1, forward strand.
GAAATCCTGAATGTGTGTGTATCACGGTCCGTCATGAGAGTGTGTTGATCACGATCAATCCTGAAAGTGTGTGGTATGAGGATCAATCCTGAGAGTATGTGGATCAGAATAAATTCTGAGAGAGTCTGGATCAGGATCAATGCTGAGAGCGTGTGCATCAGGATTAATCCTGAGAGTGTGGGATCAGGATCAATCCTGAAGGTGTGGGGATCAGTATCGAACCTGAGAGGGAGGGGTATCAGGAACAATCCAGAAGTTGTGTGGATCATGAGTAAACCAGAGATTGTGTGGATCAGTATCAATCCAGAAAGTGTGTGGATCATGATCAATCCTGACAGTATGTGGATCAGGATCTATCCTGAGAGTATGTGGATCAGGATAAATTCTGAGAGAGTCTGGATCAGGATCAACGCTGAGAGCGTGTGCATCAGGATCAATCCTGAGGGTGTGGGATCAGGGTCAATCCTGAAGTGTAGGGAATCAGTATCGAACCTGATATGTTGGGGGATCATGAACAATCCAGAAGTTGTGTGGATCATGAGTAAACCAGAGATTGTGTGGTTCAGAATCTGTCCTGTGAGTAGGTGGATGAGGATCAACCCTGAGAGTGTTTGTTTCAGGATCAATCCCAAGAGTGTGTGTATCAGGGTCATACTCAGAGTTCCTGGATCATGAACAATCCAGAGTGTGTGTGGATCAAGATGAACCCTGAGAGTGTCTAGGATCAAGAACAATCATGAGATTGTTTGGAGCTGGGTCAATGCTGAGAGTGCCTGGATCAGAAACCATTCTGAGTGCAGTGTATTAGGATCAATCCTGAGAGTTTGTGGATGAGGATCAATCGTGAGAGTGTGTGGATCAGGATCAATCCTGAGAGAGCTTGGATCATGATCTATTCTGAGAGTGTGTGGATCAGTTTCAATCCAGAGAGTTGTGGGTCATGATCAATCCAGACAGTGTGTGGATCAGGGTCAATCCCGAGGGTGCGTGGATCATGGGTACTCCTGAGAGTGTGTGAGTCAGTGTCAATCCGGAGAGTGTATGGATCAGGATCAATCCTGTGAGATGGTTGATCAGGATCAATCAGGAGAGTGTGTGGATCAGGATCAATCGTGAGAGTGTGTGGATCAGGATTAATCATGAGAGTGTGTGGATCAGGATCAATCCTTAGGGAGTGTGGATAATGATCTATTCTGAGAGTGTGTGGGGCAGAATCAATCCTGTGAGTGTGTGAATCAGGGTCAACCACGAGGTTGTGTGGATCATGGTTAATCCTGAGAGTGTGTGAGTCAGTGTCAATCCTGAGAGTGTGTGCATCAGGATCAATCCTGAGAGTTTTTGTATCAGGGTCAGTTCTGACAGTGGGTGATCAGGATCAGTCCTGGGACTGTTTGGATCAGTATCAAACCTGCGATTGTGTGTTTCAGGATCAATCCAGAGAGTGTGTCTATCAGGATCAACCCGGAGAGCATCTAGGATCAAGAATAATCATGAGATTATTTGGAGTAGGGTCAAACCTGAGAGTGCGTGGATCAGAAACAATCCAGAGTGCAGTGCAATAGGATCAATCCTGAGAGTATGTGGGTCAGGATCAATCTTGAGTGTGTGTGGTTTGGGATCAATCCTGAGAGAGTGTGGATCAGGGTCATACTCAGAGTTTGTGGATCATGATCAATCCTAAGAGTCCGTGGATCAGGATCAATCCTGAGAGAGTAGGATATCAGGGCCAATCCTGAGAGTGTGTGGATCAGGATCAGTACTGTTTGCGTGTAGATCAGGAGAAATCCTGAATGTGTGTGTATGACGGTCCGTCATGAGAGTGTGTTGATGACGATCAATCCTGAGAGTATGTGGATCAGAATAAATTCTGAGAGAGTCTGGATCAGGATCAATGCTGAGAGCATGTGCATCAGGTTCAATCCTGAGAGTGTGGGATCAGGGTCAATCCTGAAGGTGTGGGGATCAGTATCGAACCTGAGAGGGAGGGGGATCAGGAACAATCCAGAAGATGTGTGGATCATGAGTAAACCAGAGATTGTGTGGATCAGTATCAATACAGAAAGTGTGTGGATCATGATCAATCCTGACAGTATGTGGATCAGGATCAATTCTGAGAGTATGTGGCTCAGAATAAATTCTGAGAGAGTCTGGATCAGGATCAACGCTGAGAGCGTGTGCATCAGGATCAATCCTGAGGGTGTGGGATCAGGGTCAGTCCTGAAGGTGTGGGGATCAGAATCGAACCTGATAAGGTGGGGGATCAGGAACAATCCAGAAGTTGTGTGGATCATGAGTAAACCATAGATTGTGTGGTTCAGGATCTGTCCTGTGAGTGCGTGGATCAGGATCAACCCTGAGAGTTTGTGGATTAGGATCAATGCTGAGAGTGTGAGGATCATTGTCATTCCTGAGAGTGTGTGGATCAGGCTCAATGCTGAGCATGCGTGAATCAGGATCAATCCTTTGAGTGTGAGGATCAGGATCAATCCTGAGAGTGTGTGGATCAGGATCAATCCTGAGAGAGTAGGAAATAAGGGCCAATCCTGAGAGTGTGTGGATCAGGATCAGTACTGTTTGTGTGTAGATCAGGAGAAATCCTGAAAGTGTGTGGATCACCGTCAGTCATGAGAGTGTGTTGATCATGATCAATCCTGAAAGTGTGTAGGATCAGTGTCAATCAAGAAAGTGTGTGGATCAGGCTCAATCCTGCGAGTGTGTCATGTCATGTTCAATCCCTAGGGTGTGTGGATCTGGATCAAAACTGAGAGAGTGTGGATCAGGAAGAATCCTGAGTGTGTGTGCATTAGGATCAACCCTGTAAGAGTGTGGATGAGGATCATCCCTGAGAGAGTGTGGGATCAATATCTATCATGAGATTGTGTGGATCAGGATCAATCCTGAGTGTGTATGGATCATAATCAATCCTGAGAGAGTGTGGATCATGATCAATTCTGACAGTGTGTGGATCAGTTTCAATCCTGAGAGTGAGGGGGATCAGGATCAATCATGACAGTGTTTGGATCAGTGTCATTCCTGAGAGTGTGTGAGTCAGGATCATTCCTGAGAGTTTGTGGATCAGGGTCAATCATGAGAGCGGGAGATCAGGATCAGTCCTGAGAGTATGTGAATCAGGATCAACCCTGAGAGTTGGTGTTTCAGGATCAATCCCTAGGGTGCGTGGATCAGGTTCATACTCAGAGTTCCTGGATCATGACCAATCCAGAGTGTGTGTGTTTCAGGATGAACCCTGAGTGTGTCTAGGGTCAAGAACAATCATGAGATTGTTTGGAGCTGGGTCAATGCTGAGAGTGCGTGGATCAGAAACCATTCTGAGTGCAGTGTATTAGGATCAATCCTGAGAGTGTGTGGACGATGACCAATCGTGAGAGTGTGTGGATCAGGATCAATACTGAGAGAGTTTGGATCATGATCTATTCTGAGAGTTTGTGGATCAATTTCAATCCTGAGAGTTTGTGGGTCATGATCAATCCAGAGAGTGTGTGGATCAGCGTCAATCCCAAGGGTGAGTGGATCATGGGTACTTCTGAGAGTGTGTGAGTCAGTGTCAATCCGGAGAGTGTGTGGATCAGGATCATCCTGTGAGATGGTTGATCAGGATCAATCAGGAGAGTGTGTGTATCAGGATCAATCGTGAGAGTGTGTGGATCAGGATCAATCCTGAGAGTGTGTGGATCAGGATCAATCCGTAGAGAGTGTTGATCATGATCTATTCTGAGAGTGTGTGGGGCAGGATCAATCCTGTGAGTGTGTGAATCAGGGTCAACCCCGAGGGTGTGTGGATCATGGTTAATCCTGAGAGTGTGTGAGTCAGTGTCAATCCTGAGAGTGTGTGCATCAGGATCAATCCTGAGAGTTTTTGGATTCGTTCAGTTCAGACAGTGGGTGATCAGGATCAGTCCTGGGACTGTTTGGATCAGTATCAAACCTGCGATTGTGTGTTTCAGGATCAATCCAGAGAGTGTGTCTATCAGGATCAACCCGGAGAGCATCTAGGATCAAGAATAATCATGAGATTATTAGGAGCTGGGTCAAACCTGAGAGCGCGTGGATCAGAAACAATCCTGAGTGCAGTGAAATAGGATCAATCCTGAGAGTGTGTGGGTCAGGATCAATCCTGAGTGTGTGTGGATTGGGATCAATCCTGAGAGAGTGTGGATCAGGGTCATACTCAGAGTTTGTGGATCATGATCAATCCAGAGAGTGTGTGGATCAGGATCAACCCTGAGAGTGTTGGAGATCATGGAAAATCCTGAGAGTGTGTAGATCAGGATCAGTACTTTTTGTGTGTAGATCAGGAGAAATCCTGAATGTGTGTGTATCACGGTCCGTCATGAGAGTGTGTTGATCACGATCAATCCTGAAAGTGTGTGGTATGAGGATCAATCCTGAGAGTATGTGGATCAGAATAAATTCTGAGAGAGTCTGGATCAGGATCAATGCTGAGAGCGTGTGCATCAGGATTAATCCTGAGAGTGTGGGATCAGGATCAATCCTGAAGGTGTGGGGATCAGTATCGAACCTGAGAGGGAGGGGTATCAGGAACAATCCAGAAGTTGTGTGGATCATGAGTAAACCAGAGATTGTGTGGATCAGTATCAATCCAGAAAGTGTGTGGATCATGATCAATCCTGACAGTATGTGGATCAGGATCTATCCTGAGAGTATGTGGATCAGGATAAATTCTGAGAGAGTCTGGATCAGGATCAACGCTGAGAGCGTGTGCATCAGGATCAATCCTGAGGGTGTGGGATCAGGGTCAATCCTGAAGTGTAGGGAATCAGTATCGAACCTGATATGTTGGGGGATCATGAACAATCCAGAAGTTGTGTGGATCATGAGTAAACCAGAGATTGTGTGGTTCAGAATCTGTCCTGTGAGTAGGTGGATGAGGATCAACCCTGAGAGTGTTTGTTTCAGGATCAATCCCAAGAGTGTGTGTATCAGGGTCATACTCAGAGTTCCTGGATCATGAACAATCCAGAGTGTGTGTGGATCAAGATGAACCCTGAGAGTGTCTAGGATCAAGAACAATCATGAGATTGTTTGGAGCTGGGTCAATGCTGAGAGTGCCTGGATCAGAAACCATTCTGAGTGCAGTGTATTAGGATCAATCCTGAGAGTTTGTGGATGAGGATCAATCGTGAGAGTGTGTGGATCAGGATCAATCCTGAGAGAGCTTGGATCATGATCTATTCTGAGAGTGTGTGGATCAGTTTCAATCCAGAGAGTTGTGGGTCATGATCAATCCAGACAGTGTGTGGATCAGGGTCAATCCCGAGGGTGCGTGGATCATGGGTACTCCTGAGAGTGTGTGAGTCAGTGTCAATCCGGAGAGTGTATGGATCAGGATCAATCCTGTGAGATGGTTGATCAGGATCAATCAGGAGAGTGTGTGGATCAGGATCAATCGTGAGAGTGTGTGGATCAGGATTAATCATGAGAGTGTGTGGATCAGGATCAATCCTTAGGGAGTGTGGATAATGATCTATTCTGAGAGTGTGTGGGGCAGAATCAATCCTGTGAGTGTGTGAATCAGGGTCAACCACGAGGTTGTGTGGATCATGGTTAATCCTGAGAGTGTGTGAGTCAGTGTCAATCCTGAGAGTGTGTGCATCAGGATCAATCCTGAGAGTTTTTGTATCAGGGTCAGTTCTGACAGTGGGTGATCAGGATCAGTCCTGGGACTGTTTGGATCAGTATCAAACCTGCGATTGTGTGTTTCAGGATCAATCCAGAGAGTGTGTCTATCAGGATCAACCCGGAGAGCATCTAGGATCAAGAATAATCATGAGATTATTTGGAGTAGGGTCAAACCTGAGAGTGCGTGGATCAGAAACAATCCAGAGTGCAGTGCAATAGGATCAATCCTGAGAGTATGTGGGTCAGGATCAATCTTGAGTGTGTGTGGTTTGGGATCAATCCTGAGAGAGTGTGGATCAGGGTCATACTCAGAGTTTGTGGATCATGATCAATCCTAAGAGTCCGTGGATCAGGATCAATCCTGAGAGAGTAGGATATCAGGGCCAATCCTGAGAGTGTGTGGATCAGGATCAGTACTGTTTGCGTGTAGATCAGGAGAAATCCTGAATGTGTGTGTATGACGGTCCGTCATGAGAGTGTGTTGATGACGATCAATCCTGAGAGTATGTGGATCAGAATAAATTCTGAGAGAGTCTGGATCAGGATCAATGCTGAGAGCATGTGCATCAGGTTCAATCCTGAGAGTGTGGGATCAGGGTCAATCCTGAAGGTGTGGGGATCAGTATCGAACCTGAGAGGGAGGGGGATCAGGAACAATCCAGAAGTTGTGTGGATCATGACTAAACCAGGGATTGTGTGGATCAGTAACAATCCAGCAAGTGTGTGGATCATGATCAATCCTGACAGTATGTGGATCAGGATCAATCCTGAGAGTATGTGGATCAGAATAAATTCGGAGAGATTCTGGATCAGGATCAACGCTGAGAGCGCGTGCATCAGGATCAATCCTGAGAGTGTGGGATCAGGGTCATTCCTGAAGGTGTGGGGATCAGAATCGAACCTGATAAGGTGGGGGATCAGGAACAATCCAGAAGTTGTGTGGATCATCAGTAAACCAGAGATTGTGTGGTTCAGGATCTGTCCTGTGAGTGCGTGGATCAGGATCAACCCTGAGAGTTTGTGGATTAGGATCAATGCTGAGAGTGTGAGGATCTTGGTCATTCCTGAGAGTGTGTGGATCAGGCTCAATGCTGAGCATATGTGAATCAGGATCAATCCTTTGAGTGTGAGGATCATAATCAATCCTGAGAGTGTGTGGATCAGGATCAATCCTGAGAGAGTAGGATATCAGGGCCAATCCTGAGAGTGTGTGGATCAGGATCAGTACTGTTTGTGTGTAGATCAGGAGAAATCCTGAAAGTGTGTGGATCACCATCAGTCATGAGAGTGTGTTGATCATGATCAATCCTGAAAGTGTGTGGGATCAGTGTCAATCAAGAAAGTCTGTGGATCAGGCTCAATCCTGCGAGTGTGCCGGATCAGCGTCAATACCTAGGGTGTGTGGATCTGGATTAAATCTGAGACAGTGTGGATCAGGATGAATCCTGAGTCTGTGTGGATTAGGATTAATCCTGAGAGTGTGTGGATCAAGATCAATCGTGAGGGATCAAGATCAATCATGAGATTGTGTGGATCAGGATCAACCCCGAGAGTGTGTGGATCAGGGTCAAACATGAGGGTATGTGGATCATGGTCAATCCTGAGAGTGTGTGAATCAGTGTCCAATCTGACAGTATATAGATTATGATCAATTCTGTGAGTGTGTGGATCAGGATCAATCCTAAGAGAATGTGGATCAGGATCAACCCTGAGAGTTTGTTTTTCAGGATCAATCCCAAGGGTGTGTGGATCAGGGTCATACTCAGAGTTCCTGGATCATGACCAATCCAGAGTGTGTGTGGATCAGGGTGAACCCTGAGTGTGTCTAGGATCAAGAACAATCATGAGATTGATTGGAGCTGGGTCAATGCTGAGAGTGCGTGGATCAGAAACCATTCTGAGTGCAGTGTATTAGGATCAATCCTGAGAGTGTGTGGATGAAGACCAATCGTGAGAGTGTGTGGATCAGGATCAATCCTGAGCGGGATTGGATCATGATTTAATCTGAGATTGTGTATATCAGTTTCAATCCTGTGAGAGTGTGGGTCAGGATCAATCCTGAGAGAGTAGGATATCAGGGCCAATCCTGAGAATGTGTGGATCAGGATCAGTACTGTTTGTGTGTAGATCAGGAGAAATCCTGAATGTGTGTGTATCACGGTCCGTCATGAGAGTGTGTTGATCACGATCAATCCTGAAAGTGTGTGGGATCAGGATCAATCCTGAGAGTATGTGGATAAGAATAAATTCTGAGAGAGTCTGGATCAGGATCAACGCAGAGAGCACGTGCATCAGGATCAATCCTGAGGGTGTGGGATCAGGGTCATTCCTGAAGGTGTGGGGATCAGTATCGAACCTGAGAGGGAGGCGGATCAGGAACAATCCAGAAGTTGTGTGGATCATGAGTAAACCAGAGATTGTGTGGATCAGTATCAATCCAGAAAGAGTGTGGATCATGATCAATCCTGACAGTATGTGGATCAGGATCAATTCTGAGAGTATGTGGCTCAGAGTAAATTCTGAGAGAGTCTGGATCAGGATCAACGCTGAGAGCGTGTACATCAGGATCAATCCTGAGGGTGTGGGATCAGGGTCAATCCTGAAGGTGTGGGGATCAGAATCGAACCTGATACGGTAGGGGATCAGGAACAATCCAGAGGTTATGTGGATCATCAGTAAACCAGAGATTGTGTGTTTCAGGATCTGTCCTGTGAGTGCGTGGATCAGGATCAACCCTGAGAGTTTGTGGATTAGGATCAATGCTGAGAGTGTGAAGATCTTGGTCATTCCTGAGAGTGTGTGGATCAGGCTCAATGCTGAGCATATGTGAATCAGGATCAATCTTTTGAGTGTGAGGATCATAATCAATCCTGAGAGTGTGTGGATCAGGATCAATCCTGAGAGAGTAGGATATCAGGGCCAATCCTGAGAGTGTGTGGATCAGGATCAGTACTGTTCGTGTGTAGATCAGGAGAAATCCTGAAAGTGTGTGGATCACCATCAGTCATGAGAGTGTGTTGATCATGATCAATCCTGAAAGTGTGTGGGATCAGTGTCAATCAAGAAAGTGTGTGGATCAGGCTCAATCCTGCGAGTGTGCCGGATCAGCGTCAATCTGGATTAAAACTGAGACAGTGTGGATAAGGATGAATCCTGAGTCTGTGTGGATTAGGATTAATCCTGAGAGTGTGTGGATCAAGATCAATCGTGAGGGATCAAGATCAATCATGAGATTGTGTGGATCAGGATCAACCCCGAGAGTGTGTGGATCAGGGTCAAACATGAGGGTATGTGGATCATGGTCAATCCTGAGAGTGTGTGAATCAGTGTCCAATCTGACAGTATATAGATTATGATCAATTCTGTGAGTGTGTGGATCAGGATCAATCCTAAGAGAATGTGGATCAGGATCAACCCTGAGAGTTTGTTTTTCAGGATCAATCCCAAGGGTGTGTGGATCAGAGTCATACTCAGAGTTCCTGGATCATGACCAATCCAGAGTGTGTGTGGATCAGGGTGAACCCTGAGTGTGTCTAGGATCAAGAACAATCATGAGATTGATTGGAGCTGGGTCAATGCTGAGAGTGCGTGGATCAGAAACCATTCTGAGTGCAGTGTATTAGGATCAATCCTGAGAGTGTGTGGATGAAGACCAATCGTGAGAGTGTGTGGATCAGGATCAATCCTGAGCGGGATTGGATCATGATTTAATCTGAGAGTGTGTATATCAGTTTCAATCCTGTGAGTGTGTGGGTCAGGATCAATCCAGAGAGTGTGTGGATCAGGGTAAATCCCGAGCGTGTCTGGATCAGGATCAATACTGAGAGTGTGTTGATCAGGATCAATCCTGACAGTATGTGCATCAAGATCAATCCTGTGAGAGTATGGATCAGGATTAAATACTGAGAATGTGTTGATCAGAATCAATCCTTAGAGTGTGTTGATCAGGGTCAATCCTGAGTGTGGGGGTGATCAGGATCAATGCTGAGAGTGTGTGGATCAGGGTCAATGCAGAGCATGTGTGAATTAGGATCAATCCTGAGATTGTGTGGATCAGGATCAATCCGGAGAGTCTGTGGATCAGGTTCAATCCTGTGAGTGTGTGCATCAGGATCAATCCTGAGATTGTGTTGAACAGGATCAATCCTGAGAGTGTGTGGATCTGGATCAATCCTGAGAATGTGTTGATCATGATCAATCCTGAAAGTGTGTGTGATCAGTGTCAATGAAGATAGTGTGTGGATCAGGCTCAATCCTGCGAGTGTGTCATGTCATGTTCAATCCCTAGGGTGTGTGGATCTGGATCAAAACTGAGAGAGTGTGGATCAGGAAGAATCCTGAGTGTGTGTGGATTAGGATCAACCCTGTAAGAGTGTGGATGAGGATCATCCCTGAGAGAGTGTGGGATCAAGATCTATCATGAGATTGTGTGGATCAGGATCAATCCTGAGTGTGTATGGATCATAATCAATCCTGAGAGAGTGTGGATCATGATAAATTCTGACAGTGTGTGGATCAGTTTCAATCCTGAGAGTGAGGGGGATCTGGATCAATCATGACAGTGTTTGGATCAGTGTCAATCCTGAGAGTGTGTGAGTCAGGATCGTTCCTGAGAGTTTGTGGATCAGGGTCAATCATGAGAGTGGAGGATCAGGATCAATCCTGAGAGTATGTGAATCCGGATCATACCTTAGAGTTTGTGTTTCAGGATGAATCCCTAGGGTGAGTGGATCAGGGTCATACTCAGAGTTCCTGGATCATGAACAATCCAGAGTGTGTGTGGATCAGGATGAACCCTGAGTGTGCCTAGGGTCAAGAACAATCATGAGATTGTTTGGAGCTGGGTCAATGCTGAGAGTGCGTGGATCAGAAACCATTCTGAGTGCAGTGTATTAGGATCAATACTGAGAGAGTTTGGATCATGATCTATTCTGAGAGTTTGTGGATCAATTTCAATCCTGAGGGTTTGTGGGACATGATCAATCCAGAGAGTGTGTGGATCAGGGTCAATCCCAAGGGTGTGTTGATCATGGGTACTCCTGAGAGTGTGTGAGTCAGTGTCAATCCGGAGAGTGTGTGGATCAGGATCAATCCTGTGAGATGGTTGATCAGGATCAATCAGGAGAGTGTGTGTATCAGGATCAATCGTGAGAGTGTGTGGATCAGGATCAATCCTGAGAGTGTGTGGATCAGGATCAATCCTTAGAGAGCGTGGATCATGATCTATTCTGAGAGTGTGTGGGGCAGGATCAATCCTGTGAGTGTGTGAATCATGGTCAACCCCGAGGGTGTGTGGATCATGGTTGATGCTGAGAGTGTGTGCGTCAGTGTCAATCCTGACAGTGTGTGCATCAGGATAAATCCTGAGAGTTTTTGGATCAGGGTCAGTTCAGACAGTGGGTGATCAGGATCAGTCCTGGGACTGTTTGGATCAGTATCAAACCTGCGATTGTGTGTTTCAGGATCAATCCAGAGAGTGTGTCTATCAGGATCAACCCGGAGAGCATCTAGGATCAAGAATAATCATGAGATTATTTGGAGCTGGGTCTAACCTGAGAGCACGTGGATCAGAAACAATCCTGAGTGCAGTGAAATAGGATCAATCCTGAGAGTGTGTGGGTCAGGATCAATCTTGAGTGTTTGTGGATTGGGATCAATCCTGAGAGAGTGTGGATCAGGGTCATACTCAGAGTTTGTGGATCATGATCAATCCAGAGAGTGTGTGGATCAGGATCAACCCTGAGAGTGTTGGAGATCATGGAAAATCCTGAGAGTGTGTAGATCAGGATCAGTACTTTTTGTGTGTAGATCAGGAGAAATCCTGAATGTGTGTGTATCACGGTCCGTCATGAGAGTGTGTTGATCACGATCAATCCTGAAAGTGTGTGGTATGAGGATCAATCCTGAGAGTATGTGGATCAGAATAAATTCTGAGAGAGTCTGGATCAGGATCAATGCTGAGAGCGTGTGCATCAGGATCAATCCTGAGGGTGTGGGATCAGCGTCAATCCTGAAGGTATGGGGATCAGTATCGAATCTGATACGGTGGGGGATCAGGAACAATCCAAAAGTTGTTTGGATCATGAGTAAACCAGAGATTGTGTGGTTCAGGATCTGTCCTGTGAGTGCGTGGATCAGGATCAACCCTGAGAGTGTGTGTTTCAGGATCAATCCCAAAGGTGTGTGGATCAGGGTCATACTCAGAGTTCCTGGATCATGAACAATCCAGAGTGTGTGTGGATCAGGCTGAACCCTGAGAGTCTCTAGGATCAAGAACAATCATGAGATTGTTGGGAGCTGGGTCAATGCTGAGAGTGCATGGATCAGAAACCATTCTGAGTGCAGTGTATTAGGATCAATCCTGAGAGTGTGTGGATGAGGATCAATCGTGAGAGTGTGTGGATCAGGATCAATCCTGACAGAGTTTGGATCAGGATCTTTTCTGAGAGTGTGTGGATCAGTTTCAATCCTGAGAGTTTGTGGGTCATGATCTATCCAGACAGTGTGTGGATCAGGGTCAATCCCATGGGTGTGTGGATCATGGGTACTCCTGAGAGTGTGTGAGTCAGTGTCAATCCGGAAAGTGTGTGGATCAGTATCAATCCTGTGAGATGGTTGATCAGGATCAATCAGGAGAGTGTGTGGATCAGGATCAATCGTGAGAGTGTGTGGATCAGGATCAATCCTGAGAGTGTGTGGGTCAGGATCAATCCTTAGAGAGTATGGATCATGATCTATTCTGAGAGTGTGTGATGCAAAATCAATCCTGTGAGTGTGTGAATCAGGGTCAACCCCGAGGGTGTGTGGATCATGGTTAATCCTGAGAGTGTGTGAGTCAGTGTCAATCCTGAGAGTGTGTGCATCAGGATCAATCCTGAGAGTTTTTGTATCAGGGTCAGTTCTGACAGTGGGTGATCAGGATCAGTCCTGGGCCTGTTTGGATCAGTATCAAACCTGCGATTGTGTGTTTCAGGATCAATCCAGAGAGTGTGTCTATCAGGATCAACCCGGAGAGCATCTAGGATCAAGAATAATCATGAGATTATTTGGAGTAGGGTCAAACCTGAGAGCACGTGGATCAGAAACAATCCTGTGTGCAGTGCAATAGGATCAATCCTGAGAGTATGTGGGTCAGGATCAATCCTGAGTGTGTGTGGATTGTGATCGATCCTGAGAGAGTGTGGATCAGGGTCATACTCAGAGTTTGTGGATCATGATCAATCCAGAGAGTGTGTGGATCAGGATCAACCCTGAGAGTGTTGGAGATCAGGGAAAATCCTGAGAGTGTGTGGATCAGGATCAGTACTGTTTGTGTGTTGATCAGGAGAAATCCTGAATGTGTGTGTATCACGGTCCATCATGAGAGTGTGTTGATCACGATCAATCCTGAAAGTGTGTGGGATCACGATCAATCCTGAGACTACGTGGATCAGAATAAATTCTGAGAGAGTCTGGATCAGGATCAACGCTGAGAGCGTGTGCATCAGGATTAATCCTGAGAGTGTGAGATCAGGATCAATCCTGAAGGTGTGGGGACCAGTATCGAACCTGAAAGGGAGGGTTATCAGGAACAATCCAGAAGTTGTGTGGATCATGGGTAAACCAGAGATTGTGTGGATCAGTATCAATCCAGAAAGTGTGTGGGATCACGATCAATCCTGAGAGTATGTGGAGCAGAATAAATTCTGAGAGAGTCTGGATCAGGATCAACGCTGAGAGCGTGTGCATCAGGATCAATCCTGAGGGTGTGGGATCAGGGTCATTCCTGAAGGTGTGGGGATCAGAATCGAACCTGATACGGTGGGGGATCAGGAACAATCCAGAAGTTGTGTGGATCATGAGTAAACCATAGATTGTGTGGTTCAGGATCTGTCCTGTGAGTGCGTGGATCAGGATCAACCCTGAGAGTGTGTGTTTCAGGATCAATCCCAAGGGTGTGTGGATCAGGGTCATACTCAGATTTCCTGGATCATGAACAATCCAGAGTGTGTTTGGATCAGGCTGAACGCTGAGAGTGTCTAGGATCAAGAACAATCATGAGATTGTTTGGAGCTGGGTCAATGCTGAGAGGGCGTGGATCAGAAACCATTCTGAGTGCAGTGTATTAGGATCAATCCTGAGAGTGTGTGGATGAGGATCAATCGTGAGAGTGTGTGGATCAGGATCAATCCTGAGAGACTTTGAATCATGATCTTTTCTGAGAGTGTGTGGATCAGTTTCAATCCTAAGAGTTTGTGGGTCATGATCTATCCAGACAGTGTGTGGATCAGGGTCAATCCCAAGGGTGTGTGGATCATGGGTACTCCTGAGAGTGTGTGAGTCAGTGTCAATCCGGAGAGTGTGTGGATCAGGGTCAATGCTGTGAGATGGTTGATCAGGATCAATCAGGAGAGTGTATGGATCAGGATCAATCGTGAGAGTGTGTGGATCAGGATCAATCCTGAGAGTGTGTGGGTCAGGATCAATCCTTAGAGAGTGTGGATCATGATCTATTCTGAGAGTGTGTGGGGCAGAATCAATCCTGTGAGTGTGTGAATCAGGGTCAACCGCGAGGGTGTGTGGATCATGGTTAATCCTGGGAGTGTGTGAGTCAGTGTCAATCCTGAGAGTGTGTGCATCAGGATCAATCCTGAGGGTTTTTGTATCAGGGTCAGTTCTGACAGTGGGTGATCAGGATCAGTCCTGGGACTGTTTGGATCATTATCAAACCTGCGATTGTGTGTTTCAGGATCAATCCAGAGAGTGTGTCTATCAGGATCAACCCGGAGAGCATCTAGGATCAAGAATAATCATGAGATTTTTTGGAGTTGGGTCAAACCTGAGAGCGCGTGGATCAGAAACAATCCTGATGCAGTGCAATAGGATCAATCCTGAGAGTATGTGGGTTAGGATCAATCCTGAGTTGTGTGGATTTGGATCAATCCTGAGAGAGTGTGGATCAGGGTCATACTCAGAGTTTGTGGATCATGATCAATCCTGAGAGCGTGTGGATCAGGATCAATCCTGAGAGAGTAGGATATCAGGGCCAAACCTGAGAGTGTGTGGATCAGGATCAGTACTGTTTGTGTGTAGATCAGGAGAAATCGTGAATGTGTGTTTATCACGGTCCGTCATGAGAGTGTGTTGATGACGATCAATCCTGAGAGTATGTGGGATCAGAATCAATCCTGAGAGTATGTGGATCAGAATAAATTCTGAGAGAGTCTGGATCAGGATCAACGCTGAGAGTGCGTGCATCAGGATCAATCCTGAGAGTATGGGATCAGGGTCAATCCTGAAGGTGTGGGGATCAGTATCGAACCTGAGAGGGAGTGGTATCAGGAACAATCCAGAAGTTGTGTGGATCATGAGTAAACCAGAGATTGTGTGGATCAGTATCAATCCAGAAAGAGTCTGGATCATGATCAATCCTGAGAGTATGTGGATCAGGATCAATCCTGAGAGTATGTGGATCAGAATAAATTCTGAGAGAGTCTGGATCAGGATCAACGCTGAGAGCATGTGCATCAGTATCAATCCTGAGGGTGTGGGGTCAGCGTCAATCCTGAAGGTCTGGGGATCAGTATCGAACCTGAGAGGGAGTGGGATAAGGAACAATCCAGAAGTTGTGTGGATCATGAGTAAACCAGAGATTGTGTGGATCAGTATCAATCCAGAACGTGTTTGGATCATGATCAATCCTGACAGTATGTGGATCCGGAGCAATCCTGAGAGTATGTGGATCAGAATAAATTCTGAGAGATTCTGGAACAGGATCAACGCTGAGAGCGTGTGCATCAGGATCAATCCTGAGAGTGTGGGATCAGGGTCAATCCTGAAGGTGTGGGGTTCAGTATAGAACCTGAGAGGGAGGGGGATCAGGAACAATCCAGAAGTTGTGTGGATCATGAGTAAACTAGAGATTGTGTGGATGAGTATCAATCCAGAAAGTGTGTGGATCATGATCAATCCTGAGAGTTTGTGGATTAGGATCAATCCTGAGAGTATGTGGATAGGAATAAATTCTGAGAGTCTGGATCAGTATCAACGCTGAGAGCGTGTGCATCAGGATCATTCCTGAGGGTGTGGGATCAGAGTCAATCCTGAAGGTGTGGGGATCAGTTTAGAAGCTTATACGGTGGGGGATCAGGAACAATCCAGAAGTTGTGTTGATCATGAATAAACCAGAGATTGTGTGGTTCAGGATCTGTCCTGTGAGTGCGTGGATCAGGATCAACCCTTAGAGTTTGTGGATTAGGATCAATGCTGACAATGTGAGGATCATGGTCATTCCTGAGAGTGTGTGGATCAGGCTCAATGCTGAGCATGTGTGAATCAGGATCAATCCTTTGAGTGTGAGGATCAGGATCAATCCTGAGAGTGTGTGGATCAGGATCAGTACTGTTTGTGTGTAGATCAGGAGAAATCCTGAAAGTGTGTGGATCACCGTCAGTCATGAGAGTGTGTTGATCATGATCAATCCTGAAAGTGTGTGGTATCAGTGTCAATCAAGAAAGTGTGTGGATCAGGCTCAATCCTGCGAGTGTGCCAGATCAGCGTCAATCCCTAGGGTGTGTGGATCTGGATTAAAACTTAGACAGTGTGGATAAGGATGAATCCTGAGTATGTGTGGATTAGGATTAATCCTGAGAGAGTGTGGATCAAGATCAATCGTGAGGGATCAAGATCAACCATGAGATTGTGTGGATCAGGATCAACCCTGAGAGGTTGTTTTTCAGGATCAATCCCAAGGGTGTGTGGATCAGGGTCATACTCAGAGTTCCTGGATCATGACCAATCCAGAGTGTGTGTGGATCAGGATGAACCCTGAGTGTCTCTAGGATCAAGAACAATCATGAGATTGATTGGTGCTGGGTCAATGCTGAGAGTGCGTGGATCAGAAACCATTCTGAGTGCAGTGTATTAGGATCAATCCTGAGAGTGTGTGGATGAAGACCAATCGTGAGAGTGTGTGGATCAGGATCAATTTTGAGAGAGTTTGGATCATGATTTATTCTGAGAGTGTGTGGATCAGTTTCAATCCTGTGAGTGTGTGGGTCAGGATCAATCCAGAGAGTGTGTGGATCAGGGTAAATCCCGAGCGTGTGTGGATCAGGATCAATACTGACAGTGTGTTGATCAGGATCAATCCTGACAGTATGTGCATATTAAATACTGAGAATGTGTTGATCAGAATCAATCCTTAGAGTGTGTTGATCAGGGTCAATCCTGAGTGTGGGGGTGATCAGAATCAATGCTGAGAGTGTGTGGATCAGGATCAATCCGGAGAGTCTGTGGATCAGGTTCAATCCTGTGAGTGTGTGGATCAGGATCAATCCTGAAATTGTGTTGAACAGGATCAATCCTGAGAGTGTGTGGATCTGGATCAATCCTGAGAATGTGTTGATCATGATCAATCCTGAAAGTGTGTGTGATCAGTGTCAATGAAGATAGTGTGTGGATCAGGCTCAATCCTGCGAGTGTGTCATGTCATGTTCAATCCCTAGGGTGTATGGATCTGGATCAAAACTGAGAGAGTGTGGATCAGGAAGAATCCTGAGTGTGTGTGGATTAGGATCAACCCTGTAAGAGTGTGGATGAGGATCATCCCTGAGAGAGTGTGGGATCAAGATATATCATGAGATTGTGTGGATCAGGATCAATCCTGAGTGTGTATGGATCAATCCTGAGAGAGTGTGGATCATGATCAATTCTGACAGTGTGTGGATCAGTTTCAATCCTGAGAGAGTGTGAGTCAGGATCATTCCTGAGAGTTTGTGGATCAGGGACAATCCTGAGAGTGGGGGATCAGGATCAGTCCTGAGAGTATGTGAATCAGGATCAACCCTGAGAGTTTGAGTTTTAGGATCAATCCCGAGGGTGCGTGGATCAGGGTCATACTCAGAATGTGTGGATCAAGACCAACCCTGAGAGTGTCTCGGATCAAGAACATTCATGAGGTTCTTAGGAGCTGGGTCAATCCTGAGAGTGCGTGGATCAGAAACAATCCTGAGTGCAGTGTATTAGGATCAATCCTGAGAATGTGTGGATCAGGATCAATCCTCAGAGTTAGTGGATCAGGGTCAGTTCTGACAGTGGGAGATCAGGACCTATCCTGAGAG
Organism: Cetorhinus maximus; assembly: GCF_964194155.1. Lineage (NCBI taxonomy): Eukaryota > Metazoa > Chordata > Chondrichthyes > Lamniformes > Cetorhinidae > Cetorhinus > Cetorhinus maximus. Next base: position 63,562,108 of record NC_135887.1, read on the forward strand.
AGTGTGGATCAGGATCAGTGCTGTGTGCGTGTAGATCAGGATCAATCATGAGAGTGTGTGGAACAGGATCAATCATGAGAGTCTGTGGATCGGGATCAATCTTGAAATTGTGTGGGATCAGTGTCAATCAAGAGAGTGTGTGTATCAGTATCAATCCTGCGAGTGTGTCGTATGAGGATCAATCCTGAGTGTGTGTGGATGAGGATCAACCCAGGGAGTGTGTGGATCAGGATCAACCCTGTAAGTGTGTCGATCAGGATCAAGCCTGAGAGTTTGTGGATCAGGGTCAATCCTGAGGGTATGTGGATCATGGTCAATCCTGAGAGTGTGTGAATCAGTGTCAATCCTGTGTGTATGTGGATTATGATCAATTCTGTGAGTGTGTGGATCAGGATCAATCCTGAGAGTTTGTGGATCAGGATCAACACTGAGAGTTTGTGTTTCAGGGTCAAACCTGAGGGTATGTGGATCATGGTCAATCCTGAGAGTGTGTGAATCAGTGTCAATCCTGTGTGTATGTGGATTATGATCAATTCTGTGATTGTGTGGATCAGGATCAATCCTGAGAGTGTGTGGATCAGGATCAACCCTGAGAGTTTGTGTTTCAGGGTCAATCCCAAGTGTGTGTGGATCAGGGTCATACTCAGAGTTCCTTGATCATGACCAATCCAGAGTGTGTGTGGATCAGGATGAACCCTGAGTATGTCTAGGTTCAAGAACAATCATGAGATTGATTGGATCTGGGTCAATGCTGAGAGTGCGTGGATCAGAAACCATTCTGAGTGCAGTGTATTAGGATCAATCCTGAGAGTGTGTGGATGAAGACCAATCGTGAGAGTGTGTGGATCAGGATCAATCCTGAGGGAGTTTGGATCATGATTTATTCTGAGAGTGTGTGGATCAGTTTCAATCCTGTGAGTGTGTGGGTCAGGATCAATCCAGAGAGTGTGTGGATCAGGGTAAATCCCGAGGGTGTGTGGATCATGAGTACTCCTGAGAGTGTGTGAGTTAGTGTCAACCCTGAGAGTGTGTCGATCAGGATCAATCGTAAGAGTGTGTGGATCAGGATCAATCCTGAGAGTGTGTAGATCCGGATCAATCTTTAGAGTGTGTGGATCAGGATCAACACTGAGAGTGTCTAGGATCAAGAACATTCATGAGATTCTTAGTAGCTGGGCCAATCCTGAGAGTGCGTTTATCAGAAACAATCCTGAGTGCAGTGTATTAGGGTCAATCCTGAGAATGTGTGGATCAGGATCAATCCTGAGATTGTGTGGATCAGGATCAATGCTGAGAGTTTGTGGATCAGGGTTAATTCTGACAGTGTCAGATCAGGGCCAATCCTGAGAATGTTTGGTTCAGGATTAGTGCTGTGTGTGCGTAGATCAGGATCAATCCTGAGAGTGTGTGGATCAGGATCATTCATGAGAGTTTGTGGATCAGGATCAACCTGAGAGTGTCTAGGATCAATAACAATCATGAGATTGTTTGGAGCTGGGTCAATGCTGAGAGTGCGTGGATCAGAAACCATTCTGAGTGCAGTGTATTAGGAGCAATCCTGAGAGTGTGTGGATGAGGATCAATCGTGAGAGTGTGTGGATCAGGATCAATCCTGAGAGAGTTTGGATCATGATCTATTCTGAGAGTGTGTGGATCAGTTTCAATCCTGAGAGTTTGTGGGTCATGATCAATCCAGAGAGTGTGTGGATCAGGGTCAATCCCAAGGGTGTGTGGATCATGGGTACTCCTGAGAGTGTGTGAGTCAGTGTCAATCCGGAGAGTGTGTGGATCAGGATCAATCCTGTGAGATGGTTGATCAGGATCAATCGTGAGAGTGTGTGGATCAGGATCAATCGTGAGAGTGTGTGGATCAGGATCAATCCTGAGAGTGTGTGGATCAGGATCAATCCTTAGAGAGTGTGGATCATGATCTATTCTGAGAGTGTTTGGGGCAGGATCAATCCTGTGAGTGTGTGCATCAGGGTCAACCACGAGTCTGTGTGGATCATGGTTAATCCTGAGAGTGTGTGAGTCAGTGTCAATCCTTAGAGTGTGTGCATCAGGATCAATCCTGAGAGTTTTTGTATCAGGGTCAGTTCTGACGTGGGTGATCAGGATCAGTCCTGGGACTGTTTGGATCAATATCAAACCTGCGATTGTGTGTTTCAGGATCAATCCAGAGAGTGTGTCTATCAGGATCAAACCGGAGAGCATCTAGGATCAAGAATAATCATGAGATTATTTGGAGTTGGGTCAAACCTGAGAGCGCGTGGATCCGATAGAATCCTGAGTGCAGTGAAATAGGATAAATCCTGAGAGTGTGTGGGTCAGGATCAATCCTGAGTTTGTGTATATTGGGATCAATCCTGAGAGAGTGTGTATCAGGGTCATGCTCAGAGTTTGTGGCTCATGATCAATCCAGAGAGTGTGTGGATCAGGACCAACCCTGAGAGTGTTGGAAATCAGGGAAAATGACGAGAGTGTGTGGATCAGGATCAGTGCTGTTTGTGTGTAGATCAGGAGAAATCCTGAATGTGTGTGTATCACGGTCCGTCATGAGAGTGTGTTGATCACGATCAATCCTGAAGTGTGTGGGATCACGAACAATCCTGAGAGTATGTGGATCAGAATAAATTCTGAGAGAGTCTGGATCAGAATCAACGCTGAGAGCATGTGCATCAGGATTAATCCTGAGAGTGTGGGATCAGGATCAATCCTGAATGTGTGGGGATCAGTATCGAACCTGAGAGGGAGGGGGATCATGAACAACCCAGAAGTTGTGTGGATCATGAGTAAACCAGAGATTGTGTGGATCAGTATCAATCCAGAAAGTGTGTGGATCATGATCAATCCTGAGAGTATGTGGATCAGGATCAATCCTGAGAGTATGTGGATCAGAATAAATTCTGAGAGAGTCTCGATCAGGATCAACGCTGAGAGCGTGTGCATCAGGATCAATCGTGAGGGTGTGGGATCAACGTCAATCCTGAAGGTGTGGGGTTCAGTATCGAACCTGAGAGGGAGGGGGATAATGAACAACCCAGAAGTTGTGTGGACCATGAGTAAACCAGAGATTGTGTGGATCAGTATCAATCCAGAAAGTGTGTGGATCATGATCAATCCTGACAGTATGTGGATCAGGATCAATCCTGAGAGTATGTGGATCAGAATAAATTCTGAGAGAGTCTGGATCAGGAACAAAGCTGAGAGCGTGTGCATCAGGATCAATCCTTAGGGTGTGGGATCAGGGTCAATCCTGAAGGTGTGGGGTTCAGTATCGAACCTGAGAGGGAGGGGGATCATGAACAACCCAGAAGTTGTGTGGATCATGAGTAAACCAGAGATTGTGTGGATCAGTATCAATCCAGAAAGTGTGTGGATCATGATCAATCCTGACAGTATGTGGATCAGGATCAATCCTGAGAATATGTGGATCGGAATAAATTCTGAGAGAGTCTGGATCAGGATCAACGCTGAGAGCGTGTGCATCAGGATCATTCCTGAGGGTGTGGGATCAGAGTCAATCCTGAAGGTGTGGGGATCAGTATGGAACCCTATATGGTGGGAGATCAGGAACAATCCAGAAGTTGTGTTGATCATGAGTAAACCAGAGATTGTGTGGTTCAGGATCTGTCCTGTGAGTGCGTGGATCAGGATCAACCCTGAGAGTTTGTGGATTAGGATCAATGCTGAGAGTGTGAGGATCATGGTCATTCCTGAGAGTGTGTGGATCAGGCTCAATGCTGAGCATCTGTGAATCAGGATCAATCCTTTGAGTGTGAGGATCAGGATCAATCCTGAGAGTGTGTGGATCAGGATCAATCCTGAGAGAGTAGGATATCAGGGCCAATCCTGAGAGTGTGTGGATCAGGATCAGTACTGTTTGTGTGTAGATCAGGAGAAATCCTGAAAGTGTGTGGATCACCGTCAGTCATGAGAGTGTGTTGATCATGATCAATCCTGAAAGTGTGTAGGATCAGTGTCAATCAAGAAAGTGTGTGGATCAGGCTCAATCCTGTGAGTGTGCCAGATCAGCGTCAATCCCTAGGGTGTGTGGATCTGGATTAAAACTGAGACAGTGTGGATAAGGATGAATCCTGAGTATGTCTGGATTAGGATTAACCCTGAGAGAGTGTGGATTAAGATCAATCGTGAGGGATCAAGATCAACCATGAGATTGTGTGGATCAGGATCAATCCTGAGAGTGTGTGGATCAGGGTCAAACATGAGGGTGTGTGGATCATGGTCAATCCTGAGAGTGTGTGAATCAGTGTCAAATCAGAGAGTATGTAGATTATGATCAATTCTGTGAGTGTGTGGATCAGGATCAATCCTAAGAGAATGTGGATCAGGATCAACCCTGAGAGGTTGTTTTTCAGGATCAATCCCAAGGGTGTGTGGATCAGGGTCATACTCAGAGTTCCTGGATCATGACCAGTCCAGAGTGTGTGTGGATCAGGATGAACCCTGAGTGTCTCTAGGATCAAGAACAATCATGAGATTGATTGGTGCTGGGTCAATGCTGAGAGTGCATGGATCAGAAACCATTCTGAGTGCAGTGTATTAGGATCAATCCTGAGAGTGTGTGGATGAAGACCAATCGTGAGAGTGTGTGGATCAGGATCAATTTTGAGAGAGTTTGGATCATGATTTATTCTGAGAGTGTGTGGATCAGTTTCAATCCTGTGAGTGTGTGGGTCAGGATCAATCCAGAGAGTGTGTGGATCAGGGTAAATCCCGAGGGTGTGTGGATCATGAGTACTCCTGAGAGTGTGTGAGTCAGTGTCAACCCTGAGAGTGTGTGAATCAGGATCAATCGTAAGATTGTGTGGATCAGGATCAATCCTGAGAGTGTGTAGATCCGGATCAATCCTTAGAGTGTGTGGATCAGGATCAACACTGAGAGTCTCGAGGATGAAGAACATTCATGAGATTCTTAGTAGCTGGGCCAATCCTGAGAGTGCGTTTATCAGAAACAATCCTGAGTGCAGTGTATTAGGGTCAATCCTGAGAATGTGTGGATCAGGATCAATCCTGAGATTGTGTGGATCAGGATCAATGCTGAGAGATTGTGGATCAGGGTCAATTCTGAAAGTGTCAGATCAGGGCCAATCCTGAGAATGTTTGGTTCAGGATTAGTGCTGTGTGTGCGTAGATCAGGATCAATCCTGAGAGTGTGTGGATCAGGATCATTCATGAGAGTTTGTGGATCAGGATCAACCTGAGAGTGTCTAGGATCAAGAACAATCATGAGATTGTTTGGAGCTGGGTCAATGCTGAGAGTGCGTGGATCAGAAACCATTCTGAGTGCAGTGTATTAGGAGCAATCCTGAGAGTGTGTGGATGAGGATCAATCATGAGAGTGTGTGGATCAGGATCAATCCTGAGAGAGTTTGGATCATGATCTATTCTGAGAGTGTGTGGATCAGTATCAATCCTGACAGTTTGTGGGTCATGACCAATCCAGAGAGTGTGTGGATCATGGGTACTCCTGAGAGTGTGTGAGTCAGTGTCAATCCGGAGAGTGTGTGGATCAGGATCAATCCTGTGAGATGGTTGATCAGGATAAATCAGGAGAGTGTGTGGATCAGGATCAATCGTGAGAGTGTGTGGATCAGGATCAATCCTGAGAGTGTGTGGATCAGGATCAATCCTTAGAGAGTATGGATCATGATCTATTCTGAGAGTGTTTGGGGCAGGATCAATCCTGTGTGTGTGTGCATCAGGGTCAACCGCGAGGGTGTGTGGATCATGGTTAATCCTGAGAGTGTGTGAGTCAGTGTCAATCCTGAGAGTGTGTGCATCAGGATCAATCCTGAGAGTTTTTGGATCAGGGTCAGTTCAGACAGTGGGTGATCAGGATCAGTCCTGGGACTGTTTGGATCAGTATCAAACCTGCGATTGTGTGTTTCAGGATCAATCCAGAGAGTGTGTTTATCAGGATCTACCCAGAGAGCATCTAGGATCAAGAATAATCATGAGATTATTTGGAGTTGGGTCAAACCTGAGAGCGCGTGGATCCGATAGAATCCTGAGTGCAGTGAAATAGGATCAATCCTGAGAGTGTGTGGGTCAGGATCAATCCTGAGTTTGTGTATATTGGGATCAATCCTGAGAGAGTGTGTATCAGGGTCATACTCAGAGTTTGTGGATCATGATCAATCCAGAGAGTGTGTGGATCAGGACCAACCCTGAGAGTGTTGGAAATCAGGGAAAATGATGAGAGTGTGTGGATCAGGATCAGTACTGTTTGTGTGTAGATCAGGAGAAATCCTGAATGTGTGTGTATCACGGTCCGTCATGAGAGTGTGTTGATCACGATCAATCCTGAAAGTGTGTGGGATCACGAACAATCCTGAGAGTATGTGGATCAGAATAAATTCTGAGAGAGTCTGGATCAGGATCAACGCTGAGAGCGTGTGCATCAGGATTAATCCTGAGAGTGTGGGATCAGGATCAATCCTGACGGTGTGGGGATCAGTATCGAACCTGAGAGGGAGGGGTATCAGGAACAATCCAGAAGTTGTGTGGATCATGAGTAAACCAGAGATTGTGTGGATCAGTATCAATCCAGAAAGTGTGTGGATCATGATCAATCCTGACAGTATGTGGATCAGGATCAATCCTGAGAGTATGTGGATCAGAATAAATTCTGAGAGAGTTTGGATCAGGAACAAAGCTGAGAGCGTGTGCATCAGGATCAATCCTGAGGGTGTGGGATCAGGGTCAATCCTGAAGGTGTGGGGATCAGTATCGAACCTGAGAGGGAGGGGGATCAGGAACAATCCAGAAGTTGTGTGGATCATGAGTAAACCAGAGATTGTGTGGATCAGTATCAATCCAGAAAGTGTGTGGATCATGATCAATCCTGACAGTATGTGGATCAGGATCAATCATGAGAGTATGTGGATCGGAATAAATTCTGAGAGAGTCTGGATCAGGATCAATGCTGAGAACGTGTGCATCAGGATCAATCCTGAGAGTGTGGGATCAGGATCTATCCTGAAGATGTGGGGATCAGTATCGAACCTGAGAGGGAGTGGGATCAGGAACAATCCAGAAGTTGTGTGGATTATGAGTAAACCAGAGATTGTGTGGATCAGTATCAATCCAGAAAGTGTATGGATCATGATCAATCCTGACAGTATGTGGATCAGGATCAATCCTGAGAGTATGTGGATCAGAATAAATTTTGAGAGAGTCTGGATCAGGATAAATGCTGAGACCGTGTGCATCAGGATCAATCCTGAGGGTGTGGGATCAGTGGCAATCCTGAAGGTCTGTGGATCAGTATATAACCTGATACGGTGGGGGATCAGGAACAATCCAGAAGTTGTGTGGATCATCAGTGAACCAGTGATTGTGTGGTTCAGGATCTGTCCTGTGAGTGCGTGGATCAGGATCAACCCTGAGAGTTTGTGAATTAGGATCAATGCAGAGAGTGTGAGGATCATGGTCATTCCTGAGAGTATGTGGATCAGGCTCAATGTTGAGCATATGTGAATCATGATCAATCCTTTGAGTGTGAGGATCAGGATCAATCCTGAGAGTGTGTGGATCAGGATCAATCCTGAGAGAGTAGGATATCAGGGCCAATCCTGAGAGTGTATGGATCAGGATCAGTATTGGTTGTGTGTAGATCAGGAGAAATCCTGAAAGTGTGTGGATCACCGTCAGTCATGAGAGTGTGTTGATCATGATCAATCCTGAAAGTGTGTAGGATCAGTGTCAATCAAGAAAGTGTGTGGATCAGGCTCAATCCTGCGAGTGTGCCAGATCAGCATCAATCCCTAGGGTGTGTGGATCTGGATTAAAACTGAGACAGTGTGGATCAGGATGAATCATGAGTATGTGTGGATTAGGATTAATCCTGAGAGAGTGTGGATCAAGATCAATCGTGAGGGATCAAGATCAATCATGAGATTGTGTGGATCAGGATCAACCCTGAGAGTGTGTGGATCAGGGTCAAACATGAGGGTGTGTGGATCATGGTCAATCCTGAGAGTGTGTGAATCAGTGTCAAATCAGAGAGTATGTAGATTATGATCAATTCTGTGAGTGTGTGGATCAGGATCAATCCTAAGAGAATGTGGATCAGGATCAACCCTGAGAGTTTGTTTTTCAGGATCAATCCCAAGGGTGTGTGGATCAGGGTCATACTCAGAGTTCCTGGATCATGACCAATCCAGAGTGTGTGTGGATCAGGATGAACCCTGACTGTGTCTAGGATCAAGAACAATCATGAGATTGATTGGAGCTGGGTCAATGCTGAGAGTGCGTGGATCAGAAACCATTCTGAGTGCAGTGTATTAGGATCAATCCTAAGAGTGTGTGGATGAAGATCAATCGTGTGAGTGTGTGGATCAGGATCAATCCTGAGAGAGTTTGGATCATGATTTATTCTGAGAGTGTGTGGATCAGTTTCAATCCTGTGAGTGTGTGGGTCAGGATCAATCCAGAGAGTGTGTGGATTTGGGTAAATCCCGAGCGTGTGTGGATCAGGATACATACTGAGAGTGTGTTGATCAGGATCAATCCTGACAGTATGTGCATCAGGATCAATCCTCTGAGAGTATGGATCAGGATTAAATACTGAGAATGTGTTGATCAGAATCAATCCTTAGAGTGTGTTGATCAGGGTCAATCCTTAGTGTGGGGGTGATCAGGATCAATGCTGAGAGTGTGTGGATCAGGGTCAATGCAGAGCATGTGTGAATTAGGATCAATCCTGAGATTGTGTGGATCAGGATCAATCCTGAGATTGTGTTGAACAGGATCAATCCTGAGAGTGTGTGGATCTGGATCAATCCTGAGAATGTGTTGATCATGATCAATCCTGAGAGTGTGTGTGATCAGTGTCAATGAAGATAGTGTGTGGATCAGGCTCAATCCTGCGAGTGTGTCATGTCATGTTCAATCCCTAGGGTGTGTGGATCTGGATCAAAACTGAGAGAGTGTGGATCAGGAAGAATCCTGAGTGTGTGTGGATTAGGATCAACCCTGTAAGAGTGTGGATGAGGATCATCCCTGAGAGAGTGTGGGATCAAGATCTATCATGAGATTGTGTGGATCAGGATCAATCCTGAGTGTGTATGGATCATAATCAATCCTGAGAGAGTGTGGATCATGATCAATTCTGACAGTGTGTGGATCAGTTTCAATCCTGAGAGTGAGGGGGATCAGGATCAATCATGAAAGTGTTTGGATCAGTGTCAATCCTGAGAGAGTGTGAGTCAGGATCATTCCTGAGAGTTTGTGGATCAGGGACAATCCTGAGGGTGGGAGATCAGGATCAATCCTGAGAGTATGTCAATCAGGATCAACCCTGAGAGTTTGAGTTTTAGGATCAATCCCGAGGGTGCGTGGATCAGGGTCATACTCAGAATTTGTGGATCAAGACCAACCCTGAGAGTGTCTCGGATCAAGAACATTCATGAGGTTTTTAGGAGCTGGGTCAATCCTGAGAGTGCGTGGATCAGAAACAATCCTGAGTGCAGTGTATTAGGATCAATCCTGAGAATGTTTGGATCAGAATCAATCCTGAGAGTTAGTGGATCAGGGTCAGTTCTGACAGTGGGAGATCAGGACCTATCCTGAGAGTGTGTGGATCAGGATCAGTGCTGTGTGCGTGTAGATCAGGATCAATCATGAGAGTGTGTCGTATCAGGATCAATCCTGAGTCTGTGTGGATGAGGATCAACCCAGGGAGTGTGTGGATCATGATCAACCCTGTAAGTGTGTCGATCAGGATCAACCCTGAGAGTTTGTGGATCAGGGTTAAACCTGAGGGTGTGTGGATCATGGTCAATCCTGAGAGTGTGTGAATCAGTGTCAAATCTGTGAGTATGTGGATTATGATCAATTCTGTGAGTGTGTGGATCTGGATCAATCCTGAGAGTGTGTGGATCAGGTTCAACCCTGAGAGTTTGTGTTTCAGGATCAATCCCAAGGGTGTGTCGACCAGGGTCATACTCAGAGTTCCTGGATCATGACCAATCCAGAGTGTGTGTGGATCAGGATGAACACTGAGTGTGTCTAGGATCAAGAACAATCATGAGATTGATTGGATCTGGGTCAATGCTGAGAGTGCGTGGATCAGAAACCATTCTGAGTGCAGTGTATTAGGATCAATCCTGAGAGTGTGTGGATGAAGACCAATCGTGAGAGTGTGTGGATCAGGATCAATCCTGAGGGAGTTTGGATCATGATTTATTCTGAGAGTGTGTGGATCAGTTTCAATCCTGTGAGTGTGTGGGTCAGGATCAATCCAGAGAGTGTGTGGATCAGGGTAAATCCCGAGTGTGTGTGGATCATGAGTACCCCTGAGAGTGTGTGAGTCAGTGTCAATACTGAGAGTGTGTGGATCAGGATCAATCGTAAGAGTGTGTGGATCAGGATCAATCCTGAGAGTGTGTAGATCAGAATCAATCCTTAGAGTGTGTGGATCAGGAGCAATCCTGAGAGGGAGTGGATCAGGATCAATCCTGAGAGAGTGTGGATCATGATCTATTTTGAGAGTGTGTGTGGGGCAGGATCAATCCTTTGAGTGTGTCAATCAGGGTCAATCCCGAGGGTGTGTGGATCATCGTTAATCCTGAGAGTGTGTGAGTCAGTGTCCATCCTGAGAGTGTGTGGACCAGGATCAATCTTGTGAGTGTGCTGATCAGGATCAATCCTGCGTGTGTGTGGATCAGGATCAATACTGAGAGTTTGTGGATCAGGGTCAATTCTGATGGTGGGGAATCAGGATCAGTCCTGGGACGGTGTGGATCAGTATCAAACCTGAGAGTGTGTGTATCAGGATCAACCCTGAGAACGTCTAGGATCAAGAACAATCATGAGATTGTTTGGAGCTGTGTCAATCCTGAAAGTGCGTGGATCTTGATTAATTCTGTGTGCAGTGTATTAGGATCAATCCTGAGAATGTGTGGATCAGGATCAGTCATTAGAGTTTGTGGATCAGGATCAACCTTGAGAGTTTTTGGATCAGGGTCAATTCTGACAGTGGGAGATCAGGCCAATCCTGAGAGTGTGTGCATCAGGATCAACCTTGAGAGTTTTTGGATCAGGGTCAATTCTGACAGTGGGAGATCAGGCCAATCCTGAGAGTGTGTGCATCAGGATCAGTGCTGAGTGGGCGTAGATCAGACTCAATCCTGAGAGTGTGTGGATCAGGAACAATCATGAGAGTGTGTAGATCAGGATCAATCCTCAGTGTGTTTGGATGGGGATCAACCCAGGAAGTGTGTGGATCAGGATCAACCCTGCAAGTGTGTCGATTAGGATCAACCCTGAGAGTGTGTGGATCAGGATCAATCCTGAGAGTGTGTGGGTCAGGATCAATCCTGAGAGTTTGTGCATCAGGGTCAATCCTGAGAGTGGGGTATCAGGATGAGTCCTGAGAATATGTGCATCAGGATCAACCCTGAGCGTTTGTGTTTCAGGATCAATCCCGAGAGTGTATGGATCAGGGTCATACTCAGAGTTTCTGGATCATGACCAGTCCAGACAGTGTGTGGATCAGGATCAACACTGAGAGTGTCTAGGATCAAGAACATTCATGAGATTCTTAGGAGCTGGGCCAATCCTGTGAGTGCGTTTATCAGAAACAATCCTGAGTGCAGTGTATTAGGATCAATCCTGAGAATGTGTGGATCAGGATCAATCCTGAGAGTGTGTGGATCTGGATCAATCCTGTGAGTGTGTGGATCAGGATGATTCCTGGGAATGTGTGAATGATGATCGATCCTGAGAGTGTGTGAATCAGTTTCATTTCTGAGAGTGAGGAAGATGAGGGTTAATCATGACAGTGTGTGGATCACGGTAAATCCTGAGAGTGTGTGGACCAGGATCTATCCTGAGAGAGTTGGAGATCAGGGACAATCCTGAGAGTGTGTTGATCAGGATCAGTACTGTTTGTGTGTAGATCAGGAGTAATCATGAACGTGTGTGGATCACGATCAGTCATGAGAGTGTGTTGATCATGATCAATCCTGAAAGTGTGTGGTATCAGTGTCAATCAAGAGAGTGTGTGCATCAGGCTCAATCCTGCATGTGTGCCGGATCAGCGTCAACCCATAGGGTGTGTGGATCTGGATTAAAACTGAGAGAGTGTGGATCAGGTTGCATCCTGAGTGTGTGTGGATTCGGATTAATCCTGAGAGAGTGTGGATCAGGATCAATCCTGAGAGAGTGAGGGATCAAGATCAATCATGAGATTGTGTGGATCAGGATCAATCCTGAATGCAGTCGATCAGGATCAATTGTGAGATTGTGTGGATCAGGTTCAATCCTGAGTGTGTATGGAACATAATCGATCCTCAGAGTGTGTGGATCATGATCAATTCTGAGAGTGTGTGGATCAGTTTCAATCCTGAGAGTGAGGGGGATCAGGATCAATCATGACAATGTGAGGATCAGGGTCAATCCTTAGAGTGTGTGGGTCAGGATCAATCCTGAGAGTTTGTGGATCAGGGTCAATCCTGAGAGTGGGGGATCAGGATCAGTCCTGAGAATATGTCGATCAGGATCAACCCTGAGAGTTTGTGTTTCAGGATCAATCCCGAGAGTGTGTGTATCAGGGCCATACTCAGAGTTTGTGGATCATGACCAATCCAGAGAGTGTGTGGATCAGGAGGAACCCTGAGAGTGTCTAGGATCAAGAACAATCATGAGATTCTTGGGGTTTGGTCATTCCTGCGAGTGCGTGGATCAGAAACAATCCTGAGTGCAGTGTATTAGGATCAATCCTGAGAATGTGTGGATCAGGATCAATCCTGAGACATTGTGTATCAGGGTCAGTTTTGACAGTGGGAGATCAGGGCCTATCCTGAGAGTGTGTGGATCAGGATCAGTGCTGTGTGTGCATAGATCAGGATCAATCCTGAGAGTGTGTGGATCAGGATCAATCATGAGAGTGTGTGGATCGGGAACAATCCTGAGAGTGTATGGGATCAGTGTCAATCAAGAGAGTGTGTGGATCAGTATCAATCCTGCAAGTGTGTCGGATCAGGATCAATCCTGAGTGTGTGTGGATGAGGATCAACCCAAGGAGTGTGTGGATCAGGATCAACCATGAAAATGTGTCGATCAGGATCAACCCTGAGAGTGTGTGGATCAGGACCAACCCTGAAAGTTTGTGTTTCAAGATCAATCCCGAATGGTGTGTGGATCAGTGTCATACTCAGAGTTCCTGGATCATGACCAATCCAGAATGTGCGTGGATCAGGATGAACCCTGAGAGTGTCTAGGATCAAGAACAATCATGAGATTGTTTGGAGCTGGTTTAATGCTGAGAGTGCGTGGATCAGAAACCATTCTGAGTGCAGTGTATTAGGATCAATCCTGAGAGTGTGTGGATGAGGATCAATCGTGAGAGTGTGTGGATCAGGATCAATCCTGAGAGAGTTTGGATCATGATCTATTCTGAGAGTGTGTGGATCAGGGTCAATCCCGAGGGTTTGTGGATCATGCGTACTCCTGAGAATGAGTGAGTCAGTGTCAATCCGGAGAGTGTGTGGATCAGGATCAATCGTGAGAGTGTGTGGATCAGGGTCAATCCTGAGAGTGTGTGGGGCAGGATAAATCCTGAGTGTGTGGATCAGGATCAATTCTGAGAGAGTGTGTATATCAGCATCAATCCTGAGAATGTGTGTATGAGGGTCAATCCTGAGATTGTGTGTCTCAGGATCAATCTTGAGAGTGACGTGATCGGGATCAATCCTGAGAGTGGGGGATCAGGATAAGTCCTGGGAATATGTGCATCAGGAGTAACCCTGAGAGTTAGTGTTTCAGGATCAATCCCGAGGGTGTGTGGATCATTATCATACTGAGAGTTCGTGGATCATGACCAATCCACAGTGTGTGTGGATCAGGATCAAACCTGAGAGTGTCTAGGATCAAGAACAATCATGAGATTGGAGCTGGGACAATCCTGAAAGTGTGAGGATCAGGATCAATCGTGAGAGTGTGTGGATCAGGATCATTCTGAGGGTTTGTGGATCAGGGTCAAACCTGAGAGTGCCTAGGATCAAGAACAATCATGAGATTGTTTGGAGCTGGGTCAATCCTGAGAGTGCGTGGATCTGAAACAATCCTGAATGCAGTGCAATAGGATAAATCCTGAGAGTGTGTGGATCAGGATCAATCCTGAGGGTGTGTGGATCAGGATCAATCCTGAGAGAGTGTGTATATCAGCATCAATCCTGAGAATGTGTGGATGAGGGTCAATCCTGAGATTGTGTGTATCAGGATCAATCTTGAGAGTGACGTGATCGGGATCAATCCTGAGAGGGTGTTGATCAGGATCAATCCTGAGACTTTGTTGATCAGGATCAATCCTGGGAATGCATGGATAAGGATCAATCCTGAGAGTGTGTGGATCAGGATCAATGCAGAGATTGTGTTGATCAGAATCAATCCTGACAGTGTGTGCATCATGATCAATCCTGTGAGTGTACGGATCAGGATTAATACTGAGAATGTGTTGATCAGAATCAATCCTGAGAGTGTGTTGAGCAGGATCAATCCTCAGAGTGTGTTGCTCAGAGTCAATCCTGATTTGGGGGGGATCAGGGTCAATGCTGAGAGTGTGTGGATCTGGATCAATCCTGTGAGTGCCTGGATCAGGATGATTCCTGAGAGTGTATCGATGATGATCAATCCTGAGAGTGTGTGAATCAGTTTCATTTCTGAGAGTGAGGAGGATCAGTGTTAATCATGACAGTGTGTGGATCACGGTGAATCCTGCGAGTGTGTGGATCAGGATCAATCCTGAGAGTGGCTGGATCATGATTATTCCTAAGAGTGTGAAGATAGGGATCAATCCTGAGATTGTGTGGATCAGCATCAATCCAGAGAGTGTGTGGATCAGGATCAATCCTGAGAGTGTGTGGATCAGAATTAATTCTGAGAGAGTCCAGATCAGGATCACCCCTGAGAGTGTATGCATCATGATCAATCCTGAGAGTGTGCGATCAGGGTCAATCGTGAAGTTGTGGGGATCAGTATCAAAGCTGAGAGGATGGGGGATTAGCATCAATCAAGAAATTGTTTGGTCATGAGTAATCCAGAGATGGTGTGGATCAGGATCTGTCCTGACAGTGTGTGTGGGTCAGGATCAATCCTGAGAGTGTGTTGATTAGGATTTATCCTGAGAGTGTGTGGATCAGGTTCCGTGCTGTGAGTGTGTGGTTCAGGATCAATACACAGAGTTGGGGGATCATGATTAATCCTGAGAGAGTGAGAATCAGGATCAATTCTGAGAGTGTGTGGATCAATATCAATCCTGTGAGTGTATGGATCAGGATCAACCCTGAGAGTGTGTGGATCAGGATCAATCCTGAGAGTGTGTGGATCTGGATCAATTCACAGAGTGTGGGGGATCATGATCAATCCTGAGGGAGTGAGAATTTGGATCAATCCTGCGAGTGTGTGGATCAGTATCAACCCTGAGAGTGTGTGGATCAGGATCAATCCGGAGAGTGCGTGGATCTGGATCAATCCTGTGAGTGTGAGGATCATGGTCAATCCTGAGAGTGTGTGGATCAGGGTCAATGCTGAGCATGTGTGAATCAGGAGCAATCCTGAGAGAGTTCGAGATCAGGGCCAATCCTGAGATTGTTGGATCAGGATCAGTTCTGCTTGTGGTAGATCGGGAGAAATCCTGAGAGTGTGTGCATCACGGTCAGTCATGAGAGTGTGTTGATCATGATCAATCCTGAAAGTGTGTGGGATCAGTGTCAATCAAGATAGTGTGTGGATCAGGCTCAATTCTGCGAGTGTGTCATGTCATGGTCAATCACTAGGGTATGTGGATCTTGATCAAAACTGAGAGAGTATGGATCAGGATCAATCCTGAGTGTGTGTGGATTAGGTTCAATCCTGAGAGAGTGTGGATCAGGATCAACCCTGAATGAGTGAGGGATCAATATCAATCATGAGATTGTGTGGATCAGGATCAACTCTGAGTGCAGTCGATCATGATCAATCGTGAAATTGTGTGGATCTGGATAAATCCTGAGTATGTATGGAACATAATCAATCCTGAGAGTGTGTGGATCAGGATCAATCCTGAGAGTTTGTGGATCAGCGTCAATCCTGATAGTGGGGGATTAGTATCAGTCCTGAGAATATGTGGATCAGGATCAACGCTGAGTGTTTGTGTTTCACGATCAATCCCGAGGGTGTGTGGATCATTCTCACACTCAAGAGTTCATTGATCATGACCAATCCAGCGTGTGTGTGGATCAGGATCAACCATG
>NC_135887.1:63578569-63706145 GCF_964194155.1 Cetorhinus maximus
GAGAGTGTGTGGATCGGGATCAACTCTGAGATTGTGTGGATCTGGATGAATCCTGAGAGTGCGTGGATCAGGATCAATCCTGAGAGTTTATGGATCAGGGTCAATCCTGAGAGTGCGGGGGATCAGTTTCAATCCTGAGAATGTTTGGATCAGGATCAACTCCAAAATTGCGTAGATCTGGATGAATCCTGTGAGAGTGTCGATCAGGATCAAACCTGAGAGTGTGTGGATCAGAATGAATCATGAGAGTTTGTTGATCAGGTTCAATCCTGAGAGTGTATGCATCAGGGTCAATCCTGAGGGTGTGTGGATCGGGATCAACTCTGAGATTGTGTGGATCTGGATGAATCCTGAGAGTGTGTGGATCAGGATCAATCCTGAGAGTTTATGGATCAGTGTCAATCCTGAGAGTGTGTGGATCAGGATCAACTCTGAGATTATATGAACAGGATCAATACAGACAGGGTGTGGATCAGGATCAAACCTGAGAGTGTGCGGGATCCGGATCAACTCTAAGATTGTGTGGATCCGGATGAATCCTGAGAGTGTGTGGATGAGGGTCAATCCTGAGAATGTGGTGATCATGATCCATGCTGAGAGTGTGTTTAAACATTACAATCCTGAAATTGTATGGATGATGATCAATCCTGAGAGTGAGTTGATCAGGTACAATCCTGAGAGTGTGTGGATCAGGCTCAATCCTGAGAGTTTATGGATCTGAATCAATCTGGAGTGTGTGTGGATCAGGATAAATCCTGACAGTGTGTGGATCAGGATCAATCCTGACAGTGTGCGTATCAGGATCAATCCTGAGTGTTAGTGAATCAGGATCAACCCTGAGAATGTGTGGGATCAGGATCAATGCTGACAGCATGTGGCTCTGGATCAACCCTGAGAGTGTGGGGGTTCAGGTTCAATCTTGAGAGTGTTTGGATCGGAAACAACTTTGAGAATGCTTGGATCCAGATGAATCCTGTGAGTGTGTAGATCAGGATAAATCTTGGGAGTGTGTTGATCAGGTACAATCCTGAGAGAGTGTGGATCAGGATCAATCCTGAGAGTTTGCATGATCATGAACAGTCCTGAGAGTTTACGGCCTCTGGATCAATCTGGAGTGTGTGTGGATCAGGATAAATCCTGACAGTGTGTGGATCAGGATCAATCCTGACAGTGTGTGTATCAGGATCAATCCTGAGTGTTAGTGAATCAGGTTCAACCCTGAGATTGTGTGGGATCAGGATCAATCCTGAGAGCACGTAGATCTGGATCAACCCTGAGAGTGTGGGGGTTCAGTTTCAATCTTGAGAGTATGTGGATTGGGAACAACTCTGAGATTGCGTGGATCCGAATGAATCCTGTGAGTGTGTAGATCAGGATAAATCCTGAGAGTGTGTGGATCAGGGTCAATCCTGAGAGTGTGTGGATCAGGATCAATCCTGAGAGTGTGTGGATCAGGATCAATCCTGAGATTTTATGGATCAGGGTCAATCCTGAGAGTGTGTGGATCAGGATCAATCCTGACAGTGTGTGGATCAGGACAAATTCTGAGGGTGTGCCGATCAGGATCAACCCTGAGAGTGTCTGGATCAGAATGAATCCTGAGAGTGTGTGAATCAGGTTCAATCAAGAGAGTTTGTGGATCAGGGTGAATCCTGAGAGTGTGTGAGATCAGATTGAATCCTCAGTGTGTGTGGTTCAGGGTCAACCCTGCGAGTGTTTGGATCAGGCTCAATCCTAGGAGTGTTTGGATCAGGATGAATCCTGAGAGTGTGTGGATCAGGATATATCCTGAGAGTGTGTGGATCAGGGTCAATCCTGATATTGTGTGGATCAGGATCCATCCTGAGAATGTGTGGAAATGGATGAATCCTGAGAGTTTGTGGATCAGCATCAACCCTGTGAATGTGGGGATTAAGGTTCAATCCTGAGAGTGTCGGGTATCAGGGTCAATCCTGACAGTGTGTGGATCAGGATCAATTCTGTGAGTGTGGGGGATAAGGTTCCATCCTGAGCGTGTGGGGGATAAGGATCAATCCTGTAAGTGTGTGGATCAGGATCAATCCTGTGAGTGTTTGGATCAGGATCCACCCTGAGAGTGTCTGGATCAGAATGAATCCTGAGAGTGTGTGAATCAGGTTCAATCCTGAGAGTGGGTGAATCAGAATCAATACAGAGAGGGTGTTGATCAGGATCAACCCTGAGAGTGCGGGGGATCAGTTTCAATCCTGAGAGTGTGTGGATCAGGATCAAATTTGAGATTGTGTGGATCTGGATGAATCCTCAGAGTGTGTGGATCAGGATCAATCCTGAGAGTGTGTGGATCAGGGTCAATCCTGTGAGTGCGTGGATAAGGATCAAATCTGAGATTGTGTGGATCTGGATGAATCCTCAGAATGTGTGGATCAGGATCAATCTTGAGAGTGTGTGGATCAGGGTCAATCCTGTGAGTGTGTGGATAAGGATCACTCCTGAGAGTAATAATCAATGCTGAGAGATAATAATCAATGATCTGGATCAATCCTAAGTGTGAATGGATCAGGATCAATCCTGACAGTTTACGGATCATGATCAATCCAGAGTGTGAGTGGATCACGATCCACCCTGAAAATGTCTGGGATCAGGATCAAGCCTGAGAGCATGTGGATCAGGATCAAACCTGACAGCGTGGGGGAACAGGTTCAATCTTGAGAGTGTGCGGTTCAGGATCAGCACTGAGAGTGTGTGGATCAGGGTGAATCCTAAGAGTGTGAGGTCAGATTGAATCCTGAGAGTGTGTGGTTCAGGGTCAACCCTGGGAGTGTTTGGATCAGGATGAATCCTGAGATTGTGTGGATCAGGATCAATCATGAGAGTGTGTGGATCAGGGTCAATCCTGAGATTGTGTGGATCAGGATCCATCCTGAGAGTGTGTTTAACCATTATAGTCCTGAGAATGTGTGGATAAGGATGAATACTGAGAGTTTGTTGATCAGGAACAATCCTGAGAGTGTGTGGATCTTGGTCAACCATGAGAGTGTGTGTGTTCAGGATTAATCCTGAGAGTATTTGGGATCAGGATTAATCCTGAGAATTTTGTGGATCAGGATCAACCCTAAGAGTGTGTGGGATAATGATCAATACTGAAATAGGTGGATCAGGATCAATCCTGAGAGTGTGGTGGATCAGGTTCAATCCTGAGAGTGGGCAGATCAGGATTAACCAGGAGAGTGTGTGGATCTGGATAAATCCTGAGAGTGTGTGGTTCTGCATCAACCCTGTGAGTGTGGGGGCTGAGGTTCCATCCTGAGGGTGTGGGGATAAGGATCAATCCTGTGAGTGTGTGGATCAGGATCAATTTTGAGAATGTTTGGATCAGGATCAACCCTGAGAGTGTGTGGATCAGAATAAATCCTGAAAGTGTGTGGACCAGGTTCAATCCTGAGAGTGGGTAAATCAGGATCAATACAGAGAGGGTGTGGATCAGGATGAACCCTGAGAGTGCGCGGGATCAGTTTCAATCCTGGGAGTGTGTTGATCAGGATCAAATCTGTGATTGTGTGGATCCAGATGAATCCTGAGAGTGTGTGGATCAGGGTCAATCCTGAGAGTGTGTGGATCAGGGTCAATCCTGAGAGTGAGTGGATAAGTATCACTCCTGAGAGTATGTTGGCACAGGGGCAATCCCAAGGGCTTGTAGATCAGGTTCCATCCTGACAGTGTGTGGATCAGGATCAATCCTGACAGTGAGCGGAACAGGATCAATCCTATGTGTGAGTGGATCAGGATCAACCCTGAGAATGTGTGGGATCAGGATCAATCCTGAGAGCATGTGGATCAGGATCAACCCTGAGAGTATGTGGGATCAGGTTCAATCCTGACAGTGTGTGGATCTGGATCAACCCTGAGGGTGTGTGGGATCAGGATCAATACATAGATACGTGGATCAAGATCAATCCTGAGAGTGCAGGGGACCAGGTTCAATCCTGAGTCTGGGTGGATCAGGATCAACCCTCAGAGTGTGTGGATCAGAATGAATCCTGAGAGTGTTTGGATCAGGTTCAATCCTGCGAGTGTGTGAATCATGATCAATACAGAGAAGGTGTGGATCAGGATCAACCCTGAGAGTGTGGGGGATAAGTTTCAATCCTGAGAGTGTGTGGAACAGGATCAACTCTGAGATTGTGTGGATCCGGATGAATCCTGAGAGTTTGTGGATCAGGATCAATTCTGAGAATGTGTGCAATCATAATCAATGCTGAGAGTTTATGGATCTGGATCAATCCTGAGAATGTGTGGGATCGGATTCAATCTTGAGAGCATGTGGATCAGGATCAACCCTGAGAGTGTGGAGTATCAGGTTCAAACCTGAAAGTGTGGGAATCAGGTTCAACCCTGAGAGTGTGTGGATCAGGGTCTGTCATGAGAGTGTGTGGATCAGGGTGAATCCTGAGAGTGTGTGACATCAGACTAAATCCTGAGATTGTGTAGATCAGGATCCATCCTGAGAGTTTGTTTAACCATTACAATCCTGATAATGTGTGGATGAGGATGAATCCTGAGAGTGAGTTGATCAGGAACAATCCTGAGAGTGTGTTGATCTGGGTCAACTCTGAGAGTGTGTGCGTTCAGGATCAATTCTGAGAGTGTGGTGGATCAGGAACTTCCCTGAGAATGTGTAGGATCAGGATCAGTACTGAGATACATGGATCAGGATCAATCCTGAGAGTGTGGGGGATCAGGTTCAATCCTGATTGTGAGTGGATCAGGATCAACCAGTAGAGTGTGTGGGTCAGGGGCAATCCTGAGAGTGTGTGGATCTACATCAATCCTGTGAATGTGGGGGTTAAGGTTCAATGCTGAGAGTGTGGGGTACCAGGGTCAATCCTGAGAGTGTGTGGATCAGAATGAATCCTGAGAGTGTGTGGATCAGGTTCAATCCTGAGAGAGGGTGAATCAGGATCAATACAGAGAGGGTGTGGATCAGGATCATCCCTGAGAGTGTGGGGGATCAATTTCAATCCTGAGAGTCTGTGGATCAGGGTCAACTCTGGGATTGTGTGGATCCGGATGAATCCTGAGAGTGTGTGGATGAGGATAAATCCTGAGGGTGTGGATCAGGGTCAATTCTGAGAGTATGTCGATCAGGATCAATCCTGAGAGTGTGTTGGTTCAGGGGCAATCCCAAGGGCTTGTGCATCAGGATCAATCCTCACATTGTGTGGATCAGTATCAATCCTGACAGTGTACTGATCAGGATCAATCCAGAGTGTGAATGGATCAGGATCAACCCTGAGAATGTCTGGGATAAGGTTCAGTCCTGGGAGTGTGCGGATCAGGATCAAAATTGAGAGTGTGTGGATCAGGTTCAATCCTGACAGTGTTTGGATCTGGAACAATCCTGACAGTGTGCAGATCAGGATCAATCCTGAGTGTGAGTGGATCAGGATCAACCCTGAGAATGTGGGGGATCAGGATCAATCCTGACAGCATGTGGATCAGGATCAACCCTGAGAGTATTGGGGATCAGGTTCAATCCTGAGAGAGTGTGGATCTGCATCAACCCTGAGAGTCTGTGGGATCAGGATCAATACTTAGATACATGTATCGGGAACAGTCCTGAGAGTGTGGGGGATCAGGTTCAATCCTGAGTCTGGGTGGATCAGGATCAACCCTGAGAGGGTGTGGATCATAATGAATCCTGAGATTGTTTGGATCAGGTTCAATACTGAGAGTGTGTGGATCAGAATCAACTCTGAGATTGTGTGGCCCTGGAGGAATCCTGAGATTGTGTGGATCAGGATCAACTCTGAGAGTGTGTGTGATCATAATCAATGCTGAGAGTTTATGGACCTAGATCAATCCTGAGTGTGAATGGATCAGGATGAAATCTGAGAACGTGTGGGATCAGAATCAATCTTGAGAGCCTGTGGATAAGGATCAACCCTGAGTGTTTGGAGGATCAGGTTCAATCCTGAGAGTGTGGGAATCAGGTTCAACCCTGAGAGTGTGTGGATCAGGGTCAATAGTGAGAGTGTGTGGATCAGGGTGTATCCTGAGAGTGTGTGAGATCAGCCTGAATCCTGAGAGCGTGTGGTTCAGGGTCAACCCTGGGAGTGTTTGGATCAGGATCAATCCTGAGAGTGTGTGGATCCGGATGAATCCTGTGAGTGTGTGGATCAGGATCAATCCTGAGAGTGTGTGGATCAGGGTCAATCCTGAGATTGTGTAGATCTGCATCCATCCTGAGAGTTTGTTTAACCTTTACAATCCTGAGAATGTGTGGATGAGGATGAATACTGAGAGTGAGTTCTTCAACAACAATCCTGAGAGTGTGTGGATCTGGGTCAACCCTGAGAGTGTGTGGGTTCAGGACCAATCTTGAGTGTGTGGGATTAGGATTAATCCTGAGAGTGTGGTGGATCAGGATCAACCCTGAGAGTGTGTGGGATCAGGATCAATATTGAGATACCTGGATCAGAATCAATCTTGAGAGTGTGTGGATCTACATCAACCCTTTGAATGTGGGGGCTAAGGTTCAATGCTGAGAGTGTGGGGTACCAGGGTCAATCCTGAGAGTGTGGGGGATACGGTTCCATCCTGAGGGTGTGGGGGGATAAGGATCAATCCTTTGAGTGTGCGTCAGGATCAATCCAGAGAGTGTGTGGATCAGGTTCAATACTGAGAGTGGGTGAATCAGGATCAATACAGAGAGGATGTGGATCAGGATCAACCCTGAAATTGCGGGGGATCAGTTTCAATCCTAACAGTGTGTGGATCAGGGTCAACTCTGGGATTGTGTGGATCCAGAAGAATCCTGAGAGTGTGTGGATGAGGATAAATCCTGAGAGTATGTGGATCAGGGTCAATCCTGAGAGTATGTGGTTAAGGATCACTCCTGAGAGTGTGTTGGTTCAGGGGAAATCCCAAGGGTTTGTGGATCCGAATCAATCCTGACAGTGCGTGGATCAGGATCAATCTTAAGAGTGTACGTATCATGATCAATCCAGAGTGTGAATGGATCAGGATCCAACCTGAGAATGTCTGGCATCAGGATCAATCCTGAGAGCATGTGGATCAGCATCAAACCTGAGAGCGTGAGGGATCAGGTTCAATCCTGAGAGTGTGCGGATCAGTATCAATACTGAGAGTGTGTGGATCAGGGTCAATCATGAGAGTGTGTGGATCAGGTTCAATCCTGAGAGTGGATGGATCAGGATCAATACAGGGAGGGTGTGGATAAGGATCAACCCTGAGAGTGCAGGGGATCAGTTTCAATCCTGGGATTGTGTGGATCAGGATCAAATCTGAGATTGTGTGGATCCGGATGAATCCTGAGAGTGTGTGGTTCAGGATCAATCCAGAGAGTGGGTAGATCAGGGTCAATTCAGAGAGTGTATGGACCTGGATCAATTGGGAGTTTGTCTGGATCAGGATGAAACTTGAGCGTGTGTGGATTGGGATCAATCCTGACAGTGTACTGATCAGGATCAATCCTGAGTGTGAGTGGATCATGATCAATCCTGAGAGTTTATGGATCAGGATCAATCAGGAGTGTGTGTGGATCAGGATGAATCCTGAGCATGTCTTCATCAAGATGAAACCTGAGAGTATGTGGATCAGGATCAATCCTGAGAGTGTGTGGATCAGGGTCAATCCTGAGAGTGTGTGGATAAAGATCACTCCTGAGAGTATGTTGGTACAGGTATGTATCCCAAGGGCTTGTGGATCAGGATCAATCCTGACAGTGTGTGTATCAGGATCAATCCTGACAGTGTGCGGATCAGGATCAATCCTGAGTGTGAGTGGATCAGGAGCAACCCTGAGAGTGTGGGGGATCAGGTTCCATCCTGAGAGTGTGTGGATCAGGATCAATACTTAGCTACGTGGAACAGGATCAATCCTGAGTGTGTAGGGTATCAGGTTCAATCCTGAGTCTGGGTGGATCAGGATCAACCAGGACAGTGTTTGGATGAGAATAAATCCTGAGAGTGCGTGGATCAGCATCAACACTGTGAATGTGGGTGTTAAGGTTCTATCCTGAGAGTGTGGGATATTAGGGTCAATCCTAAGAGTGGGTGGATCAGAATCAATCATGAGAGTGTGCGGATCAAGGTGAATCCTGAGATTATGTGGATCAGGATCCATCCTGAGAGTGAGTTCATCAGGAACAATCCTGAGAGTGTATGGATCTGGGTCAACCCTGAGAGTGTGTGAGTTACGGATCAATCCTGAGAGTGTGTGGGATCAGGATTGATCCTGAGAGTGTGGTGGATTAGGATCAACCCTGAGAGTTTCGAGGATCAGGTTCAATTCAGAGAGTGTGTGGATCAGGATCAACCCTGGGAGTGTGTGAATCAGGGTGAATCCTGTGATTGTGTGAGATCAGATTGAATCCAGAGCGTGTGTGGTTCAGGGTCAACCCTGGGAGTGTTTGGATCTGGATCAATCATGAGAGTGTGTGGATCCGGATGAATCCTGAGAGTGTGAGCATCAGGATAAATCCTGAGAGTGTGTGAGATCAGGATCAATACTTAGGTACGTGGATCAGGATCAATCATGACAGTGTGGGTGTAATAGTTCAATCCTGAGAATGTGGGGTATCAGGGTCAATCCTGAGAGTGTGTCGAACAGGATGAATCCTGAGAGTGTGTGGATGAGGATCAATCATGAGAGTCTGTGGATCAGGGTCAATCCTGAGATTGTGTGGATCACGATCCATCCTGAGAGTGTGTTTAACCATTACAATGCTGAGAATGTGTGGATGAGGATGAATTATGTGAGTGAGTTGATCAGGTACAATCCGGAGAGTGAGTGGATCTGGGTCAACCATGAGAGTACGTGGGTTCCGGATCAATCCTGAGATTGTGTAGGATCAGGATTAATCCTGAGAGTGCGGTGGATCAGGATCAACCCTGATAGAGAGTGGGATCAGGATCAATACTGAGATACATGGATCAGGATCAATTATGAGAGTGTGTGGATCAGGGTTAATATTGACAGTGTGCGGATCAGGATCAATCCTGAGAGTGTGTGGATCAGGATTAATGCTGAGAGTGTGTAGATCAGGATCGATCCTGAGAGTGTGTGGATCAGACTCAATCCTGAGAGTGTGTGGATCAGGAACAACCCTTAGAGTGAATGGATGATGGTTAATCCTGAGAGTGTGGTGATCAGGATCTATCCTGAGAGTCTGTTTACCTATTACAATTCTGATAATGTGTGGATCAGGATCAATCCTGAGAGTGTGTGGATCAGGAACAACCCTGAGAGTGTGTGGATCATAATGAATCCTGAGAGTGTGTGGATTAGGAAGAATCCTGAGAGTGCGGGGGATCAGTTGCAATCCTGATTGTGTGTGGATCAAGATCAACTCTGAGATTGTGTGGATCCAGATGAATGCTGAGAGTGTGTGCCGATCAGGATCAAGCCTGAGAGTGTGTGTATCAGGATCAATCCTGAGAGAGTATGCATGAGGGTCAATCCTGAGGGTATGGTCATCAGGATCCATCCTGAGAGTCTGTTTAACCATTACAATCCTGTGAATGTGTAGATGAAGATGAATCCTGAGAGTGAGCTGATCAGGAACAATCCCGAGAGTGTGTGGTTCAGTATCAATCCTGAGTATGTGTGCGATCATGATCAATCTGGAGTGTGTCTGGATCAGGATCAATCCTGAGAGAGTATGGATGGGGGTCAATCCTTAGAGTGTGGTGATCAGGATCCATCCTGAGAGTGTGTTTAACCATTACAATCCTGCGAATGTTTGGATGAAGGTGAATCCTGAGAGTGAGTTCATCAGGAACAATCCCGAGAGTGTGTGCTTCAGGATCAATCCTGAGAGCATGTGGATCATGATCAACCCTGAGAGTGTGGGGGATCATGTTCAATCCTGAGACTGTATTGGATCTGGATCAAACCTGTGAGCGTGTGGATCAGGATCAACCCTGAGAGTTTGTGAATCAGGTTCGATCCTGAGAGTGTGCCGATCAGGATCAATGCTGAGATTTTGTGGACCAGGGACAATCCTGAGATTATGCGGATCAGAAACAATCCTGAGAGTGTGTGGATCAGGATCAATGATGAGATTGTGTGGATCAGGGTCAATCCTGAGAGTGTGTGGATCAGGGTCAATCCTGAGAGTGTGTGAGATCAGATTGAATCCTGTGATTGTGTGGATCAGGATCAATTCAGAGAGTGTGTGGATCAGGATCAGTCCTGAGAGAGTGTGTGGATGAGGAGCAATGCTGAGATTATGTGGATCAGGGTCAATCCTGAGAGTGTGTGGATCAGGATCAATGCTGAGATTGTGTGGATCAGGGTCAATTCTGAGAGTGTGTGAGATCACATTGAATGCTGAGAGTCTGTGGTTCAGGGTCAATCCTGGGAGTGTTTGTATCAGGATCAAGCCTGAGAGTATGTGGACCTCGGTCAACCCTGAGAGTGTGTAGTTTCAGGATCAATCCTGAGAGTGTGTGGGATCAGGATCAATCCTGAGAGTGTATGGGAAGAGGATCAATCCTGAGAGCGAGTGGAGAAGGATCAAGAGAGATCAGGATCAACCCTGAGAGTGCGGGGGATCAGTTTGAATCCTGAGAGTGTGTGGATCAGGATCAACACTGAGATTGTGTGGATCCGGATGAATCCTGAGGGTGTGTGGACCAGGATCAATCCTGAGAGTGTGTGGATCAGGGTCAATCCTGAGAGTGTGTGGATCATAATGAATCCTGAGAGTGTCAGGGTTCAGGGGCAATCCCAAGGGCTTGAGGATCAGGATTAGTCCTGACTGCGTGTGGATCAGAATAAACCCTGATGGTGCGCCGATCAGGATCAATCCTGAGTGTGTGGGGGATCAGGATCAAAATTGCCAGTGTTCAGAGCAGGTTGAATCCTGAGAGTGTTTGAATCAGGATGAATCCTGAGTGTGTGTTGATGAGGATCAATGCTGAGAGTGTGTGAATCAAGAACAATCCTGAAATGTGTGGATGAGGATCAATCCTGAGAGTCAGGTCATCAGGATAAATGCTGAGAGTGTGTTGATCATGATCATTCCTCACAGTGTGTGGATTAGGGTTAATCCTGAGAGTGTGTGAATCAGGATCAGTCCTAAGAGTGTGTCGATCAGGGTCAATCCTGAGAGGGTATGGATGAGGGTCAATCCAGAGAGTGTCGTGATCAGGATCCATCCTGAGAGTGTGTTTAACCATTACAATTCTGAGAATATGTGGATGAGGATCATTCCTGAGAGTGAGTTGATCAGGACCAATCCTGAGTGTGTGTGGATCAGGATCCATCTTGAGAGTGTGCGCGATCATGATCAATCCTGAGAGTGTATGTATCTGGATCAATCTGGAGTGTGTGTGGATCAGGTTCAATCCTCAGAGTGTGTTGATCAGGATGAATCCTGAGAGTGTGTGGGTCAGGATGAATCCTGAGAGTGAGTGGGTCAGGATCAATCCTGAGAGTCTGGGAGATCAGGGTCTATCCTGAGAGTGTGTGGATCAGGATCAATTATGAGAGTGTGTGGATCAGGGTCAATCTTGACCATGTGCGGATCAGGATCAATCCTGAGAGTGTGTTGGATCAGGATCAATCCTGTGAGCGTGTGGATCAGGATCAAACTTGAGAGTTTGTAAACCCGGTTCAATTCTGAGAGCATGTAGATCAGGATCGATCCTGAGAGTGTGTGGATCAGGAACAACCCATAGAGTGAATGGATGATGGGTAATCCTGAGAGTGTGGTGATCAAGATCAATCCTGAGAGTCTGTTTAACTATTACAATCCTGATAATGTGTGGATGAGGATCAATCCTGAGAGTGTGTGGAACAGGAACAACCCTGAGAGTGTGTGGATCATAATGAATCCTGAGAGTGTGTGGATCAGGTTCAATCCTGAGAGTGTATGAATCAGGATCAATACAGAGAGAGTGTGGATTAGGATCAGTCCTGAGAGTGTGGGGGATCAGTTGCAATTCTGTGTGGATCAAGATCAACTCTGAGATTGTGTGGATCCAGATGAATGCTGAGAGTGTGTGCCGATCAGGATCAATCCTGAGAGTGTGTTGATCAGGGTGAATCCTGAGAGAGTATGGATGAGGGTCAATCCTGAGCGTGTGGTGATCAGGATCCATCCTGAGAGTGTGTTTAACCATTACAACACTGTGAATGTGTAAATGAAGATGAATCCTGAGAGTGAGTTGATCAGGACCAACTCTGGGTGGGGGTAAGGTTCAATCCTGATGGTGTGGGGTGTCAGGAGCAATCCTGAGAGTGTGTGGATCAGGATCAATCCTGTGAGTGTGGTGAATCTGGGTCAATCCTGAGAGTTTGAGGATCAGGATCAATCCTGTGAGTGTGTGGATCAGGATCAATCCTGACAGTGCGGATCAGGATCAATCCAGTGGGTGTGTTGTTCAGGACCAACCCTGTGAGGGTGGGGGAAAGGTTCAATCCTGATGGTGTGGTGTATCAGGAGCAATCCTGAGAGTGTCTGGATGAGGAGCAATGCTGAGATTGTGTGGATCAGGGTCAATCCCGAGAGTGTGTGGATCAGGGTCAATTTTGAGAGTGTGTGAGATCACATTGAATCCTGAGAGTGTGTGGTTCAGGGTCAACCCTGGGAGTGTTTGTATCAGGATCAAACCTGAGAGTATGTGGACCTCGGTCAACCCTGAGAGTGTGTGGTTTCAGGATCAATCCTGAGAGTGTGTGGGATCAGGATCAATCCTGAGAGTGTGTGGATTAAGATCGATACAGAGAGTGTGTGGATCAGGATCAACCCAGAGAGTGTAGGGGATCAGGATCAATCCTGAGAGCGTGTGGATCAGGATCAACTCTGTGAGTGCGGGGGATAACGTTCAATCCTGAGAGTCTTTGTGATCAATATCAATCATGAGATTCTGTGGATCACGATCAATCCTGACAGTGTGTGGATCAGGGTCAATCCTGAGATTGTTTGGATTTGGATCAATCCTGAGAGTGAGTGGATCAGGATCAATCCTGAGAGTGTTTCGATCAGGATTATTTCATGAGAGTGTGTTGATCAGGATCATCGCAAGAGTGTGTGAATCAGGATTAATACTGATAGTGTGTTAATCAGGATCAATCCTGAGGGTGTGCGGATCAGGACCAACCCAAAGAGTGTGTGGATCAGCATGAATCCTGTGAGTGTGTGTATCAGGATCAATCCTGAGAGTGTGTGCCTCCGGGTCAATCCTGATAATGTGTGGATCAGGATCAACCCTGTGGGGTATCAGGTTCTATCCTGGGCGTGTGTGGATCAGGAACAATCCTGAGAGTGTTGGGGATCAGGATCAATCCTGAGAGTGAGTGGATCATGAGCACGCTGAGAGTGTGTGGATCAGGATCAATCCCGAGAATGTGTGGATCAGGGTCACACCTGAGAGGCTGCGGAGCAGAATCAATCCTGAGAGTTTGTAGATCAGTGCAAATCCTGACAGTGTGTGGATCAGGGTCAATCCTGAGATTGTTTGGATCAGGATCAATCCTGAGAGTGAGTGGATCAGGATCAAGCCTGAGAGTGTTTGGATCAGGATTATTTCATGAGAGTGTATTGATCAGGATCAATCGCAAGAGTGTGTGAATCAGGATTAATCCTGAGAGTGTGTGGATCAGGGTCAATCTGGAGAGTGCATGGGATCAATATCAATCATGAGATTCTGTGGATCATGATCAATCCTGACAGTGTGTGGATCAGGGTCAATCCTGAGATTGTTTGGATCAGGATCAATCCTGAGGGTGAGTGAATCAGGATCAATCCTGAGAGTGTTTGGATCAGGATTATTTCATGAGAGTGTGTTGATCAGGATCAATCGCAAGAGTGTGTGAATCAGGATTAATCCTGATAGTGCGTTGATCAGGATCAATCCTGAGAGTGTTTGCATTGGGATCAATCCCGAGAGTGTGTGAATCAGGATCAATCCTGAGAGTGTGTGGATCAGGGTGAATCCTGAGAGTGTGTAGATCAGAAGCAATCCTGAGAGTTTGTAGATCAGTGTCAATCCTGAGAGCGTGTTAGGATCAACCCTGATAGTGTGTGGATCAGGATCAACCCTGAGAGTGTGTGTTATCAGGATCCATCCTGAGAGCACATGGATCAGGAACAACCCTGAGAGCGGGGTGGATCAGGTCCAATCCTGAGAGAGTGTGGGATCAGGATCAATCCTGAGAACATGTGGACCAGGATCAACCCTGAGAGTGTGGTGGAACAGGTTGAATCCGGAGAGTGTGTGGGAATAGGATCAATCCTGAGAGCATGTGGACCAGGATGAAACCTGAGAGAATGGGACATTAGGTTCAATCCGGAGAGTGTGTTGATCAGGAACAATCATGAGAGTGTGTGGATCCGGATCAATCCTGAGAGTGTGTGGAATCAGGATCAATCCTGAGAACATGTGGATCAGGATCAACCCTGAGAGCGTGTTGGATCAGGTTCAATCCGGAGAGTGTGTGGATCAGTGTGAATCCTGAGAGTGTGTGGATGAGGGTGAATCCTGGGAGTTTGTGATTTGGTATCAATTCTGACAATGTGTGGATCGGGATCAATCCTGAGAACATGTGGATCAGGATCAACCCTGAGAGTTTGGTTCAATCCGGAGGGTGTGTGGGATCAGGATCAATCCTGAGATCATGTGGACCAGGATCAAACCTGAGAGAATGGGACATTAGGGTTCAATCCAGAGAGTGTGTTGATCAGGAACAATCATGAGAGAGTGTGGATCAGGATCAATCCTGAGAGTGTGTGGATCAGGATCAATCCTGAGAGTGTGTGGATCAGTTTGAATCCTGAGAGTGCGTGCATGAGGGTGAATCCTGGGAGTTTGTGGATAGGGATCAATTCTCACAGTGTGTGGATCGGGATCAGTCCTAAGAGTGAGTGGATCAGGATCAACGCTTTGATTGTGTGGGAATAGGATCAACCCTGAGAGCGAGTGGATCAGGATTAACCCGGAGAGTGTGTGGATCAGGATCAATCCTGAGAGTGTGTGGATCAGGATGAACCCTGTGAGAGCAGGGGTTAAGGTTCAATCCTGACAGTGTGTGGATCAGGGCCAATCCTGAGAGTCTGTGGATCAGCATGAATTCTGTGAGTGTGTGTATCAGGGTCAATCCTGAGAGTGTGTGCCTCAGGGTCAATCCGAATAACGTGTCCATCAGGAACAAAACTGAGACTGTGGGGTATTAGGTTCAATTCTGAGCATGTGTGGATCAGGATCAATCCTGAGATTGTGGGGGATCAGGATCAATCCTGAGAGTGTGTGGATCAGCTGCACACTGAGAGTGTGTGGATCAGGTTCAATCCTGACAATGTGTGGATCAGGGTCAATCCTGAGATTGTTTGGATCAGGATCAATCCTGAGAGAGAGTGGATCACGATCAATCCTGAGAGTGTTTGGATCAGGATTATTTCATGAGAGTGTGTTGATCAGGATCAAACGCAAGAGTGTGTGAATCAGGATTAATCCTGATAGTGCGTTGATCAGGATCAATCCTGAGAGTGTTTGCATTGGGATCAATCCCGAGAGTGTGTGAATCAGGATCAATCCTGAGAGTGTGTGGATCAGGGTGAATCCTGAGAGTGTGTAGATCAGAAGCAATCCTGAGAGTTTGTAGATCAGTGTCAATCCTGAGAGCGTGTTAGGATCAACCCTGATAGTGTGTGGATCAGGATCAACCCTGAGAGTGTGTGTTATCAGGATCCATCCTGAGAGCACATGGATCAGGAACAACCCTGAGAGCGGGGTGGATCAGGTCCAATCCTGAGAGAGTGTGGGATCAGGATCAATCCTGAGAACATGTGGACCAGGATCAACCCTGAGAGTGTGGTGGAACAGGTTGAATCCGGAGAGTGTGTGGGAATAGGATCAATCCTGAGAGCATGTGGACCAGGATGAAACCTGAGAGAATGGGACATTAGGTTCAATCCGGAGAGTGTGTTGATCAGGAACAATCATGAGAGTGTGTGGATCCGGATCAATCCTGAGAGTGTGTGGAATCAGGATCAATCCTGAGAACATGTGGATCAGGATCAACCCTGAGAGCGTGTTGGATCAGGTTCAATCCGGAGAGTGTGTGGATCAGTGTGAATCCTGAGAGTGTGTGGATGAGGGTGAATCCTGGGAGTTTGTGGTTTGGTATCAATTCTGACAATGTGTGGATCGGGATCAATCCTGAGAACATGTGGATCAGGATCAACCCTGAGAGTTTGGTTCAATCCGGAGGGTGTGTGGGATCAGGATCAATCCTGAGATCATGTGGACCAGGATCAAACCTGAGAGAATGGGACATTAGGGTTCAATCCAGAGAGTGTGTTGATCAGGAACAATCATGAGAGAGTGTGGATCAGGATCAATCCTGAGAGTGTGTGGATCAGGATCAATCCTGAGAGTGTGTGGATCAGTTTGAATCCTGAGAGTGCGTGCATGAGGGTGAATCCTGGGAGTTTGTGGATAGGGATCAATTCTCACAGTGTGTGGATCGGGATCAGTCCTAAGAGTGAGTGGATCAGGATCAACGCTTTGATTGTGTGGGAATAGGATCAACCCTGAGAGCGAGTGGATCAGGATTAACCCGGAGAGTGTGTGGATCAGGATCAATCCTGAGAGTGTGTGGATCAGGATGAACCCTGTGAGAGCAGGGGTTAAGGTTCAATCCTGACAGTGTGTGGATCAGGGCCAATCCTGAGAGTCTGTGGATCAGCATGAATTCTGTGAGTGTGTGTATCAGGGTCAATCCTGAGAGTGTGTGCCTCAGGGTCAATCCGAATAACGTGTCCATCAGGAACAAAACTGAGACTGTGGGGTATTAGGTTCAATTCTGAGCATGTGTGGATCAGGATCAATCCTGAGATTGTGGGGGATCAGGATCAATCCTGAGAGTGTGTGGATCAGCTGCACACTGAGAGTGTGTGGATCAGGTTCAATCCTGACAATGTGTGGATCAGGGTCAATCCTGAGATTGTTTGGATCAGGATCAATCCTGAGAGAGAGTGGATCACGATCAATCCTGAGAGTGTTTGGATCAGGATTATTTCATGAGAGTGTGTTGATCAGGATCAAACGCAAGAGTGTGTGAATCAGGATTAATCCTGATAGTGCGTTGATCAGGATCAATCCTGAGAGTGTTTGCATTGGGATCAATCCCGAGAGTGTGTGAATCAGGATCAATACTGATAGTGTGTTAATCAGGATCATTCCTGAGGGCGTGTGGATCAGGACCAACCCGAAGAGTGTGTGGATCAGCATGAAACCTGCGAGTGTGTGTATCAGGATCAATCCTGAGAGTGTGTGACTCCGGGTCAATCATGATGACGTGTGGATCAGGATCAACCATGTGGGGTTTCAGGTTCTATCCTGAGCGTGTGTGGATCAGGAACAATCCTGAGTGTGTGAGAGATCAGGATCAATCCTGAGAGTGTGTGGATCATGGGCACACTGAGAGTGTGTGGATTAGGATCAATCCTGAGAGCATGTGGATCAGGGACACACGTGAGAGTTTGTAGATCAGTGTAAATCCTGAGAGTGTGTGGATCAGGTTCAATCCTGAGAGTGCACGGATAAGAAGCAATCCTGAGAGTTTGTAGATTCGTGTCAACCCTGAGAGTGTGTGGATCAGGATCAATGCTGAGAGTGTGTGGATCAGGATCAATCCTGAGAGTGTTTGGATCAGGATCAGTCCTGAAAATGTTTGGATGATGATCAATCATGAGAGTGAGGTGATGAGGATCAATCCTGAGAATGTGTGCATTGGAATCAACCCCGAGAGTGTGTGAATCAGGATCAGTCCTGATAGTGTGTTAATCAGGATCAATCCTGAGGGCGTGTGGATCAGGATCAACCCTAAGAGTGTGTGACTCAGGGACAATCCTGATTATGTGTGGATCAGCAAGAATCCTGCAAGTGTGTGTATCAGGATCAATCCTGAGAGTGTGTGACTCGGGTTCAATCCTGATTACGTGTGGATCAGGATCAACCCTCTGGGGTATCAGGTTCTATCCTGAGTGTGTGTGGATCAGGAACAATCCTGAGAGTGTGGGGGATCAGGATCAATCCTGAGAGTGTGTGGATCAGGTGCACGCTGAGAATGTGTGGATCAGGAACAATCCTGAGAATGTGTGGATCAGGGTCACTCCTGAGTGTGTGTGGATCAGGATCAATCCTGAGAGTGTGTGGATCAGGATCAATCCTGAGAATGTGTGGATCAGGGTCAATCCTGAGAGTGTGTCAGGATCAATCCTGAGAGTGTCTAGATCAGGATAAACCCCTAGAGTGTGGTGGATCATGTTCAATCCTGAGAGTGTGTGGGATCAAGATCAATCCTGAGAGCATGTGGTCTAGGATCAACCCTGAGAGAATGGGACATTAGGTTCAATCCGGAGAATGTGTTGATCAGGAACAATCATGAGATTGTGTGGATCAGGATCAATCCTGAGATTGTGTGGATCAGTGTGAATCCTGAGACTGTGTGGATGAGGGTGAATCCTGTGAGTGTGTGGATTGCGATCAATCCTGACATTGTGTAGATTGGGATCAATCTTGAGAGTGGGTGGATCAGGACCAACCCTGTGAGAGCGGGGGTTAAAGTTCAATCCTGAGAGTGTGTGGATCAAGTGCACACAGAGAGTGTTTGGATCAGTGTAAATCCTGAGAGTGTGTCGATCAGGGTGAATCCTGAAAGTGTGTGGATCAGGAGGAACACTGTGAGTGTGTGGGTTCAGGTTCAATCCTGGGAGTGTGTGGGGTCAGGGTCAATCCTGAGTGTGTGTAAATCAGGTGCACACTGAGAATGTGTGGATCAGAATCAATCCTGAGAGTGTGTGGATAAGGGTCAATCCTGAGAGTGTGTAGATCAGAAGCAATCCTGAGAGTGTGTGGATCAGGATCAATGCTGAGAGTGTTTGGATCAGGGTCAATCCTGAGAGTGTGTCAGGATCAATCCTGAGAGTGTTTGGACCAGGATGAAACATGAGAGAATGGGACATTAGGTTCAATCCTGAGAGGGTGTTGATCAGGAAAAATCATGAGAGTGCATGGATCAGGATCAATCCTGAGAGTGTGTGGATCAGGATAAATCCTGAGAGTGTGTGGATCAGTGTGAATCCTGAGAGTGTGTGGATCAAAATCAATCCTAAGAGTTTGTAGATCAGGTTCAATCCTGAGAGTGTGTCAGGATCAATCCTGAGAACATGTGGATGAGGATCAACCCTGCGAGTGTGGTGGATCAGGTACAATCCGGAGAGTGTGTGTAACAGTGTGAATCCTGAGAGTGTGTGGATGAGGGTGAATCCTGGGAGCGTGTGGATTGGGATCAATTCTGACAGTGTGTGGATCGGGATCAATCCTGAGAGTGTGTGGACTAGGAACAACCCTGAGAGTGTGTGGAATCAGGATCAATCCTGAGAACATGTGGATCAGAATCAACCCTGAGAGTTTGGTGGATCAGGTTCAATCCGGAGAGTGTGTGGGATCAGGATCAATCCTGAGATCATGTGGACCAGGATCAAACCTGAGAGAATGGGACATTAGGGTTCAATCCAGAGAGTGTGTTGATCAGGAACAATCATGAGAGTGTGTGGATCGGGATCAATCCTGAGAGTGTTTGGATCAGGATCAATCCTGAGAGTGTGTGGAACAGTGTGAATCCTGAGAGTGTGTGGATGAGGGTGAATACTGGGAGTTGGGGATAGGGATCAATTCTGACAGTGTGTGGATCGGGATCAGTCCTAAGAGTGAGTGGATCAGGATCAACGCATTGAGTGTGTGGGAATAGGATCAACCCTGAGAGCGAGTGGATCAGGATTAATCAGGACATGTGTGGATCAGGATCAATCCTGAGAGTGTGTGGATCAGCATCAACCCTGTGAGAGCAGGGGTTAAGGTTCAATCCTGAGAGTATGTGGATCATGTGCACACTGAGAGTGTGAGGATCAGTGTCACTCCTGAGAGTGTTCGGATCAGGGTGAATCCTGAGAGTGTTTGGATCAGGTTCAACACTATGAGTGTGTTGGCTCAGGGTTACTCCTGAGAGTGTGTGGATCAGGGTCAGTCCTGAGAGTATGTGGATCAGACGCAATCCTGAGAGTTTGTAGATCAGGGTCAATCCTGAGAGTGTGTGGATCAGGATCATCCGTGAAAGTCTGTGGAATCAGGATCATTCCTGAGAGCTTGTGGATCAGTATCAACCCTGAGAGTGTGGTGGATCAGGTTCAATCCAGAGAGTGTGTGAGATCAGGATCAATCCTGATATTGTGTGGATCAGGATCAATCCTGAGAGTGTGTGGATCAGGATGAATCCTGAGAGTGTGTGGATCCGTATCAATGTTGATAACACTTGGGATCAGGAGCAATCCTGAGAGTGTGTGGAATCAGGATCAGTCCTGAGATTATGTGGATCAGAATCAACCCTAAGTGCGAGTGGATCAGGATCAACGCTGAGAATTTGTGAATCAGTATTAATCCTGAGAGTGTGTGGATCAAGACCAACCCTGAGAGAGAGGTGGGTAACCTTCAATCCAGAGAGTGTGTCGTATCAGGATCAACCCTGAGAGTGTGTCGATCAACATCAATCCTGAGAGTGTGTGGATCAGGATCAACCCTGTGAGTGCGGGGGATAATGTTCAATCCTGAGAGTGTGGAGGATCAGGATCAATTCTGAGAGTGTGTGGATCAGGATCAACCCTGTGAGTACTGGGGATAAGGTTCAATGCTGAACGTTTGGGGGATCAGGATCAACCCTGAGAGTGTGTGGTTCAGGATCAATCCTGAGAGTGTGCAGATCAGGATCAATCCTGAGAGTGTGTGGATCAGAATGAATCCAGAGATTGTGTGGATCCGAGTCAAGGCTGAAAGTGTGTGGATCAGGATCAATCCTGAGAGTGTGTGGATCAGGATCAACCCTGTGAGAGCAGGGGTTAAGGTTCAATCCTGAGAGTATGTGGATCATGTGCACACTGAGAGTGTGAGGATCAGTGTCAATCCTGATAGCGTGCGGATCATGGTGAATCCTGAGAGTGTGTGGATCAGTGTCAACCCTGAGAGTGTGGTGGATCAGGGTTAAAGTTCAATCCTGATAGTGTGTGGATCAGGTGCACACAGAGAGTGTTTGGATCAGTGTAAATCCTGAGAGTGTGTGGATGAGGGTGAATCCTGAAAGTGTGTGGATCAGGAGCAACACTGTGAGTGTGTGGGAATAGGATCAATCCTGAGAGCATGTGGACCAGAATGAAACATGAGAGAATGGGACATTAAGTTCAATCCGGAGAGGGTGTTGATCAGGAACAATCATGAGAGTGCATGGATCAGGATCAACTCTGTGAGAGCGGGGGTTAAAGTTCAATCCTGAGAGTGTGTGGATCAGGTGCACACAGAGAGTGTTTGGATCAGGGTAAATCCTGAAAGTGTGTGGATCAGGAGCAACACTGTGAGTGCGTGGGTTCAGGTTCAATCCTGAGAGTGTGTGGGGTCAGGGTCAATCCTGAGTGTGTGTAAATCAGGTGCACACTGAGAGTGTGTGGATCAGGATCAATCCTGAGAGTGTGTGGATCAGGGTCAATCCTGAGAGTGTGTAGATCAGAAGCAATCCTGAGAGTTTCTGGATCACTGTCAATACTGAGAGTGTGTGGATCAGGATCAATGCTGAGAGTGTCTGGATCAGGGTCAATCCTGAGAGTGTGTCAGGATAAATCCTGAGAGTGTTTGGACCAGGATCAACCCTGAGAATGTGGTGGATCAGGTTGAATCCGGAGAGTGTGTGGGAATAGGATCAATCCTGAGAGCATGTGGACCAGGATGAAACATGAGAGAATGGGACATTAGGTTCAATCCGGAGAGGGTGTTGATCAGGAACAATCATGAGTGTGCATGGATCAGGATCAATCCTTTGAATGTGTAGATCAGGATAAATCCTGAGAGTGTGTGGATCAGTGTGAATCCTGAGAGTGTGTGGATCAGAATCAATCCTAAGAGTTTGTAGATCAGGTTCAATCCTGAGAGTGTGTCAGGATCAATCCTGAGAACATGTGGATGAGGATGAACCCTGCGAGTGTGGTGGATCAGGTACAATCCGGAGAGTGTGTGGATCAGTGTGAATCTTGAGAGTGTGTGGATGAGGGTGAATCCTGGGAGCATGTGGATTGGGAACAATTCTGACAGTGTGTGGATCGGGATCAATCCTGAGAGTGTGTGGATCAGGAACAACCATGAGAGTGTGTGGAATCAGGATCAATCCTGAGAACATGTGGATCAGGATCAACCCTGAGAGTTTGCTGGATCAGGTTCAATCTGGAGAGTGTGTGGGATCAGGATCAATCCTGAGATCATGTGGACCAGGATCAAACCTGAGAGAATGGGACATTAGGGTTCAATCCAGAGAGTGTGTTGATCAGGAACAATCATGAGAGTGTGTGGATCAGGATCTATCCTGAGAGTGTTTGGATCAGGATAAATCCTGAGAGTGTGTGGATCAGTGTGAATCCCGAAAGTGTGTGGATGAGGGTGAATACTGGGGGTTGGGGATAGGGATCAATTCTGACAGTGTGTGGATCGGGATCAGTTGTAAGAGTGAGTAGATCAGGATCAACGCTTTGAGTGTGTGGGAATAGGATCAACCCTGAGAGCGAGTGGATCAGGATTAATCAGGACTTGTGTGGATCGGGATCAAACCTGAGAGTGTGTGGATCAGGTTCAACACTGTGAGTGTGTGGGCTCAGGGTCAATCCTGGGAGAGTGTG
This sequence comes from Cetorhinus maximus, assembly GCF_964194155.1. Lineage (NCBI taxonomy): Eukaryota > Metazoa > Chordata > Chondrichthyes > Lamniformes > Cetorhinidae > Cetorhinus > Cetorhinus maximus. The sequence goes on from NC_135887.1 coordinate 63,601,293, forward strand.
GCGTCATGATCAAACCTGAGAGTGTGTGGATCAGGTGCACACTGACAGTGTGTGGACAGGATCACTCCTGAGTGTGTGGATCAGGGTCAATCCTAGAGTATGTGGATCAGAAGCAATCCTGAGAGTTTGTAGATCAGGATCACTCCTGAGAGTGTGTGGATTAGGGTCAACCCTGAGAGTGTGTGGATCAGAATCATCCCTGAAAGTCTGTGGAATCACGATCATTCCTGAGAGCTTGTGGATCAGTATCAACCCTGAGAGTGTGGTGGATCAGGTTCAATCCTGAGAGTGTGTGAGATCAGGATCAATCCTGATATTGTGTGGATCAGGATCAATCCTGAGAGTGTGTGGATTGGGATGAATCCTGAGAGTGTGTGGATCCGGATCAATCCTGAGCGTGAGTGGATCAGGATCAATGTTGAGATCACTTGGGATCAGGAGCAATCCTGAGAGTGTGTGGAATCAGGATCAGTCCTGAGAGCATGTGGATCAGAATCAACCCTAAGAGCGAGTGGATCAGGATCAACGCTGAGAATGTGTGAATCAGGATTAATCCTGAGAGTGTGTGGATCAGGACCAACCTTGATAGAGTGGTGGATAACCTTCAATCCATAGAGTGTATCGATCTGGATCAACCCTGAGAGTGTGTCGATCAACATCAATCCTGAGAGTGTGTGGATCAGGATCAATCCTGTGAGTGCTGGGGATAAGGTTCAATGCTGAAAGTGTGGGGCATCAGGATCAACACTGAGAGTGTGTGGTTCAGGATCAATCCTGAGAGTTTGCAGATCAGGATCAATCCTGAGAGTGTGGGGGATGAGGATCAATCCTTAGAGCGTGCGGATCAGGATCAACTCTGAGATTTTGTGGATCCGGATGAATCCTGCGAGTATTTGGATCAGGATCAGTTCTAACAGTGTGTGTGTTCAGGGGCAATCCCAAGGGCACGTCGATCAGGATCAATCCTGCCAGTGTGTGGATAAGCCTGAATCCTGAGAGTGTGGGGGATCAGGATCAATCCTGAGAGTGTGTGGATCAGGATCAACACTGTGAGTGTGGGGGATAAGCTTCAATCATGAGAGTGTATGGGATCAATATCAATGATGAGATTCTGTGGATCATGATCAATCCTGACAGTGTGTGGATCCGGGTTAATTCCTGAGATTGTTTGGATCAGGATCAATCCTGAGATTGTGTGGATCAGGATCAATCCTGAGAGTGTTTCGATCAGGATTATTTCATGAGAGTGTGTTGATCAGGATCAATCACAAGAGTGTGTGAATCAGGATTAATTCTGATAGTGTGTTGATCAGGATCAATACTGAGAGTGTTTGCATTGGGATCAATCCCGAGAGTGTGTGAATCAGGATCAATCCTGATAGTGTGTTAATCAGGATCAATCCTGAGGGCGTGTGTATCAGGACCAACCCGAAGAGTGTGTGGATCAGCATGAATCCTGCGAGTCTGTGTATCAGGATCAATCCTGAGAGTGTGTGCCTCCGGGTCAATGCTGACAACGTGTGTATCAGGATCAACCCTGTGGGGTATCAGGTTCTATCCTGAGCGTGTGTGGATCAGGAACAATCCTGTGTGTGTGAGAGATCAGGATCAATCCTGAGAGTGTGTGGATCATGGGCACGCTGAGAGTGTGTGGTTCAGGATCAATCCTGAGAATATGTGGATCAGGGTCACACGTGAGAGGGTGTGGATAAGAATCAACCCTGAGAATTTGTAGATCAGTGTAAATCCTGAGAGTGTGTGGATCAGGGTTCATCCTGAGAGCATGTCAGGATCAATCCTGAGAGTGTGTGGATCAGGATCAACCCTGAGAGTGTGGTGGATCAGGTTCAATCCTGAGAGTGTGTGGGATCAGGATCAATCCTGAGAGCATGTGGACCAGGATCAACCCTGAGAGAATGGAGCATTAGGTTCAATCTGGAGAGTGTGTTGATCAGGAACAATCATGAGAGTGTGCATTTCAGAATCAACTCTGAGATTTTGTGGATCCGGATGAATCCTGAGAGTATTTGGATCAGGATCAGTCCTGATAGTGTGTGGGTTCAGGGGCAATCCCAAGGGCTTGTGGATCCGGATCAATCCTGACAGTGTGTGAATGAGGCTCAATCCTGAGAGTGTGGGGAAGCAGGATAAATCCTGAGAGTGTGTGGATCAGGATCAACACTGTGAGTGCGGGGGAGAAGGTTCAATCCTGAGAGTGTATGGGATCAATATCAATCATGAGATTCTGTGCATCATGATCAATCCTGACAGTGTGTGGATCAGGGTCATTCCTGAGATTGTTTGGATCAGGATCAATCCCGAGAGTGTGTGGATCATGATCAACCCTGAAAGTTTGTGGAATCTGGATCAATCCTGAGAGCACGTGGATCAGGATCAACCCTGAGAGTGTGGTGGATCAGGATCAATCCTGAGAGCACGTGGACCAGGATCAACCCTGAGAGAATGGGCCATTAGGTTCAAACCGGAGAGTGTGTTGATCAGGAACATTCAAAAGAGTGTGTGGATCAGGATCAACCCTGAGAGTGTGTGGATCAGAATCAATCCTAAGAGTTTGTAGATCAGGTTCAATCCTGAGATTGTGTGAGGATCAATCCTGAGAGTATGTGGATCAGGATCAACCCTGAGAGTGTGTGGAATCAGGATCAATCCTGAGTGTATGAGGATCAGGATCAACCCTGAGAGTGTGGTGGATCAGGTTCAATCCGGAGAGTGTGTGGGATTCGGATCAATCCTGAGAAGCTTGTGGACCAGGATCAAACCTGAGAGAATGGGACATTAGGTTCAATCCGGAGAGTGTGTTGATCAGGAAGAATCATGAGAGTGTGTGGATCAGGATCAATCCTGAGATTCTGTGGAACAGTGTGAATCCTGAGAGTGTGTGGATGAGGGTGAACCCTGTGAGTTTGTGGATGGGGATGAATCCTGACAGTGTGTGGATCAGGATCAGTCCTAAGAGTGAGTGGATCAGGATCAATGCTGTGTGTTTGTGGGAATAGGATCAACCATGAGAGCGAGTGGATCAGGATTAACCCAGAGAGTTTGTCTATCAGGATAAATCCTGAGAGTGTGTGGATCAGGTGCACACTGAGAGTATGAGGATCAGTGTGAAACCTGAGAGTGTGTGGGTTCAGGGTCAATCCTGGGAGAGTGTGTGGTCAGGATCAATCCTGAGAGTGTGTGGATCAGGATCAATACTGAGATTTTGTAGATCATGATCACTCCTGATAATTTGTGGATCATGTTCAATCCTGAGAGTGTGTGGATCAGAATCAATACTGAGAGTTTGTAGATCAGTGTCAATACCGAGAGTGTGTGGATCAGTGTAAATCCTGAGAGTGTGTGGATCAGGGTGACTCCTGAGAGTGTGTGGATCAGGATCAACACTGTGAGTGTGTGGGTTCAGGATCAATCCTGAGAGAGTGTGGATCGTGATCAATCCTGAGCATAGTGGATCAAGATCAACGCTGAGGGCGTTTGGGATCAGGGTCAATCCTGAGAGTGTGTGGAGCAGAAGCAATCCTGAGAGTTTGTAGAGCAGTGTCAATCCTGAGAGCGTGTGGATCAGGATCAATCCTGAGAGTTTGTGGATCAGGATCAATCCTGAGAGTGTGTGGAATCAGGATCAATCCTGAGAGCATGTGGATCAGGATCAACCCTGAGTGTGTGGTGGATCAGGTTCAATCCTGAGAGTGCGTGGGATCAGGATCAATCCTGAGAGTGTGTGGATCAGTGTGAATCCTGAGAGTGTTTGGATGATGGTGAATCCTGGGAGTGTGTGGATTGGGATCAATCATAAGAGTGAGTGGAGCAGGATCAACGCTGTGAGTGTGTGGGAAAAGGATCAACCCAGAGAGCGAGTGGATCAGGATTAATGCGGAGAGTGTGTGGATCAGGATCAATCCTGAGAGTGTGTGAATCAGGTGCACACTGAGAGTGTGTGGATCAGTTTTAATCCTAATAGTGTGTGGATCAGGGTCAATCCTGAGAGCGTGTGGATCAGAATCAATCCTGAGAGTGTGTGGATCATGGTCAATCTGAGAGCGTGTCGATCAGAATCAATCCTGAGAGTGTGCGGATCAGGGTCAATCCTAAGAGTGTGTGCATCAGAATCAATCCTGAGAATTTGTAGATCATTGTCAATCCAGAGAGTGTGTGCATCAGGGTCAATCCTAAGAGTGTGTCAGGATCAATCCTGAGAGTGTGTGGATCAGGATCAACGCTGAGAGTGTGTGGAATCAGGGTCAATCCTGAGAGCATGTGGATCAGGATGAAACCTGAGAGAATGGGACATTAGGTTCAATCCGGAGAGTGTGTTGATCAGGAACAATCATGAGAGTGTGCGGATCAGGATCAATCCTGAAAATGCGTGGATCAGGATCAATCCTGAGAGTGTCTGGCTCTGTGTGAATCCTGAGAGTGTGTGGATGAGGGTGAATCCTGGGAGTGTGTGGTTTGGGATTAATCCTGACAGTTTGTGGATCAGGATCAATCCTGAGAGTGAGTGGATCAGGATTAACGCTGTGAGTGTGTGGGATTTGGATCAACGCTGAGAGAGAGTGGATCATTGTCAACCCGGAGAGTGTGTGGATGAGGATCAATCCTGAGAGTGTGTGGATCAGTTTCAACACTGTGAGTGTGTGGGTTCAGGGTCAATATTGGGAGAGTGTATGGTCAGGATCATTCCTGAGAGTGTGTGGATCAGGATCAACGCTGAGAGTGTGTGGGTTTAGGATCAATCCTGAGAGTGTGTTGGGTCAGGATCAACCCTGAGAGTGAGTGGATCAGGATCAACGCTGAGAGCTTGTGGAATTAGGATTAATCCTGAGAGTGTGTTGGGCCAGGATCAACCCTGAGGGCGAGTGGATCAGGATCAACCCGGAGAGTGTGTGGATCAGGGTCAAGGCTGAGAGTGTGTGGATCAGGATCAATCCTGAGAGTGTGTGGATCAGGGTCAATCCTGAGATTGTTTGGATCAGGATCAATCCTGAGAGTCAGTGGATCAGGATCAATCCTGAGAGTGTTTGGATCAGCATTATTTCATGAGAGTGTGTGGATCAGGATCAATCCTGAGAGAGTGTGAATCAGCATTAATCCTGATAGTGTATTCATCAGGACCAATCCTGAGAGTGTCTGCATGGGGATCATTCCCGAGAGTGTGTGAATCTGGATCAATCCCGATAGTGTGTTGATCAGGATCAATCCTGAGAGTGTGTGGATCTAGATCAAACCTGAGAGTGTGTGGATCAGTGTGAATCCTGAGACTGTGTGGATGAGGGTGAATCCTGTGAGTGTGTGGATTGCGATCAATCCTGACATTGTGTAGATTGGGATCAATCTTGAGAGTGGGTGGATCAGGACCAACCCTGTGAGAGCGGGGGTTAAAGTTCAATCCTGAGAGTGTGTGGATCAAGTGCACACAGAGAGTGTTTGGATCAGTGTAAATCCTGAGAGTGTGTCGATCAGGGTGAATCCTGAAAGTGTGTGGATCAGGAGGAACACTGTGAGTGTGTGGGTTCAGGTTCAATCCTGGGAGTGTGTGGGGTCAGGGTCAATCCTGAGTGTGTGTAAATCAGGTGCACACTGAGAATGTGTGGATCAGAATCAATCCTGAGAGTGTGTGGATAAGGGTCAATCCTGAGAGTGTGTAGATCAGAAGCAATCCTGAGAGTGTGTGGATCAGGATCAATGCTGAGAGTGTTTGGATCAGGGTCAATCCTGAGAGTGTGTCAGGATCAATCCTGAGAGTGTTTGGACCAGGATGAAACATGAGAGAATGGGACATTAGGTTCAATCCTGAGAGGGTGTTGATCAGGAAAAATCATGAGAGTGCATGGATCAGGATCAATCCTGAGAGTGTGTGGATCAGGATAAATCCTGAGAGTGTGTGGATCAGTGTGAATCCTGAGAGTGTGTGGATCAAAATCAATCCTAAGAGTTTGTAGATCAGGTTCAATCCTGAGAGTGTGTCAGGATCAATCCTGAGAACATGTGGATGAGGATCAACCCTGCGAGTGTGGTGGATCAGGTACAATCCGGAGAGTGTGTGTAACAGTGTGAATCCTGAGAGTGTGTGGATGAGGGTGAATCCTGGGAGCGTGTGGATTGGGATCAATTCTGACAGTGTGTGGATCGGGATCAATCCTGAGAGTGTGTGGACTAGGAACAACCCTGAGAGTGTGTGGAATCAGGATCAATCCTGAGAACATGTGGATCAGAATCAACCCTGAGAGTTTGGTGGATCAGGTTCAATCCGGAGAGTGTGTGGGATCAGGATCAATCCTGAGATCATGTGGACCAGGATCAAACCTGAGAGAATGGGACATTAGGGTTCAATCCAGAGAGTGTGTTGATCAGGAACAATCATGAGAGTGTGTGGATCGGGATCAATCCTGAGAGTGTTTGGATCAGGATCAATCCTGAGAGTGTGTGGAACAGTGTGAATCCTGAGAGTGTGTGGATGAGGGTGAATACTGGGAGTTGGGGATAGGGATCAATTCTGACAGTGTGTGGATCGGGATCAGTCCTAAGAGTGAGTGGATCAGGATCAACGCATTGAGTGTGTGGGAATAGGATCAACCCTGAGAGCGAGTGGATCAGGATTAATCAGGACATGTGTGGATCAGGATCAATCCTGAGAGTGTGTGGATCAGCATCAACCCTGTGAGAGCAGGGGTTAAGGTTCAATCCTGAGAGTATGTGGATCATGTGCACACTGAGAGTGTGAGGATCAGTGTCACTCCTGAGAGTGTTCGGATCAGGGTGAATCCTGAGAGTGTTTGGATCAGGTTCAACACTATGAGTGTGTTGGCTCAGGGTTACTCCTGAGAGTGTGTGGATCAGGGTCAGTCCTGAGAGTATGTGGATCAGACGCAATCCTGAGAGTTTGTAGATCAGGGTCAATCCTGAGAGTGTGTGGATCAGGATCATCCGTGAAAGTCTGTGGAATCAGGATCATTCCTGAGAGCTTGTGGATCAGTATCAACCCTGAGAGTGTGGTGGATCAGGTTCAATCCAGAGAGTGTGTGAGATCAGGATCAATCCTGATATTGTGTGGATCAGGATCAATCCTGAGAGTGTGTGGATCAGGATGAATCCTGAGAGTGTGTGGATCCGTATCAATGTTGATAACACTTGGGATCAGGAGCAATCCTGAGAGTGTGTGGAATCAGGATCAGTCCTGAGATTATGTGGATCAGAATCAACCCTAAGTGCGAGTGGATCAGGATCAACGCTGAGAATTTGTGAATCAGTATTAATCCTGAGAGTGTGTGGATCAAGACCAACCCTGAGAGAGAGGTGGGTAACCTTCAATCCAGAGAGTGTGTCGTATCAGGATCAACCCTGAGAGTGTGTCGATCAACATCAATCCTGAGAGTGTGTGGATCAGGATCAACCCTGTGAGTGCGGGGGATAATGTTCAATCCTGAGAGTGTGGAGGATCAGGATCAATTCTGAGAGTGTGTGGATCAGGATCAACCCTGTGAGTACTGGGGATAAGGTTCAATGCTGAACGTTTGGGGGATCAGGATCAACCCTGAGAGTGTGTGGTTCAGGATCAATCCTGAGAGTGTGCAGATCAGGATCAATCCTGAGAGTGTGTGGATCAGAATGAATCCAGAGATTGTGTGGATCCGAGTCAAGGCTGAAAGTGTGTGGATCAGGATCAATCCTGAGAGTGTGTGGATCAGGATCAACCCTGTGAGAGCAGGGGTTAAGGTTCAATCCTGAGAGTATGTGGATCATGTGCACACTGAGAGTGTGAGGATCAGTGTCAATCCTGATAGCGTGCGGATCATGGTGAATCCTGAGAGTGTGTGGATCAGTGTCAACCCTGAGAGTGTGGTGGATCAGGGTTAAAGTTCAATCCTGATAGTGTGTGGATCAGGTGCACACAGAGAGTGTTTGGATCAGTGTAAATCCTGAGAGTGTGTGGATGAGGGTGAATCCTGAAAGTGTGTGGATCAGGAGCAACACTGTGAGTGTGTGGGAATAGGATCAATCCTGAGAGCATGTGGACCAGGATGAAACATGAGAGAATGGGACATTAAGTTCAATCCGGAGAGGGTGTTGATCAGGAACAATCATGAGAGTGCATGGATCAGGATCAACTCTGTGAGAGCGGGGGTTAAAGTTCAATCCTGAGAGTGTGTGGATCAGGTGCACACAGAGAGTGTTTGGATCAGGGTAAATCCTGAAAGTGTGTGGATCAGGAGCAACACTGTGAGTGTGTGGGTTCAGGTTCAATCCTGAGAATGTGTGGGGTCAGGGTCAATCCTGAGTGTGTGTAAATCAGGTGCACACTGAGAGTGTGTGGATCAGGATCAATCCTGAGAGTGTGTGGATCAGGGTCAATCCTGAGAGTGTGTAGATCAGAAGCAATCCTGAGAGTTTCTGGATCACTGTCAATACTGAGAGTGTGTGGATCAGGATCAATGCTGAGAGTGTCTGGATCAGGGTCAATCCTGAGAGTGTGTCAGGATAAATCCTGAGAGTGTTTGGACCAGGATCAACCCTGAGAATGTGGTGGATCAGGTTGAATCCGGAGAGTGTGTGGGAATAGGATCAATCCTGAGAGCATGTGGACCAGGATGAAACATGAGAGAATGGGACATTAGGTTCAATCCGGAGAGGGTGTTGATCAGGAACAATCATGAGTGTGCATGGATCAGGATCAATCCTTTGAATGTGTAGATCAGGATAAATCCTGAGAGTGTGTGGATCAGTGTGAATCCTGAGAGTGTGTGGATCAGAATCAATCCTAAGAGTTTGTAGATCAGGTTCAATCCTGAGAGTGTGTCAGGATCAATCCTGAGAACATGTGGATGAGGATCAACCCTGCGAGTGTGGTGGATCAGGTACAATCCGGAGAGTGTGTGGATCAGTGTGAATCCTGAGAGTGTGTGGATGAGGGTGAATCCTGGGAGCATGTGGATTGGGAACAATTCTGACAGTGTGTGGATCGGGATCAATCCTGAGAGTGTGTGGATCAGGAACAACCATGAGAGTGTGTGGAATCAGGATCAATCCTGAGAACATGTGGATCAGGATCAACCCTGAGAGTTTGCTGGATCAGGTTCAATCTGGAGAGTGTGTGGGATCAGGATCAATCCTGAGATCATGTGGACCAGGATCAAACCTGAGAGAATGGGACATTAGGGTTCAATCCAGAGAGTGTGTTGATCAGGAACAATCATGAGAGTGTGTGGATCAGGATCTATCCTGAGAGTGTTTGGATCAGGATAAATCCTGAGAGTGTGTGGATCAGTGTGAATCCCGAAAGTGTGTGGATGAGGGTGAATACTGGGGGTTGGGGATAGGGATCAATTCTGACAGTGTGTGGATCGGGATCAGTTGTAAGAGTGAGTAGATCAGGATCAACGCTTTGAGTGTGTGGGAATAGGATCAACCCTGAGAGCGAGTGGATCAGGATTAATCAGGACTTGTGTGGATCGGGATCAAACCTGAGAGTGTGTGGATCAGGTTCAACACTGTGAGTGTGTGGGCTCAGGGTCAATCCTGGGAGAGTGTGGCGTCATGATCAAACCTGAGAGTGTGTGGATCAGGTGCACACTGACAGTGTGTGGACAGGATCACTCCTGAGTGTGTGGATCAGGGTCAATCCTGAGAGTATGTGGATCAGAAGCAATCCTGAGAGTTTGTAGATCAGGATCACTCCTGAGAGTGTGTGGATTAGGGTCAACCCTGAGAGTGTGTGGATCAGAATCATCCCTGAAAGTCTGTGGAATCACGATCATTCCTGAGAGCTTGTGGATCAGTATCAACCCTGAGAGTGTGGTGGATCAGGTTCAATCCTGAGAGTGTGTGAGATCAGGATCAATCCTGATATTGTGTGGATCAGGATCAATCCTGAGAGTGTGTGGATTGGGATGAATCCTGAGAGTGTGTGGATCCGGATCAATCCTGAGCGTGAGTGGATCAGGATCAATGTTGAGATCACTTGGGATCAGGAGCAATCCTGAGAGTGTGTGGAATCAGGATCAGTCCTGAGAGCATGTGGATCAGAATCAACCCTAAGAGCGAGTGGATCAGGATCAACGCTGAGAATGTGTGAATCAGGATTAATCCTGAGAGTGTGTGGATCAGGACCAACCTTGATAGAGTGGTGGATAACCTTCAATCCATAGAGTGTATCGATCTGGATCAACCCTGAGAGTGTGTCGATCAACATCAATCCTGAGAGTGTGTGGATCAGGATCAATCCTGTGAGTGCTGGGGATAAGGTTCAATGCTGAAAGTGTGGGGCATCAGGATCAACACTGAGAGTGTGTGGTTCAGGATCAATCCTGAGAGTTTGCAGATCAGGATCAACCCAGAGAGTGTGGGGGATGAGGATCAATCCTTAGAGCGTGCGGATCAGGATCAACTCTGAGATTTTGTGGATCCGGATGAATCCTGCGAGTATTTGGATCAGGATCAGTTCTAACAGTGTGTGTGTTCAGGGGCAATCCCAAGGGCACGTCGATCAGGATCAATCCTGCCAGTGTGTGGATAAGCCTGAATCCTGAGAGTGTGGGGGATCAGGATCAATCCTGAGAGTGTGTGGATCAGGATCAACACTGTGAGTGTGGGGGATAAGCTTCAATCATGAGAGTGTATGGGATCAATATCAATGATGAGATTCTGTGGATCATGATCAATCCTGACAGTGTGTGGATCCGGGTTAATTCCTGAGATTGTTTGGATCAGGATCAATCCTGAGATTGTGTGGATCAGGATCAATCCTGAGAGTGTTTCGATCAGGATTATTTCATGAGAGTGTGTTGATCAGGATCAATCACAAGAGTGTGTGAATCAGGATTAATTCTGATAGTGTGTTGATCAGGATCAATACTGAGAGTGTTTGCATTGGGATCAATCCCGAGAGTGTGTGAATCAGGATCAATCCTGATAGTGTGTTAATCAGGATCAATCCTGAGGGCGTGTGTATCAGGACCAACCCGAAGAGTGTGTGGATCAGCATGAATCCTGCGAGTCTGTGTATCAGGATCAATCCTGAGAGTGTGTGCCTCCGGGTCAATGCTGACAACGTGTGTATCAGGATCAACCCTGTGGGGTATCAGGTTCTATCCTGAGCGTGTGTGGATCAGGAACAATCCTGTGTGTGTGAGAGATCAGGATCAATCCTGAGAGTGTGTGGATCATGGGCACGCTGAGAGTGTGTGGTTCAGGATCAATCCTGAGAATATGTGGATCAGGGTCACACGTGAGAGGGTGTGGATAAGAATCAACCCTGAGAATTTGTAGATCAGTGTAAATCCTGAGAGTGTGTGGATCAGGGTTCATCCTGAGAGCATGTCAGGATCAATCCTGAGAGTGTGTGGATCAGGATCAACCCTGAGAGTGTGGTGGATCAGGTTCAATCCTGAGAGTGTGTGGGATCAGGATCAATCCTGAGAGCATGTGGACCAGGATCAACCCTGAGAGAATGGAGCATTAGGTTCAATCTGGAGAGTGTGTTGATCAGGAACAATCATGAGAGTGTGCATTTCAGAATCAACTCTGAGATTTTGTGGATCCGGATGAATCCTGAGAGTATTTGGATCAGGATCAGTCCTGATAGTGTGTGGGTTCAGGGGCAATCCCAAGGGCTTGTGGATCCGGATCAATCCTGACAGTGTGTGAATGAGGCTCAATCCTGAGAGTGTGGGGAAGCAGGATAAATCCTGAGAGTGTGTGGATCAGGATCAACACTGTGAGTGCGGGGGAGAAGGTTCAATCCTGAGAGTGTATGGGATCAATATCAATCATGAGATTCTGTGCATCATGATCAATCCTGACAGTGTGTGGATCAGGGTCATTCCTGAGATTGTTTGGATCAGGATCAATCCCGAGAGTGTGTGGATCATGATCAACCCTGAAAGTTTGTGGAATCTGGATCAATCCTGAGAGCACGTGGATCAGGATCAACCCTGAGAGTGTGGTGGATCAGGATCAATCCTGAGAGCACGTGGACCAGGATCAACCCTGAGAGAATGGGCCATTAGGTTCAAACCGGAGAGTGTGTTGATCAGGAACATTCAAAAGAGTGTGTGGATCAGGATCAACCCTGAGAGTGTGTGGATCAGAATCAATCCTAAGAGTTTGTAGATCAGGTTCAATCCTGAGATTGTGTGAGGATCAATCCTGAGAGTATGTGGATCAGGATCAACCCTGAGAGTGTGTGGAATCAGGATCAATCCTGAGTGTATGAGGATCAGGATCAACCCTGAGAGTGTGGTGGATCAGGTTCAATCCGGAGAGTGTGTGGGATTCGGATCAATCCTGAGAAGCTTGTGGACCAGGATCAAACCTGAGAGAATGGGACATTAGGTTCAATCCGGAGAGTGTGTTGATCAGGAAGAATCATGAGAGTGTGTGGATCAGGATCAATCCTGAGATTCTGTGGAACAGTGTGAATCCTGAGAGTGTGTGGATGAGGGTGAACCCTGTGAGTTTGTGGATGGGGATGAATCCTGACAGTGTGTGGATCAGGATCAGTCCTAAGAGTGAGTGGATCAGGATCAATGCTGTGTGTTTGTGGGAATAGGATCAACCATGAGAGCGAGTGGATCAGGATTAACCCAGAGAGTTTGTCTATCAGGATAAATCCTGAGAGTGTGTGGATCAGGTGCACACTGAGAGTATGAGGATCAGTGTGAAACCTGAGAGTGTGTGGGTTCAGGGTCAATCCTGGGAGAGTGTGTGGTCAGGATCAATCCTGAGAGTGTGTGGATCAGGATCAATACTGAGATTTTGTAGATCATGATCACTCCTGATAATTTGTGGATCATGTTCAATCCTGAGAGTGTGTGGATCAGAATCAATACTGAGAGTTTGTAGATCAGTGTCAATACCGAGAGTGTGTGGATCAGTGTAAATCCTGAGAGTGTGTGGATCAGGGTGACTCCTGAGAGTGTGTGGATCAGGATCAACACTGTGAGTGTGTGGGTTCAGGATCAATCCTGAGAGAGTGTGGATCGTGATCAATCCTGAGCATAGTGGATCAAGATCAACGCTGAGGGCGTTTGGGATCAGGGTCAATCCTGAGAGTGTGTGGAGCAGAAGCAATCCTGAGAGTTTGTAGAGCAGTGTCAATCCTGAGAGCGTGTGGATCAGGATCAATCCTGAGAGTTTGTGGATCAGGATCAATCCTGAGAGTGTGTGGAATCAGGATCAATCCTGAGAGCATGTGGATCAGGATCAACCCTGAGTGTGTGGTGGATCAGGTTCAATCCTGAGAGTGCGTGGGATCAGGATCAATCCTGAGAGTGTGTGGATCAGTGTGAATCCTGAGAGTGTTTGGATGATGGTGAATCCTGGGAGTGTGTGGATTGGGATCAATCATAAGAGTGAGTGGAGCAGGATCAACGCTGTGAGTGTGTGGGAATAGGATCAACCCAGAGAGCGAGTGGATCAGGATTAATGCGGAGAGTGTGTGGATCAGGATCAATCCTGAGAGTGTGTGAATCAGGTGCACACTGAGAGTGTGTGGATCAGTTTTAATCCTAATAGTGTGTGGATCAGGGTCAATCCTGAGAGCGTGTGGATCAGAATCAATCCTGAGAGTGTGTGGATCATGGTCAATCTGAGAGCGTGTCGATCAGAATCAATCCTGAGAGTGTGCGGATCAGGGTCAATCCTAAGAGTGTGTGCATCAGAATCAATCCTGAGAATTTGTAGATCATTGTCAATCCAGAGAGTGTGTGCATCAGGGTCAATCCTAAGAGTGTGTCAGGATCAATCCTGAGAGTGTGTGGATCAGGATCAACGCTGAGAGTGTGTGGAATCAGGGTCAATCCTGAGAGCATGTGGATCAGGATGAAACCTGAGAGAATGGGACATTAGGTTCAATCCGGAGAGTGTGTTGATCAGGAACAATCATGAGAGTGTGCGGATCAGGATCAATCCTGAAAATGCGTGGATCAGGATCAATCCTGAGAGTGTCTGGCTCTGTGTGAATCCTGAGAGTGTGTGGATGAGGGTGAATCCTGGGAGTGTGTGGTTTGGGATTAATCCTGACAGTTTGTGGATCAGGATCAATCCTGAGAGTGAGTGGATCAGGATTAACGCTGTGAGTGTGTGGGATTTGGATCAACGCTGAGAGAGAGTGGATCATTGTCAACCCGGAGAGTGTGTGGATGAGGATCAATCCTGAGAGTGTGTGGATCAGTTTCAACACTGTGAGTGTGTGGGTTCAGGGTCAATATTGGGAGAGTGTATGGTCAGGATCATTCCTGAGAGTGTGTGGATCAGGATCAACGCTGAGAGTGTGTGGGTTTAGGATCAATCCTGAGAGTGTGTTGGGTCAGGATCAACCCTGAGAGTGAGTGGATCAGGATCAACGCTGAGAGCTTGTGGAATTAGGATTAATCCTGAGAGTGTGTTGGGCCAGGATCAACCCTGAGGGCGAGTGGATCAGGATCAACCCGGAGAGTGTGTGGATCAGGGTCAAGGCTGAGAGTGTGTGGATCAGGATCAATCCTGAGAGTGTGTGGATCAGGGTCAATCCTGAGATTGTTTGGATCAGGATCAATCCTGAGAGTCAGTGGATCAGGATCAATCCTGAGAGTGTTTGGATCAGCATTATTTCATGAGAGTGTGTGGATCAGGATCAATCCTGAGAGAGTGTGAATCAGCATTAATCCTGATAGTGTATTCATCAGGACCAATCCTGAGAGTGTCTGCATGGGGATCATTCCCGAGAGTGTGTGAATCTGGATCAATCCCGATAGTGTGTTGATCAGGATCAATCCTGAGAGTGTGTGGATCTAGATCAAACCTGAGAGTGTGTGGATCAGGATCAATCCTGAAAATGTGTGGATGATGATCAATCATGAGAGTGAGGTGATGAGGATCAATCCTAAGAGTGTGTTGATCAGGATCAACCCTATGAGCGTGTGGATCCGGATCCATCCTGAGAGTGCGTGGATCAGGATCAATCCTGAGAGTGTCTGGCTCTGTGTGAATCCTGAGAGTGTGTGGATGAGGGTGAATCCTGGGAGTGTGTGGATCAGGATGAACGCAGAGAGCGTGTGGGTTTAGGATCAATCCTGAGAGTGTGTTGGGTCAGGATCAACCCTGAGAGCGAGTCGATCAGGATAAACGTGGAGAGTGTGTGGATCAGGATCAATCCTGAAAATATGCGGATGATGATCAATCATGAGAGTGAGGTGATGAGGATAAAATCCTGAGAGTGTGTTGATGAGGATCAATCCTAAGAGTGTTTGGATCAGCATTATTTCATGAGAGTGTGTGGATCAGGATGAATGCTGAAAATGTGTGGATGATGATAAATTATGAGAGAGAGGTGATGAGGATCAATCCTGAGAGTGTGTGGGTCAGGGTGAATCCTGAGCGTGCGTGGATCAGGATCAATCCTGATAGTGTGTGGATCAGCGTGAATCCTGAGAGTGTGTGGATCAGGATCAACGCTGAGAGTGTGTGGTTTTAGGATCAATCCTGAGAGTGTGTTGGGTCAGGATCAACTGTGAGAGCGAGTGGATCAGGATAAACCCAGAGAGTGTGTGGATCAGGATCAATCCTGTGAGTGTGTGGATCAGAATCAACGCTGAGAGTTTGTGGAATTAGGATCAATCCTGAGAGTGTGTTGGGCCAGGATCAAGCCTGAGGGCGAGTGGATCAGGATCAACCCGGAGAGTTTGTGGATCAGGATCAATCCTGAGAGTGTGTGGATCAGGTACAAGGCTGAGAGTGTATGGATCAGGATCAATCCTGAGAGTGTGTGGATCAGGGACAATCCTGAGATTGTTTGGATCAGGATCAATACTGAGACTGAGTGGATCAGGATTAATCCTGAGAGTGTTTGGATCAGCATTATTTCATGAGAGTGTATTCATCAGGATCAATCCTGAGAGGGTGTGCATTGGGATCATTCCCGAGAGTTTGTGAATCAGAATCAATCCCGATAGTGTTTTTATCAGGATCAATCCTGAGAGTGTGTGGATCAGGATCAATCCTGAGAGTGTGTGGATCAGGATCAATCCTGAAATTGTGTGGATGATGATCAATCATGAGAGTGAGGTGATGAGGATCAATCCTGATAGTGTGTTGATCAGGATCAACCCTGAGAGCGTGTGGATCAGGATCAATCCTTAGAGCGTGTGGGTCTGGATGAATCCTGAGAGTGTGTGGATCAGGATCAATCCTGAGAGTGTGTGGATCAGCATGAATTGTGAGAGTGTGCGGATCTGGATCAACGCTGAGCGTGTGTGGGTTTAGGATCAATCCTGACAGTGTGTTACGTCAGGATCAACCCTGAGAGCGAGTGGATCAAGATAAACCCGGAGAGTGTGTGGATCAGGATCAATCCTGTGAGTGTGTGGATCAGAATCAACCATGTGAGAACGGGGGTTAAGGTTCAATCCTGAGAGTGTGTGAGTTCAGGATCAATCCTGTGAGTGTTTGGATCAGGACCAACATTGTGAGTGCTTGGGTTCAGGATCAATCCTGTGAGTGTGTGGGATCAGGATCAATCCTGAGTGTGCGTGGAATTGGATCAATCCTTAGAGTGTGTGGATCAGGATCAATCCTGAGAGTGTGTAGATAAGGGTGAATCCTGACAGTGTGTGGACTGGGATGAGTCCTCAGAGTGTGTGGATCGGGATCAATCCTGAGTGTGAGTGGATCAGGATCAACGCTGAGAGTTTGTGGAATTAGGATCAATCCTGACAGTGTGTTGGGCCAGGATCAACCCTGAGGGCGAGTGGATCAGGATTAACCCGGAGTGTTTGTGGATCCGGATCAATCCTGAGAGTGTGTGGATCAGCGTGAATCCTGAGAGTGTGTGGATCAGGATCAACGCTGAGAGTGTGTGGGTTTAGGATCAATCCTGAGAGTGTGTTGGGTCAGGATCAACCGTGAGAGCGAGTGGATCAGGATAAACCCAGAGAGTGTGTCGATCAGGATCAATCCTGTGAGTTTGTGGATCAGAATCAAACCTGTGAGAGCGGGGGATAAGTTTCAATCCTGAGAGTATGTGGATCAGATGCACACTGATAGTGTGTGAGTTCAGGATGAATCCTGTGAGTGTGTGGATCAGGATCAACACTGTGAGTGTTTGGGTTCAGGATCAATCCTGAGAGTGTGTGGGATCAGGATCAATCCTGAGTGTGTGTGGATGAGGATCAATCCTGAGAGTGTGTGGATCAGGATCAATCCTGAGAATGTGTGGATCAGGGTGAATCCTGACAGTATGTGGACCGGGATGTGTCCTCAGATTGTGTGGAATGGGATCAATCCTGAGCGTGAGTGGATCAGGATCAATGCTGAGAGTTTGTGGAATTAGGATCAAGCCTGAGAGTGTGTTTGGCCAGGATCAACCCTGAGGGCGAGTGGATCAGGATCAACCCGGAGAGTTTGTGGATCAGGATCAATCCTGAAAGTGTGTGGATCATGGTCAAGGCTGAGAGTGTGTGGATCAGGATCAATCCTGAGAGTGTGTGGATCAGGGTCAATCCTGAGATTGTTTGGATCAGGATCAATCCTGAGAGAGTGTGAATCAGGATTAATCCTGATAGTGTATTCATCAGGATAAATCCTGATCGTGTTTGCAATGGGATCATTCCCGAGAGCGTGTGAATCAGGATCAATCCCGATAGTGTGTTGATCAGGATCAATCCCGAGAGTGTGTGGATCAGGATCAATCCTGAGAGTGTGTGGATCAGGATCAATCCTGAAAATGTGTGGATGATGATCAATCATGAGAGTGAGGTGATGAGGATCAATCCTGAGAGTGTGTTCATCAGGATCAACCCTGTGAGCATGTGGATCCGGATCAATCCTGAGAGTGCATGGGTCTGGGTGAATCGTGAGAGTGTGTGGATCAGGATCAACGCAGAGAGTGTGTGGGTTTAGGATCAATCCTGAGAGTGTGTTGGGTCAGGATCAATCCTGAGAGCGAGTCGATCAGGATAAACCCGGAGAGTTTGTGGATCAGGATCAATCCTGTGAGTGTGTGGATCAGCGTGAATCCTGAGAGTATGTGGATCAGGATCAACGCAGAGAGTTTGTGGGTTTGGGATCAATCCCGAGAGTGTGTTGGGTCAGGATCAACCCTGAGAGCGAGTGGATCAGGATAAACCCGGCGAGTGTGTGGATCAGGATCAATCCTGTGAGTGTGTGGATCAGAATCAACCCTGTGTGAAAGGGGGTTAAGGTTCAATCCTGAGATTGTGTGGATCCGGTGCACACTGGCGTGTGTGAGTTCAGGATCAATCCTGTGAGTGTTTGGATCAGGATCAACATTGTGAATGCTTCGTTTCAGGATCAATCCTGAGAGTGTGTGGATCAGAATCAACCATGTGAGAACGGGGGTTAAGGTTCAATCCTGATTGTGTGTGAGTTCAGGATCAATCCAGTGAGTGTTTGGATCAGGACCAACATTGTGAGTGCTTGGGTTCAGGATCAATCCTGTGAGTGTGTGGGATCAGGATCAATCCTGAGTCTGCGTGGATTTGGATCAATCCTTAGAGTGTGTGGATCAGGATCAATCCTGAGAGTGTGTGGATAAGGGTGAAACCTGACAGTGTGTGGACTGGGATGAGTCCTCAGAGTGTGTGGATCGGGATCAATCCTGAGTGTGAGTGGATCAGGATCAACGCTGAGAGTTTGTGGAATTAGGATCAATCCTGACAGTGTGTTGGCCAAGATCAACCCTGATGGCGAGTGGATCAGGATCAACCCGGAGTGTTTGTGGATCCGGATCAATCCTGAGAGCGTGTGGATCAGCGTGAATCCTGAGAGTGTGTGGATCAGGATCAACGCTGAGAGTGTGTGGGTTTAGGATCAATCCTGAGAGTGTGTTGGGTCAGGATCAACCGTGAGAGCGAGTGGATCAGGATAAACCCAGAGAGTGTGTGGATCAGGATCAATCCTGTGAGTGTGTGGATCAGAATCAAACCTGTGAGAGCGGGGGTTAAGTTTCAATCCTGAGAGTGTGTGGATCAGGTGCACACTGATAGTGTGTGAGTTCAGGATGAATCCTGTGAGTGTGTGGATCAGTATCAACACTGTGAGTGTTTGGGTTCAGGATCAATCCTGAGAGTGTGTGAGATCAGGATCAATCCTGAGTGTGTGTGTGGATGAGGATCAATCCTGAGAGTGTGTGGATCAGGATCAATCCTGAGAACAACCCGGAGAGTTTATGGATCAGGATCAATCCTGAGAGTGTGTGAATTAGGGTCAAGGCTGAGCGTGTGTGGATCAGGATCAATCCTGAGAGTGTGTGCATCAGGATCAATCCTGAGAGTGTTTGGATCAGCATTATTTCATGAGAGTGTGTGGATGAGGATCAATCCTGAGAGAGTGTGAATCAGGATTGATCCTGATAGTGTATTCATCAGGATCAATCCTGAGAGTGTCTGCATTGGGATCATTCCCGAGAGTGTGTGAATCCGGATCAATCCCGATAGTGTGTTGATCAGGATCAATCCTGAGAGTGTGTGGATCAGGATCAATCCTGAGAGTGTGTGGATCAGGATCAATCCTCAAAATGTGTGGATGACGATCAATCACGAGAGTGAGGTGATGAGGATCAATCCTGAGAGTGTGTTGATCAGGATCAACCCTGTGAGCGCATGGATCCGGATCAATCCTGAGAGTGCTTGGGTGCGGGTGAATCCTGAGAGTGTGTGGATCAGGATAAACGCAGAGAGTGTGTGGGCTTAGGATCAATCCTGAGAGTGTGTTGGGTCAGGATTAACCCTGAGAGCAAGTGGATCAGGATAAACGCGGAGAGTGTGTGGATCAGGATCAATCCTGAAAATATGTGGATGATGATCAATCATGAGAGTGAGGTGATCAGGATAAAATCCTGAGAGTGTGTTGGGCAGGATCAATCCTGAGAGTGTTTGGATCAGCATTATTTCATGAGAGTGTGTGGATCAGGATCAATCCTGAGGGAGTGTGAATCAGGATTAATCCTGAGAGTGTGTTGATCTGGATCAATACTGAGAGTGTGTGGATCAGGATAAATCCAGATAGTGTGTGGATCAGGATGAATGCTGAAAATGTGTGGATGATGATAAATCATGAAAGTGAGGTGATGAGGATCAATCCTGAGAGTGTGTGGGTCAGGGTGAATCCTGAGAGTGTGTCGATCTGGATCAATCCTGAGAGTGTGTGTATCTGCGTGCATCCAGAGAGTGTGTGGATCAGGATCAACGCTGAGAGCGTGTGGAATTAGGATTAATCCTGAGAGTGTGTTGGGCCAGGATCAACCCTGAGGGCGAGTGGATCAGGATCAACCCGGAGAGTTTGTGGATCAGGATCAATCCTGAGCGTGTGTGGATCAGCGTGAATCCTGAGAGTGTGTGGATCAGGATCAACACTGAGAGTGTGTGGGTTTAGGATCAATCCTGAGAGTGTGTTGGGTCAGGATCCACCATGAGAGCGAGTGGATAAGGATAAACCCGGAGAGTGTGTGGATCAAGATCAATCCTGTGAGTGTGTGGATCAGAATCAACCCTGTGAGAAAGGGGGTTAAGTTTCAATCCTGAGAGTGTGAGGATCAGGTGCACACTGATAGTGTGTGAGTTCAGGATCAATCCTGTGTTGTGTGGATCAGGATGCACATTGTGAGTGTTTGGGTTCAGGATCAATCCTGAGAGTGTGTGGGATCAGGATCAATCCTGAATGTGTGTGGATGAGGATAAATCCTGAGAGTGTGTGGATCAGGATCAATCCTGAGAATGTCTGGATCAGGGTGCATCCTGACAGTGTGTGGACCAGGATGTGTCCTCAGAGTGTGTGGATCGGGATCAATCCTGAGCGTGAGTGGATCAGGATCAATGCTGAGAGTTTGTGGAATTAGGATAAATCCTGAGAGTGTGTTGGGCAAGGATCAACCCTGAGGGCGAATTGATCAGGATCAACCCGGAGAGTTTGTGGATCAGGATCAATCCTGAGAGTGTGTGGATCAGGATCCTTCCTGAGAGTGTGTGGATCAGGGTCAATCCTGAGATTGTTTGGATCAGGATCAATCCTGAGAGTGAGTGCTTCAGGATCAATCCTGAGATTGTTTGGATCAGCATTATTTCATGATAGTGTGTGGATCAGGATCAATCTTGAGAGAGTGTGAATCAGGATTAATCCTGATAGTGTATTCATCAGGATCAATCTTGAGAGTGTCTGCATTGGGATCATTCCTGAGAGTGAGTGGATCAGGATCAATCCCGAGAGTGCTTGGATCAGCATTATTTCATGAGAGTGTGTGGATCAGTGTCAAGGCTGAGAGTGTGTGGTTCAGGATCAATCCTGAGGGTGTGTGGATCAGGGCGATTCCTGAGAGTGTGTGGATCAGGGTCAATCCTGAGCGTGAGTGGATCAGGATCATCGCTGAGAGCACTTTGGATCAGAAGCAATCCAGAGATTGTGTGGAATCAGGATCAATCCTGAGAGCATGTGGATCAGGGTCAATCCTGAGATTGTTTGGATCAGGATCAATCCCGAGAGTGTGTGGATCAGGATCAATCCTGAAAATGTGTGGATGATGATCAATCATGAGAGTTAAGTGATGAGGATAAAATCCTGAGAGTGTGTTGATCAGGATTAATCCTGAGAGCATATGGATCAGGATCAACCCTAAGAGTGTGTGGATCAGCATGAATCCTGTGAGTGTGTGTGTAAGGGTCAATCCTGAGAGTGTGAATCAGGATTAATCCTGATAGTGTATTCATCAGGATCAATCCTGAGAGTGTCTGCATTGGGATCATTCCTGAGAGTGTGTGAATCAGGATCAATCCTGAGAGTGTTTGGATCAGGATCAATCCTGAAAATGTGTGGATGATGATCCATCATGAGAGTGAGGTGATGAGGATCAATCCTGAGAGTGTCTTGATCAGGAACAACCCTGTGAGCGTGTGTATCCGGATCAATCCTGAGAGTGCGTGGGTCCGGGTGAATCCTGAGAGTGTGTAGTTCAGGATCAATCCTGAGAGTGAGTGGATGAGGGTGACTCCTGACAGTGTGTGGAGCGGGATGAGTCCTCAGATTGTGTGGATCGGGATCAATCCTGAGCATGAGTGGATCAGGATCAACGCTGAGAGTTTGTGGAATTAGGATCAATCCTGAGAGTGTGTAGGGCCAGCATCAACCCTGAGGGCGAATGGATCAGGTTCAACCCGGAGAGTTTGTGGATCAGGATCAATCCTGAGAGTGTGTGGATCAGGATCAATCCTGAGAGTGTGTGGTTCAGGGTGAATCCTGAGAGTGTGTTGATCGGGTTGAATCCTGAGAGTGTGTGGGTCAGGATCAATCCTGTGACTGAGTGGATCAGGATCATCGCTGAAAGCGTTTGGGGTGAGGAGCAATCCTGCGAGTGTTTGGAATCAGGATCAATCCTGAGAGTGTTTTGATCTGAATCAACCCTGAGAGAGCGGGAGGTAAGGTTCAATCCTCAGAGTGTGTGGATCAGGATGAACCCTGAGAGTTTGTCGATCAGCATCAATCCAGGGAATGTGTGGATCAGGGTCAACCCGGAGAGTGTATTGGATCAAGGTCAATCATGAGATTCTGTGGATCAGGATCAATCCTGAAAATGTGTGGATGATGATCAATCATGACAGTGAGGTGATGAGGATCAATCCTGAGAGTGTGTTGATCAGAATCAATCCTGAGAGCATGTGCATCATGATCAAAGCTAAGAGTGTGTGGAACAGCATGGATACTGTGAGATACTGAGAGTGTATGGATCTGGTTCACACTGAGAGTGTGTGGATCAGGATCAATCCTGAGAGTGTGTGACTCAGGGTCAATCCTGATATCCTTTGGATCAGAATCAACGCATAGATTGTGGGGGATCAGTTTCAATCCTGAGCGTGTGTGGATCAGGATCAATCCAGAGAGTGTGGGGGATCAGAATTAATCCTGAGAGTGTGTGTATCACTGTGAATCCTGAGAGTGTGTGGATCAGGATGTGTCCTCAGTGTGTGTGGATCGGGATCAATCCTGAGCGTGAGTGGATCAGGATCAACGCTGAGAGTGTGTGGAATTAGAGTCAATCCTGAGAGTGTGTTGGGTCGGGATCAACCCTGAGGGCGAGTGGATCAGGAACAACACGGAGAGTGTGCATTAAGATCAATCCTGAGGGTGTGTGGATCTGGATCAATCCTGAGAGTGTGTGGATCAGGGCGAATCCTGAGAGTGTGTGGATCGGGATGAATACTGAGAGCGTGTTGATCAGGATCAGTCCTGAGCATGAGTGGATCAGGATCATCGCTGAGTGCGCTTGGAATCAGGAGCAATCCTGAGAGTGAGTGGAATCAGGATCAATCCTGAGAGCATGTTGATCAGAATCAATCCTGAGAGCGAGTGGATCAGGATAAACGCTGAGAGTGTGTGAATCAGGATCAATCCTGAGAGTGTGTAGATCAGGATTACCCCTGAGAGTGTGTCGATCAGCATGAATCCAGAGAATGTGTGGATCAGGGTCAATCCTGAGATTGTTTGGATCAGGATCAGTCATGAGAGTGAGTGGATCAGGATCAATCCTGAGAGTGCTTGGATCAGCATTATTTCATGAGAGAGTGTGTATCAGCAACAATCCTGAGAGTGTGTGAATCAGAATCAATCCTGATAGTATGTTGATCAGGGTCAATCCTGAGAGTGTGTGGATCAGGATCAATCCTGAGAGTGTGTGCATTGGGATCATTCCCGAGAGTGTGTGAATCAGGATCAACCCTTAGAGTGTGGGGTATCAGGTGCAATCCAAAGCGTGTGTGGATCAGGATCAATCCTGAGAGCGTGTGGATCAAGATCAACCCTAAGAGTGTGTGGATCAGCATGAATCCTGTGAGTGTGTGTATCAGGGTCAATCCTGAGAGAGTGTGAATCAGGATTAATCCTGATAGTGTATTCATCAGGATCAATCCTGAGAGTGTCTGCATTGGGATCATTCCTGAGAGTGTGTGAATCAGGATCAATCCCGATAGTGTGTTGATCAGGATCAATCCTGAGAGTGTGTGGATCAGGATCAACCCTGGAAATGTGAGGATGATGATCAATCATGAGAGTGAGGTGATCAGGATCAATCCTGAGAGTGTGTTGATCAGGAACAACCCTGTGAGCGTGTGTATCAGGATCAATCCTGAGAGTGCGTGGGTCCGGGTGAATCCTGAGAGTGTGTGGATTAGGATCAATCCTGAGAGTGTGTGGATCAGGGTTACTCCTGACCGTGTGTGGAGCGGGATGAGTCCTCAGATTGTGTGGATCGGGAACAATCCTGAGCGTGATTGGATCAGGATCCACGCTGAGAGTTTGTGGAATTAGGATAAATCCTGAGAGTGTGTTGGGCCAGCATCAACGCTGAGGGCGAGTGGATCAGGTTCAACCCGGAGAGTTTGTGGATCAGGATAATCCTGAACGTGTTTGGATCAGGATCAATCCTGAGACTGTGTGGATCAGGATCAATCCTGAGAGTGTGTGGTTCAGGGTGAATCCTGAGAGTGTGTGGATCGGGTTGAATCCTGAGAGCGTGTGGATCAGGATCAATCCTGAGCCTGAGTGGATCAGGATCATCGCTGAAAGCGTTTGGGGTGAGGAGCAATCCTGCGAGTATGTGGAATCAGGATCAATCCTGAGAGTGTGTTGATCTCAATCAACCCTGAGAGAGCGGGAGTTAAGGTTCAATCCTGTGAGTGTGTGGAACAGGATGAACCCTGAGAGTGTGTCGATCAGCATCAATCCAGGGAATGTGTGGATCAGGATCAACCCGGAGAGTGTATTGGATCAAGGTCAATCATGAGATTCTGTGGATCAGGATCAATCCTGACAATGTGTGGATGAGGGTCAATCTTGAGATTGTTTGGATCAGCATCAATCCTGAGAGTGAGTGGATCAGGATCAATCCAATGAGTGTTTGGATCAGCATTATTTCATGAGAGTGTTTGGATCAGGATCAATCTTGAGAGAGTGTGAATCAGGATTAATCCTGATAGTGTTTTCATCAGGATCAATCCTCAGATTGTGTGCATTGGGATCATTCCCGAGAGTGTGTGAATCAGGATCAATTCTTAAAATATGTGGATGATGATCAATCATGACAGTGAGGTGATGAGGATCAATCCTGAGAGTGTGTTGATCAGAATCAATCCTGAGAGCGTGTGCATCATGATCAAAGCAAAGAGTGTGTGGATCAGCATGAATCCTGTGAGTGTGTTTATCAGGATCAACCTTGAGAGTGTGTGACTCAGGGTCAAGGCTGAGAGTGTGCTGATCAGGATCAATCCTGAGGGTGTGTGCATCAGGATCAATCCTGAGAGTGTGTGGATCGGGATCAATCCTCAGAGTGTGTGACTCAGGGTCAATCCTGATATCCTTTGGATCAGGATCAACGCTTAGATTGTGGGGGATCAG
Organism: Cetorhinus maximus; assembly: GCF_964194155.1. Classification (NCBI taxonomy): domain Eukaryota; kingdom Metazoa; phylum Chordata; class Chondrichthyes; order Lamniformes; family Cetorhinidae; genus Cetorhinus; species Cetorhinus maximus. The sequence continues at coordinate 63,626,685 of NC_135887.1, forward strand.
GTTCAATCCAGAGACTGTGTTGGGTCGGGATCAACCCTGAGTGCGAGTGGATCAGGAACAACACGGAGAGTGTGCATTAAGATTAATCCTGAGAGTGTGTGGATCAGGGTCAAGGCTATGAGTGTGCGGATCAGGATCAATCCTGAGGATGTGTAGATCAGGATCAATCCTGAGAGTGTGTGGATCAGGATCAATCCTGAGAGTGTGTGGATCAGGATCAATCCAGAGAGTGTGTGGATCAGGGCGAATCCTGAGAGTGTGTGGATCAGGATCAAACCTGAGCGTGAGTGGATCAGGATCATCGCTGAGAGCGCTTTCGATCAGAAGCAATCCGGACAGTGTGTGGAATCAAGATCAATCCTGAGAGCATGTGGATCAGAACCAACCCTGAGAGCGAGTGGATCAGGATAAACGCTGAGAGTCTGTGAGTCAGGATCAATCCTGAGAGTGTGTGTATCAGGGTCAATCCTGAGATTGTTTGCATCAGGATCAATCCTGAGAGAGTGTTGATCAGGATCAATCCTGAGAGTGTGTGAATCAGGATTAATCGTAATAGTGTGTTGATCAGGATCAACCCTGAGAGTGTGTGCATTGCGATTAATCCCGAGAGAGTGTGAATCAGGATCAATCCTGATAGTGTGTGACTGAGGATCAATCCTGAGAGTGTGTGGATCAGGATCAATCCTGAGAGTGTGTGGATCAGGATCAATACTGAAAATGTGTGGATGATGATCAATCATGAGAGTGAGATGATGAGGATCAATCCTGAGAGTGCGCTGATCAGGATCAATCCTGAGAGCGTGTGGATCAGGATCAACCCTAAGAGTCTGTGGATCAGCATGAATCCTGTGAGTGTGTGTATCAGGATCAATCCTGAGAGTGTGTGGATCAGGATCAATCCTGAGAGTGTGTGGATCAGGGTGAATCCTGAGAGTGTGTGGATCGGGTTGAATCCTGAGACCGTTTGGATCAGGATCAATCCTGAGCCTGAGTGGATCAGGATCATCGCTGAGAGCGTTTGGGGTGAGGAGCAATCCTGCGAGTGTGTGGAATAAGGATCAATCCTGAGAGTGTGTTGATCTGAATCAACTCTGAGAGAGCTGGAGTTAAAGTTCAATCCTGAGAGTGTGCGGATCAGGATGAACCCTGAGAGTGTTTCGATCAGCATCAATCCAGAGAATGTGTGGATCAGGATCAACCCGGAGAGTGTTCTGGATCAAGGTCAATCATGAGAATCTGTGGATCAGGATCAATCCTGACAGTGTGTGGATGAGGGTCAATCCTGAGATTGTTTGGATCAGCATCAATCCTGAGAGTGAGTGGATCAGGATCAATCCAGAAAGTGTTTGTATAAGCATCATATCAGGAGAGTGTTCGGATCAGGATCAATCCTGAGAGAGTGTGAATCAGGATTAATCCTGATAGTGTTTTCATCAGGATCAATTCTGAGAGTGTGTGCATTATGATCATTCCCGAGAGTGTGTGAATCAGGATCAATCCTGAAAATGTGTGTATCAGTGTGAATCCTGGATTAGAATGAGTCCTCAGTGTGTGTGGATCGGGAGCAATCCTGAGCGTGAGTGGATCAGGATCAACGCTGAGAGTGTGTGGAATTAGAGTCAATCCTGAGAGTGTGTTGGGTCGGGATCCACCCTGAGGGCGAGTGGATCAGGAACAACACGGAGAGTGTGCATCAGGATCAATCCTGAGAATGTGTGGATCAGGGTCAAGGCTGAGAGTGTGTGGATCAGGATCAATCCTGAGGGTGTGTGGATCAGGATCAATCCTGAGAGTGTGTGGATCAGGTTCAATCCTGAGAGTGTGTGGATCAGGATCAATCCTGAGAGTGTGTGGATTAAGGCAAATCCTGAGAGTGTGTGGATCGGGATGAATACTGAGAGCGTGTTGATCAGGATCAATCCCGAGCATGAGTGGATTAGGATCATTGCTGAGTGCGCTTGGAATCAGGAGCAATCCTGAGAGTGAGTGGAATCAGGATCAATCCTGAGGGCATATGGATCAGAATCAATCCTGAGAGCGAGTGGATCAGGATAAACGCTGAGAGTGTTTGAATCAGGATCAATCCTGAGAGTGTGTGGATCAGGATTATCCCTGAGAGTGTGTCGATCAGCATGAATCCAGAGAATGTGTGGATCAGGGTCAATCCTGAGATTGTTTGAATCTGGATCAATTCTGAGAGTGATTGGATCAGGATCAATCCTGAGAGTGCTTGGATCAGCATTATTTCATGAGAGAGTGTGTATCAGGATCAATCCTGAGAGCGTGTGAATCAGGATTAATCCTGATATGTGTTGATCAGGATCAATCCTGAGAGTGTGTGCATTGGGATCATTCCAGAGAGTGTGTTAATCAGGATCAATCCTGATAGTGTGTTGATCAGGGTCAATCCTGAGAGTGTGTGCATCAGGATCAATCCTGAGAGTGTGTGGATCAAGATCAATCCTGAAAATATGCGGATGATGGTCAATCATGAGAGTGAGGTGATGAGGATAAAATCCTGAGAGTGAATTGATTAGGATCAATCCTGAAAGCATGTGGATCAGCATGAATCCTGTGAGTGTGTGTATCAGGGTCAATCCTGAGGGTATGTGACTCAGGGTCAATCCTGATATCGTTTGGATCAGGATCAACCCTTAGAGTGTGGGGATCAGGATCAATCCTGAGAGTGTCTGGATCAGCTGCACACTGAGATTGTGTGGATCAGTATCAATCCTGAGAGAATTTAGATCCATGTGAATCCTGAGAGTGTGTGGATCAGGGTCAATCCTGAGAATGTGTCAGGATCAATCCTGACAGTGTGTGGATCATGATCAAGTCTGTGAGTGTGTGGGATCAGGATCACTCCTGAGAGCATGCAGATCAGGATCAACCCTGTGAGTGTGTGAAATCAGGATCACACCTGAGAGCATATGGATCAGGACCAATCCTGAGAGTGTGTGGATCAGGATCAATCCTAAGAGTGCTTGGATCAGTGTGAATCCTTACAGTGTGTGGATCAGGATCAATCCTGAGATTGTTTGGATCAGGATCAATCCTGAGATTGAGTTGATCAGGATCAATGCTGACAGTGTGTGAATAAGGATTAATCCTGATAGTGAGCTCATCAGGATCAACCCTGAAAGTGTGTGCATTGGGATTAATCCCGAGAGAGTGTGAATCAGGATCAATCCTGTTAGTGTGTGGCTCAGGATCAATCCTGAGAGTGTGTGGATCAGGATCAATCCTGAGAGTGTGTGGATCAGAATAAATACTGAAAATGTTTGGATGATGATCAATCATGAGAGTGAGATGATGAGGATCAATCCTGAGAGTGTGCTGATCAGTATCAATCCTGAGAGCGTATGTATCAGGATCAATCCTGACAGTGTGGGGTATCAGCTTCAGTCCTGAGCGTGTGTGGATCAGGATCAATCCTGAGACTGTGGGGGATCAGGATCAATCCTGAGAGTGTGTGGATCAGGATCAATCCGGAGAGTGTGTGGATCAGGATCAATACTGAAATGTGTGGATGATGATCCATCATGAGAGTGAGGTGATGAGCATCAACCCTGAGAGTGGGCTGATCAGGATCAAACCTGAGAGCGTGTGGATCAGGATCAATCCTGAGAGTGTGGGTTATCAGCTTCAGTCCTGTGCGTGTGTTGATCAGGATCAATCCTGAGAGAGTGGGGCATCTGGATCTATCGTGAGAGTGTGTGCATCATGTGCACACTGAGAATGTGTGGATCAATCCTGTGCGTGTGTGGATCAGGATCAACACTGTGAGAGTGTGGATTCAGGATCAATCCTGAGTGTGTGTGTTATCAGGATCAATCCTGAGTGTGTGTGGATCAGGATCAATCCTGAGACTGTGTGGATCAGGATCAAGCCAGATAGTGTGTGGATCAAGGTGAATCCTGAGAGTCTGTGGATCAGGATGACTCCTCAGAGTGTGTGGATCGGGCTCAATCCTGAGCGTGAGTGGATCATTATCAACGCTGAGAGTGTGTAGGATTAGGATCAATCATGAGAGTGTGTTGGGTTAGGATCAACCCTGAGGGCGAGTGGATCAGGATCAACCCGGAGAGTGTGTTGCTCAGGATCAATCCTGAGAGTGTGTGAATCAGGGTCAAGGCTGAGAGTGTGTGGATCGGGATCAGTCCTGAGTGTGTGTGGATCGGGATCAGTCCTGAGAGTGTGTGGATCAGGGGCAATCCTGAGATTGTTTGGATCAAGATCAATCCTGAGAGAGTGTTGATGAGGATCAATCCTGAGAGTGTGTTAATCAGGAGTAATCCTGATAGTGTGTTGATCAGGATCAACCCTGAGAGTGTGTGCATTGCGATCAATCCCGAGAGAGTGTGAATCAGGATCAATCCTGATAGTGTGTGGCTGAGGATCAATCCTGAGAGTGTGTGGATCAGGATCATACTGAAAATGTGTGGATGATGATCAATCCTGAGAGTGTGCTGATCAGTATCAATCCTGAGAGCTTGTGGATCAGGATCAACCCTAAGAGTGTGTGGATCAGCATGAATCCTGCGAGTGTGTGTATCAGGATCAATCCTGAGAGTGTTGGGTATCAGCTTCAGTCCTGAGCGTGTGTGGATCAGGATCACACCTGAGTGTGTTGGGGGTCATGATCAATCCTGAGAGTGTGTGGATCAGGTGCACACTGAGAGTGTGTGGATGAGGATCAATCCTGAGAGTTTGTAGATCAGTGTCAATCCTGAGAGTGTGTGGATCACGGTTAATCCTCAGAGTTTGTCAGGATCAATCCTGAGAGTGTGTGGATCAGGATCAACCATAAGAGTGTGTGGATCAGCATGAATCCTGCGAGTGTGTGTATCAGGATCAATCCTGAGAGTGTTGGGTATCAGCTTCAGTCCTGAGCGTGTGTGGATCAGGATCACACCTGAGTGTGTTGGGGGTCATGATCAATCCTGAGAGTGTGTGGATCAGGTGCACACTGAGAGTGTGTGGATGAGGATCAATCCTGAGAGTTTGTAGATCAGTGTCAATCCTGAGAGTGTGTGGATCACGGTTAATCCTCAGAGTTTGTCAGGATCAATCCTGAGAGTGTGTAGATAATGATCAACCCTGAGAGTGTGTTGATCAGGAACAATCATTAGAGTGTGTGGATCAGGATCAATCCTGAGAGTATGTGGATCAGTTTGAATCCTGAGAATGTGTGGATCAGGGTGAACCCTGCGAGTGTGTTGATCAGCATCAATCCAGAGAATGTTTGGATCAGGATAAATCCTGAGAGTGTGTGAATCAGGATTAATCCTGATATTGTGTTGATCAGGATCAACCCTGAGCTTGTGTGCATTGGGATCAATCCCGAGAGAGTGTGAATCAGGATCAATCCTGATAGTGTGTGGCTCAGGATCAATCCTGAGAGTGTGTGGATCAAGATCAATCCTGACAGTGTGTGGATCAGGATCAATATTGAAAATGTGTGGATGATGATCAACCATGAGAGTGAGATGATGAGGATCAATCCTGAGAGTGTGCTGATCAGGATCAATCCTGAGAGCGTGTGTATCAGGATCAATCCTAACAGTGTGGGGTATCAGCTTCAGTCCTGAGCGTGTGTGGATCAGGATCAATGCGGAGAGTGTGTGGATCAGGATCAATACTGAAAATGTGTGGATGATAATCCATCATGAGAATGTGGGTTATCAGCTTCAGTCCTGTGCGTGTGTTGATCAGGATCAATGCTGAGAGAGTGGGGCATCTGGATCTATCGTGAGAGTGTGTGCATCATGTGCACACTGAGAATGTGTGGATCAGGATCAATCCTGTGCGTGTGTGGATCAGAATCAACACTGTGAGTGTGTGGATTTAGGATCAATCCTGAGTGTGTGTGTGTTATCAGGATCAATCCTGAGTGTGTGTGGATCAGGATCAATCCTGAGACTGGTGGATCAGGATCAAGCCTGATAGTGTGTGGATCAAGGTGAATCCTGAGAGTCTGTGGATCAGGATGACTCCTCAGAGTGTGTGGATCGGGATCAATCCTGAGCGTGAGTGGATCAGTATCAACGCTGAAAGTGTGTAGGATTAGGATCAATCATGAGAGTGTGTTGGGTCAGGATCAACCCTGAGGGCGAGTGGATCAGGATTAACCCGGAGAGTGTGTTGCTCAGGATCAATCCTGAGAGTGTGTGGATCAGGGTCAAGGCTGAGAGTGTGTGGATCAGGATCAATGCTGAGAGTGTGTGTATCAGAATCAATCCTGAAAGTGTGTGGATCAGGATCAATACTGAAAATGTGTGGATGATGATCAGTCACGAGAGTGAGGTGATCAGGATCAATCCTCATAGCGTGTGGATCAGGATCAACCCTTAGAGTGTGTGGAACATCATGAATCCGGCGAGTGTGTGTATCAGGATCAATCCTGAGGGTGTGGGGTATCAGCTTCAGTCCTGAGCTTGTGTAGATCAGTGTCAATCCTGAGAGAGTGTGGATCACGGTCAATCCTGCGAGTGTATCAGGAACAATCCTGAGGGTGCGTGGATCATGATCAACCCTGAGAGTGCATTGATCATGCACAATCATTAGAGTGCGTGGATCAGGATCATTCCTGAGAGTGTGTGGATCAGGATCAATCCTGAGAGTGTGTGGATCAGTTTGAATCCTTGAGAATGTGTGGGTCAAGATGAATCCTGGGAGTCTGTGGATTGGGATGAGTCTTGATATTGTGTGGATCGGGATCAATCCTGAGAGTGAGTGGATCAGGATCAATGCTGAGAGTATGTGGGATTAGAATCAATCCTGAGAGTGTGTTGGGTCAGTATCAACCCTGAGGGTGAGTCGATCAGGATCAACCCGCTGAGTGTGTGGATCAGGATCAATCCTGAGAGTGTGTGGATCAGGGTCAAGGCTGAGAGTGTGTGGGTCAGGATCAATCCTGAGAGTGTGTGGATCAGGGTGAATCCTGAGAGTGTGTGGATAGGGATGAATCCTTAGAGTGCGTGGATCGGGATCAATCCTGAGCTTGAGTGGATCACGATCAACGCTGAGAGTGTGTCAGGATCAATACTGAAAATGTGTGGATGATGATCAATCATGCGAGTGATGTGATGAGGGTCAATCCTGAGAGTGTGCTGATCAGGATCAATCCTGAGAGCGTGTGGATCAGGAGCAACCCTAAGAGTTTGTGGATCAGCATGAATCCTGCGAGTGTGTGTATCAGGATCAATCCTGAGAGTTTGTGGACCACGATCAATCCTGAGAGTATGTGGATCAAGGTGAATCCTGAGAGTCTGTGGATCGGGATGAGTCCTCAGATTGTGTGGATCGGGAGCCATCCTGAGTGTGAGTGGATAAGGATCAACGCTGAGAGTTTGTGGGATTAAGATCAATCCTGAGAGTGTGTTGCGTCAGGATCAACCCGCAGGGTGAGTGGATCGGGATCAACCCGGAGAGTGTGTGGATCAGGTTCAATCCGGAGAGTGTGTGGATCAGGATCAATCTTGAGAGTGTGTGGATCAGGATCAATCCTGATAGTGTGTGGATCATTTTGAATCATGAGAGCATGTGGATCGGGATGAATACTGAGAGCGTGTGGATCAGGATCAATCCTGAGCGTGAGTGGATCAGGATCATCGATGAGAGCGCTTGGGATGAGGCGCAATCCTGAGAGTGTGTGGCATCGGGGTTAATCCTGATAGTGTGTTGATCAGGATCAACCCTGAGAGTGTGTGGATCTGGATCAATCCTGAGAGTGTGCTGATCAGGATCAATCCTGAGAGCATGTGAATCAGGATCAATCTTGAGAGCACGTGGATCAGAATCAACCCTGAGAGCGCGTGAATCTGGATAAACGCTGAGAGTGTGTGAATCAGGATCAATCCTGGAGTGTGTGGATCAGGATCAACCCTGAGAGAGCAAGGGTTAAGGTTCAATCCTGAGAGTGTGTGGATCAGGGTCAACCCTGCGAGTGTGTCGATCAGCATCAATCCAGAGAATGTGTGGATCAGGATCAAACCTGAGACTGTAATGGATCAAGCTCAATCATGAGATTCTGTGGATCAGTATCAATCCTGAGAGTGTGTTGATCAGGATCAATCCTGAGAGTGTTTGAATCAGGATTCATGCTGATAGTTTGTTGATCAGGATCAACCCTGAGAGTGTGTGCATTGGGATCAATCCCGAGAGAGTGTGAATCAGGATCAATCCTGATGTGTGTGGCTCGGATCAATCCTGAGAGAGTGTGGATCAGGATCAATCCTGAGAGTGTGTGGATCAGGATCAATACTGAAAATGTGCGGATGATGATCAGTCATGAGAGTGAGGTGATGAGGATCAATCCTGAGAGTGTGCTGATCAGTATCAATCCTGAGAGTGTGTGGATCAGAATCAGCCCTATGAGATTGGGGGTTAAGGTTCAATACTGAGAGTGTATGGATCAGGTTCACACTGAGAGTGTTTGGATCGGGATCAATCCTGTGAGTGTGTGGATCAGGGTGAATCTTGAGAGTATGTGGATCAGGATGAATCCTGAGAGCGTGTGGATCAGGATCAATCCTAAGCGTGAGTGGATCAGGATCATTGCTGAGAGCGCTTTGGATCAGGAGCAATCCGGAGAGTGTGTGGAATCAGGATCAATCCTGAGAGCATGTGGATCAGAACCAACCCTGAGAGCGAGTGGATCAGGATAAACGCTGAGAGTCTGTGAGTCAGGATCAATCCTGAGAGTGTGTGGATCAGGGTCAATCCTGAGATTGTTTGGATCAGGATCAATCCTGAGAGAGTGTTGATCAGGATCAATCCTGAGAGTGTGTGAATCAGGATTAATCCTGATAGCGTGTTGATCGGGATTAACCCTGAGCGTGTGTGCATTGTGATCAATCCCGAGAGAGTGTGAATCAGGATCAGTCCTGATAGTGTGTGGCTGAGGATCAATCCTGAGAGCGTTTGGATCAGGATCAATCCTGAGAGCGTGTGGATCAGGATCTATACTGAAAATGTGTGGATGATGATCAATCCTGAGAGTGTGCTGATCAGGATCAATCCTGAGAGCGTGTGGATCAGGATCAACCCTAAGAGTGTGTGGATCATCATGAATCCTGCGAGTGTGTTTATCAGGATCAATCCTGAGAGTTTGGGGTATCAGCTTCAGTCCTGAGCGTGTGTGAATCAGGATCAATCCTGAGAGTGTGGGGGTTCAGGATCACTCCTGAGAGTGTGTGGATCAGGATCAATCCTGAGAGTCTGTGGATCAGTGTCAATCCGGAGAGTGTGTGGATCAGGATCAATCCTTACAGTGTGTGGATCAGGATCAACCCAGAGAGTGCTTTGATCAGGAACAATCATTAGAGTGTGTGGGTCAGGATCAGTGTCAATCCTGAGAGAGTGTGGATCACGGTCAATCCTGAGAGTGTGTCAGGATCAATCCTGAGGGTTTGTGGATCATGATCAACCCTGAGAGTGCGTTGATCAGGAACAATCATTAGAGTGTGTGGGTCAGGATCATTCCTGAGAGTGTGTGGACCGGATCAATCCTGAGAGTGTGTGGATCATGGTGAATCCTGAAAGTGTGTGGATCGGGATGAATCCTTAGAGTGTGTGCATCACGATCAATCCTGAGCTTGAGTGGATCACGATCAACGCTGAGAGCGCTTGGGATCATGATTAATGCTGAGAGTGTTTGGAATCTGGTTGAATCCTGAGAGCATGTGGATCAGAATCAACCCTGAGAGCGAGTGGATCAGGATAAACACTGAGAGTGTGTGAATCAGGATCAATCCTGAGAGTGCGTTGATCAGGATCAATCCTGAGAGTGTCTGAATCAGGAGTAATCCTGATAGTGTGATGATCAGGATCAACCCTGAGAGTGTGTGCATTGAGATCAATCCCGAGAGAGTGTGTATCAGGATCAATCCTGATAGTGTGTGGCTCAGCAACAACCCTGAGATTGTGTGGATCAGGATCAATCCTGAGAGTGTGTGGATCAGGATAAATACTGAAAGTGTGTGGATGATGATCAATCATGAGAATGAGGTGATGATGATCAATCCTGAGAGTGTGCTGATCAGGATCAATTCTCAGAGCGTGTGGATCAGGATCAACCCTAAGAGTTTGTGGATCAGCATGAATCATGCGAGTGTGTTTATCAGGATCAATCATGAGAGCGTGGGTTATCAGCTTCAGTCCTGAGCGTGTGTGGATCAGGATCAATCCTGAGAGTGTGGGGGATCAGGATCAATACTGAGATTGTGTGGATCAGGTGCACACTGAGACTGTGTGGATCAGGATGAATTCTGTGAATGTTTGGATCAGGCTCAACACTGTGAGTGTGTGGATTCAGGATCAATCCTGAGAGTGTGTCGGATCAGGATCAATCCTGTGTGTGTGGATCAGGATCAATCCAGAGAGTGTGTGGACCACGATCAATTCTGAGAGTATGTGGATCAAGGTGAATCCTGAGAGTCTGTGGATCGGGATGAGTCCTCAGATTGTGTGGATCGGGAGCCATCCTGAGTGTGAGTGGATAAGGATCAACGCCGAGAGTTTGTGGGATTAAGATCAATCCTGAGAGTGTGTTGCGTCAGGATCAACCCGCAGGGCGAGTGGATCAGGATCAACCCGGAGAGTGTGTGGATCAGGTTCAATCCGGAGAGTGTGTGAATCAGGATTCATGCTGATAGTTTGTTGATCAGGATGAACCCTGAGAGTGTGTGCATTGGGATCAATCCCGAGAGAGTGTGACTCAGGATCAATCCTGATGTGTGTGGCTCGGATCAATCCTGAGAGTGTGTGGATCAGGATCAATCCTGAGAGTGTGTGGATCAGGATCGATACTGAAAATGTGTGAATGATGATCAGTCATGAGAGTGAGGTTATGAGGATCAATCCTGAGAGTGTGCTGATCAGGATCAATCCTGAGAGCGTGTGGATCAGGATCAACCATAAGAGTGTGTGGATCAGCATGAATCCTGCGAGTGTGTATATCAGGATCAATCAGGAGAGTGTGTGGATCAGGGTGAATCCTGAGAATATGTGGATCGGGATGAATCCTGAGAGCGTGTGGATCAGGATCAATCCGGAGCCTGAGTGGATCAGGATTATCGGTGAAAGCGCTTGGGATCAGGATCAATCCTGAGAGTGTGGGGGATCAGGATCAATCCTGAGAGTGTGTGGATCAGGTGCATACTGAGAGTGTGTGGATCAGGATCAATCCTGAGAGTCTGTGGATCAGCGTCAATCCTGAGAGTGTGTGGATCAGGATCAATCCTGAGAGTTTGTAGATTAGTGTCAATCCTGAGAGTGTGCGGATCACGGTCAATCCTCAGAGTGTTTCAGGATCAATCCTGAGAGTGTGTGGATCATGATCAACCCTGAGAGCGCGTTGATCAGGAACAATCATTAGAGTGTTTGGATCAGGATCAGATCATTCCTGAGAGTGTGTGGATCAGGATCAATCCTGAGAGTGTGTGGGTCAGTTTGAATCCTGAGAATGCGTGGATCAGGGTGAATCCTGGGAGTCTGTGGATTGGGATCAGTCCTGATATTGTGTGGATCGGTATCAATCTTGAGAGTGAGTGGATCAGGATCAATGCTTAGAGTATGTGGGATTAGGATCATTCCTGAGCGTGTGTTGGGTCAGTATCAACCCTGAGGGCGAGTGGATCGGGATCAACCCGGAGAGTGTGTGGATCAGGGTCAAGGCTGAGAGTGTGTGGATCAGGATCAATCCTGAGGGTGTGTGAATCAGGATCAATCCTGAGAGTGTGTGGATCAGGATCAATCCTGAGAGTGTGTGGATCAGGATCAATCCTGTGAGTGTGTGGAACAGGATCAATCCTGAGAGAGTGTGGGATCAGGATCAATCCTGAGATGATGTGGATCAGAATCAACCCTGAGAGCGAGTGGATCAGGATAAATGCTGAGAGTGTGTGAATCAGGATCAATCCTGAGAGTGTGTGGATCAGGGTCAATCCTGAGATTGTTTGGATCAGGATCAATCCTGAGAGTGAGTTGATCAGGATCAATCCTGAGAGTGTGTCAATCAGGATTAATCCTGATAGTGTGTTGATCAGGATCAACCCTGAGAGTGTGTGCATTGGGATCAATCCCGAGAGAGTGTGAATCAGGATCAATTATGATAGTGTGTGGCTCAGGATCAATCCTGAGTGTGTGTGGATCAGGATCAATCCTGAGAGTGTGCTGATCAGGATCAATACTGAAAATGTGTGGATGATGATCAATCATGCGAGTGAGGTGATGAGCGTCAATCCTGAGAGTGTGATGATCAGGATCAATCCTGAGAGCGTGTGGATCAGGATCAACCCTAAGAGTGTGTGGATCAGCATGACTCCTGCGAGTGTGTGTATCAGGATCAATCCTGAGAGTGTGGGGGATCAAGATCAACCCTGAGAGTGTATGGTTCATGATCAGTCCTGAGAGTGTACGGATCAGGATCAACCCTGAGAGAGCTGGGGTTATGGTTGAATCCGGAGAGTGTGTGGATCAGGATCAACCCTGAGACTGTCTCGATCAGCATCAATCCTCAGATTGTTTGGATCAGGATCAATCCTGAGAGTGAGTGGATGAGGATCAATCCTGAGTGTTTGGATCAGGATTATTTCATGAGAGTGTGTGGATCAGGATCAATCCTGAGAGTGTGTGAATTAGGATTAATCCTGATAGTGTGTTGATCAGGATCAATCCTGAGAGTGTTTGGATCGGGATTATTTCATGAGAGCGTGTGGATCAGGATCAAACCTGAGAGTGTGTGAATTAGGATTAATCCTGATAGTGTGTTGATCACGATCAATCCTGAGAATTTTTGCATTGCGATCAACCCGGAGAGTGAGTGAATCAGGATCAATCCTGAGAGTGTGTGGATCAGGATCAATCCTGAAAATGTGCTGAAGAAGATCAATCATGAGAGTGAGGTGATGAGGATCAATCCTGAGAGTGTGTGGATCAGGATCAACCCTAAGAGTGTGTGGATCAGCATGAATCCTCCGAGTGTGTGTATCAGGATCAATCCTGAGAGTGTGTGACTCAGTGTCAATCCTGATATCTTTTGGATCAGGATCAATCCTGAGAGTGAGGGGAATCAGGTTCAATCCTGAGTGTGTGTGGATCAGGAACAATCCGGAGAGTGTGGGGATCAGGATCAATCCTCAGAGTGTGTGGATCAGGTGCACACTGAGAGTGTGTGGATCAGGATCAATCCTGACAGTGTGTGGATCAGGGTCAATCCTGAGGTTGTTTGGATCAGAATCAATCCTGAAAGTGAGTGGATCAGGATCAATCCTGAGAGTGTGTGAAGTAGGATTAATCCTGATAGTGTTTTGATGAGGATCAATCCTAAGAGTGTGTGGATCAGGATAAATCCTATGAATGTGTGGATCAGCATGAATCCTGCGAATGTGTTTATCAGGATCAATCCTGAGACTGTGTGACTCAGGGTCAATCCTGATATCTTTTGGATCAAGATCAACCCTGAGAGTGTGGGGTATCAGGTTCAAACCTGAGCGTGTGTGGATCAGGATCAATCCTGAGAGTGCGGGGTATCAGGATAAATCCTCAGAGTGTGTGGATCAGGTGCACACTGAGAGTGTGTGGATCAGGATCAATCCTGAGAGTTTGTAGATCAGTGTCAATCCTGAGAGTGTGTGCATCAGGGTCAATCCTGAGAGTATGTCAGGATTAATCATGAGAGTGTGTGGATCATGATCAAGTCTGTGAGTGTGTGGGATCAGGATCAATCCTGAGAGCATATGGATCAGGATCAATCCTGAGAGTGTGTATATCAGCATCAATCCTGAGAATGTGTGGATCAGGGTGAATCCTGGGAGTGTGTGGATTGGGATCAATCCTGACATTGTGTGGATCGGGATCAATCCTGAGAGTGAGTGGATCAGGATCAACGCTGAGAGTGTGGGGGATTAGGATCAATCCTGAGAGTGTGTTGGGTCAGGATCAACCCTGAGAGCGAGTGGATCAGAATCAACCCTGTAAGAGCGGGGGTTAAGGTTCAATCCAGATTTTGTGTGGATCAGGTGCATACTGATAGTGTGTGGGTCAGTGTAAATCCTGAGAGTGTCTGGAACAGGGTGAATCCTGTGAGTGTGTGGATTAGGATCAACACTGTGAGTGTGTAGGTTCAGGATCAATCCTGAGAGTGTGTGGGATCACGATCAATCCTGAGTTTGTGTGGATCAGGATCAAGCCTGAGCGTGAGTGGATCAGGATCAATGCTGAGAGTGTGTAAATCAAGAGCAATCCTGTGAGTGTGTGTAATCAGGACCAATCCTGAGAGCATGTGGATCAGAATCAACCCTGAGATCGAGTGGATCAGGATCAACACTGAGAGTATGTGAATCAAGATCAATTCTGTGAGTGTGTGAAACAGGATCAACCCTGAGAGTGTCTCAGTCAGCATCAATCCTGACAGTGTGTCGATCAGGATAACACTGTGAGTGCGGGGGATAAGGTTCAATCCTGAGAGTGTGGGAGATCAGTATCAATCTTGAGAGTGTGTGGATCGGGATCAAACCAGTGAGTGTGGGGGATAAGGTTCAATCCGGAGAGTGTGGGGGATCAGGATCAACCCTGAGAGTGTGTGGTTCATGACCAGTCCTGAGAGAGCGGGGGTTATGGTTAAATCCGGAGAGTGTGTGCATCAGAATCAACCCTGAGACTGCCTCGATCAGCATCAATCCTGAGATTGTTTGGATCAGGATAAATCCTGAGAGTGAGTGGATCAGGATAAATCCTGAGAGTGTGTGGATCAGGATCAATCCTGAAAATGTGTGGATGAAGATCAATCTTGAGAGTGAGGTGATGAGGATCAATCCTGAGAGTGTGTGACTCCGTGTCAATCCTGATATCGTTTTGATCAGGATCAACCCTGAAGGTGTGGGGTATCAGGTTCAATCCTGAGCATGTGTGGATCAGGATCAATCCGGAGAGTGTGGGGGATCAGGATCAATCCTCAGAGTGTGTGGATCAGGTGCACACTGAGATTGTGTGGATCAGGATCAATCCTGAGATTGTTTGGATCATGATCAATCCTGAGAGTGATTGGATCATGATCAATACTGAGAGTGTTTGGATCAGGATTATTTCATGAGAGTATGTGGATCAGGATCAATCCTGAAAGTGTGTGAATTAGGATTAATCCTGATAGTGTGTTGATCAGGATCAATCCTGAGAGTTTGTGAATTGCGATCAACCCCGAGAGTGTGTGAATCAGGATCAATCCTGATAGTGTGTTGATCAGGATCAATCCTGAGAGTGTGTGGAAAAGGATCAATCCTGCGAGTGTGTGCATCAGGATCAATCCTGAAAATGTGCGGAAGAAGATCAATCATGAGAGTGAGGTGATGAGGATCAATCCTGGGAGTGTGTGGATCAGGATCAACCTTAAGAGTGTATGGATCAGCATGAATCCTGCGAGTGTGTGTATCAGGATCAATCCTGAGTGTGTGTGGATCAGGATCAATCCGGAGAGTGTGGGGGATCAGGATCAATCCTCAGAGTGTGTGGGTCAGGTGCACACTGAGAGTGTGTGGATCAGGATCAATCCTGACAGTGTGTGAATCAGGATCAACCCTGAGAGTGTCTCAATCAGCATCAATCCTGAGAGTGTGTCGATCAGGATCAACACTGTGAGTGCGGGGATAAGGTTCAATGCGGAGAGTGTGGGGGATCAGAATCAACCCTGAGAGTGCGTGGTTCAGGTTCAATCCTGAGAGTGTGCAGACCAGGATCAACTTTGAGAGTGTGTGGATCAGAATGAATCCTGAGAGTGTGTGGTTCAGGGTCAAGGCTGAGAGAGTGTGGTTCATGATCAATCCTGAGAGGGTGCGGATCAGCATAAATCCAGAGAATGTGCAGATCAGGATCAACGCTGAGAGTGTGTGGGAACAAGATCAATAATGAGATTCTGTAGATCAAGATGAATCCTGAGAGTGTGTGTATCAGGGTCAATCCTGAGATTGTTTGGATCAGGATCAATCCTGAGAGGGAGTGGATCAGGATCAATCCTGAGAGTGTGCAGATCAGGGACAATCCTGAGATTGTTTGGATCAGGATCAATCCTGAGAGTGAGTGGATCAGGATCAATCCTGAGAGTGTGTTGATCAGGATTATTTCATGAGAGTGTGTGGTTCAGGATAAACACTGAGAGTGTGTGGATCAGGATCAACCCTGAGATTGTGTGGATCAGAATGAATCCTGAGAGTGTGTGGATCAACGTCAAGGCTGAGAGTGTGTGAATCTTGATCAACCCTGAGAGGGTGTGGATCAGCATTAATCCAGAGAATGTGTAGATCAGGATGAATCCTGGGAGTGTGTGGATCAGGGTCAATCCTGACATTGTGTGGATCGGGATCAATCCTGAGAGTGAGTGGATCAGGATCAACACTGAGAGTGTGTGGGATTAGGATCAATCCTGAGAGTGTGTTGGGTCAGGATGAACCCTGAGAGCGAGTGTATCAAGATCAACCTGGAGAGTGTGTCGATCAGGCTCAATCCTGTGAGTGTGTGGATCAGGGTGAATCCTGATTGTGTGTGGGATCATGATCAATCCTGAGAGTGTGTGGATCAGGATCAATCCTGAGTGTGTGTCGATGAGGATCAACGCTGAGAGTGTGTGAATCAGGAGCAATCCTGAGAGTTTGTGGAATCAGGACCAAGCCTGAGAGCATGTGGATCAGAATGAACCCTGGGAGCGAGTGGATCAGGATCAACGCTGAGAGTATGTGAATCAGGAGCAATCCTGAGAGTGTGTGGAATCAGGACCAAGCCTGAGAGCATGTGGATCAGAATCAACCCTGGGAGCGAGTGGATCAGGATCAACGCTGAGAGTATGTGAATCAGGATCAATCTTGAGAGTGTGTGGATCTGGATAAACCCTGAGAGAGCAGGGGTTAAGGTTCAAACCTGAGAGTTTGTGGATCAGGTTCAACCCTGAGAATGTGTCGATCAGCATCAATCCTGAGAGTGTTTGGATCAGGATCAACCCTGTGAGTGCGGGGAATAAGGTTCAATCCTGAGAGTGTGAGGGATCAGGATCAATCGTGAGAGTGTGTGGATCAGGATCAACCCTTTGAGTGCGGGGAATAAGGTTCAATCCTGAGAGTGTGTTGTTTCAGGTTCAATCTTGAGACTGCGCAGATCAGGATCAAACCAAAGAGTGTGTGGATCAGAATGAATCCTGAGAGTGTGTGGATCAGGGTCAAGTCTAAGAGCGTGTGGATCATGATCAATCCTGAGTGGGTGTGGATCAGCATAAATCCAGAGAATATGCGGATCAGGATCAACCTTGAGAGTGCATGGGATCAAGATCAATCATAAGATTCTGTGGATCATGATCAATCCTGAGAGTGTGTGGATCAGGGTCAATCCTGAGATTGTTTGGATCAGGTTCAAACCTGAGAGTGAATGGATCAAGATCAATCCTGAGAGTGTACGGATCAGGATCAACCCTGAGAGTATGTGGATCAGAATGAATCCTGAGAGTGCGTGGATCAGGGTCAAGGCCGTGAGTGTGTGTATCAGGATCAATCCTGAGAGGGTGTGGATCAGCATAAATCCAGAGAATGTGTGGATCAGGATCAACTCTGAAAGTGTATGGGATCAAGATCAATCATGAGATCAGGAGAGGGTGTGGATCAGGATCATTCCTGATAGTGTGTGGATCAGTCTCAAACCTGAGATTATTTGGATCAGGATCAATCCTGAGATTGAGTCGATCAGGATCAAACCTGAGAGTATTTGGATCAGGATTATTTCATGAGAGTGTGTGGAACAGAATCAATCCTGAGACTGTGTGCATTGGGAGCAATCCTGAGAGTGTGTGAATCAGGATCACTCCTGATAGTGTGTTGATCAGGATCAATCCTGGGAGTGTGTGGATCAGGATCAATCCGGAGAGTGTGTGGATCAGGATCATTCCTGAAAATGTGTGGATGATGATCAATCATGTGAGTGAGGTGATGAGGATCAATGCTGAGAGTGTGCTGATCAGGCTCAATCCTGAGCGCGTTTGGATCTGGATCAAACCTAAATGTGTGTGGATCAACATGAATCCTGTGAGTGTGTGTATCAGGATCAATCCTGAGAGTGTGTGCCTCAGGGTCAATCCTGATAACGTGTGGATCAGGATCAACCCTGAGAGTGTGGGGTATCATGTTCTATCCTGAGCGTGAGTGGATCATGATCAACACTGAGAGTGTGTGGAAACAGGTTCAATCCTGAAAGCATGTCGATCAGGATCATCCCTGAGAGTGTGGTGGATCAGGTTCAAACCAGGTAATGTGTGGGATCAGGATCAATCCTGAGAGCATGTGGACCACGATCAACCCTGAGAGAATGCGACATTAGGTTCAATCCGGAGAGTGTGTTGATCAGGAACAATCATGAGAGTGTGTGGATCAGGCTCATTCCTGAGATTGTGTGGAAATTGATCAATCCTGAGAGTGTGTAGATCAGTGTGAATCCTGAGAATGTTTGGATCAGGTGGAATTCTGGGAATCTGTGGATTGGGATCAATCCAGACAGTGTGTGGATCGGGATCAATCCTGGGAGTGAGTGGATCAGGATCAATCCTGAGAGTGTGTTGCGTCAGGATGAACCCTGAGAGCGAGTGGATCAAGATCAACCCGGAGAGTGTGTGGATCAGGATCAATCCTGAGAGTGTGTGGATCAGGTGCACGCTGAGAGTGTGTAGATCAGTGTAAATCCTGAGAGTGTGTGGTTCAGGGTGAATCCTGAGTGTGTGTGGGATCAGGGTCAATCCTGAGAGTGGGTGGATCAGGATCAATCCTGAGTGTGTGTGGATGAGGATCAACGCTGAGAGTGTGTGAATCAGGAGCAATCCTGAGAGTGTGTGGAATCAGGACCAAGCCTGAGAGCATGTGGATCAGAATCAACCCTGGGAGCGAGTGGATCAGGATCAACGCTGAGAGTGTGAATCAGGATCAATCCTGAGAGTGTGTGGATCTGGATAAACCCTGAGAGAGCGGTGGTTAAGGTTTAATCCTGAGAGTGTGTGGATCAGGTTCAACCCTGAGAGTGTCTCGATCAGCATCAATCCTGAGAGTGTGTGGATCAGGATCAACCCTGTGAGTGTGGGTAATAAGGTTCAATCCTGAGAGTGTGTGGTTACGTTCAATCTTGAGAGTGCGCAGATCAGGATCAATCCTGAGAGTGCATGGGATCAAGATCAATCATGAGATTCTGTGGATCATGATCAATCCTGAGAGTGTGTGGATCAGGGTCCATCCTGAGATTGTTTGGATCATGATCAAACCTGAGAGTGAGTGGATCAGGATCAATCCTGAGAGTGTGCGGATCAGGATCAGCCCTGAGAGTATGTGGATCAGAATGAATCCTGAGAGTGCGTGAATCAGGGTCAAGGCTGAGAGTGTGTGGATCAGGATCAATCCTGAGAGGGTGTGGATCAGCATAAATCCAGAGAATGTGTGGATCAGGATCAACCCTGAGAGTGTATGGGATCACGATCAATCATGAGATCCTGTGTATCAGGATCATTCCTGACAGTGTGTGGATCAGTCTCAATCCTGAGATTAGAACAGAATTACCTGGAAAAACTCAGCAGGTCTGGCAGTATCGGTGGAGAAGAAAAGAGTTGACGTTTCGGGTCCACATGACCCTTCAACAGAACTGAAGTATAGTTAGGAGAGGGGTGAAATATAAGCTGGTTTAAGGTGGGGGGTGGGGGGAGAGAAGTTGAGGGTGGGGTGGTTGTAGGGACAAGCAAGCAGTGATAGGAGCAGATAATCAAAAGATGTCACAGCAGAAGGATCAAAGAGATGTTGAAGGTGGTGATATTATCTAAGAAAAGTGCTAATTAAGAATGGATGGCAGGACACTCAAGGTACAGCTCTAGTGGGAGTGGGGTGGAAAGATTGACAAGGTATTAGTTGTAGATTTAAAAATAATGGAAATAGGTGGGAAAAGAAAAATCTATATAAATTATTGAAAACAAAAAAAAACACAAAAGGGAGCGGGAGGAAACGGGGTGGGAATGGGGCGAGGGGGTGTTTAAGATCTAAAGTTGTTGAATTCAATATTCAGCCCGGAAGGCTGTAAAGTGCCTAGTCGGAAGATGAGGTGCTGTTCCTCCATTTTGCGTTGGGCTTCACTGGAACAATGCAGCAAGCCAAGGACAGACATGTGGGCAAGAGAGCAGGGTGGAGTGTTAAAATGGCAAGCAACAGGGAGGTTTGGGTCTTTCTTGTGGACAGACCGCAGGTGTTCTGCAAAGTGGTCGCCCAGTTTGCGTTTGGTCTCTCCAATGTAGAGGAGACCGCATTGGGAGCAATGAATGCAGTAGACTATGTTAGGGGAAATGCAAGTGAAATGCTGCTTCACTTGGAAGGAGTATTTGGGCCCTTGGCCGGTGAGGAGAGAGGAAGTGAAGGGGCAGGTGTTGCATCTTCTGTGTGGGCATGGGGAGGTGCCATAGGTGGGGGTTGAGGAGTAGGGGATGATGGAGGAGTGGACGAGAGTGTCCCGGAGGGAACGATCCCTATGGAATGCCACCAGGGGGGGTGAAGTGAAGATGTGTTTGGTGGTGGCATCATACTGGAGTTGGCGTAAATGGCGGACGATGATCCTTTGAATGCGGAGGCTGGTGGGGCGATAAGTGAGGACAAGGGGGACCCTATCATGTTTCTGGGAGGGAGGAGAAGGCGTGAGGGTGGATGCGCGGGAGATGGGCCGGACACATTTGAGGGCCCTGTCAACGACCGTGGGTGGAAAATGTCGGTTAAGGAATAAGGAGGACATGTCAGATGAACTGTTTTTGAAGGTAGCATCATCAGAACAGATGTGACGGAGGTGAAGGAACTGAGAGAATGGGATGGAATCCTTACAGGAAGCGGGGTGTGAGGAGCTGTAGTCGAGGTAGCTGTGGGAGTCGGTAGGCTTGTAATGGATATTGGTGGACAGTCTATCATCAGAAATTGAGACAGAGAGGTCAAGGAAGTGAAGAGAAGTGTCAGAGACGGACCATGTGAAAATGGAGGGGTGGAGATTGGAAGCAAAATTAATAAATTTTTCCAGGTCCCAACGAGAGCATGAAGCAGCACCGAAGTAATCATCGATGTACTGGAGAAAGAGTTGTGGGAGGGGGCCGGAGTAGGACTGGAACAAGGAATGTTCCACATACCCCATAAAGAGACAGGCATAGCTGGGGCCCATGCGAGTACCCATAGCCACACCTTTTATTTGGAGTAAGTGAGAGGAGTTAAAGGAGAAATTGTTCAGTGTGAGAACAAGTTCAGCCAGACGGAGGAGAGTAGAGGTGGATGGGGATTGTTTGGGCCTCTGTTCAAGGAAGAAGCTAAGGGCCCTCAGACCATCCTGGTGGGGGATGGAGGTGTAGAGGGATTGGACATCCATGGTGAAGAGGAAGCGGTTGGGGCCAGGGAACTGGAAATTGTTGATGTGACGTAAGGTGTCAGAGGAATTACGGCTGTAGGTGGGAAGGGACTGGACAAGGGGAGAGAGAAGGGAGTCAAAATAACGAGAAATGAGTTCCGTGGGGCAGGAACAGGCTGACACGATCGGTCTGCCAGGACAGTTCCGTTTGTGGATTTTGGGTAGGAGGTAGGAGCGGGCCGTCCGAGGTTGGGTGACTATCAGGTTGGAAGCTGTTGGAGGAAGATCTCCAGAGGAGATGAGGTCAGTGACAGTCCTGGAAACAATGGTTTGATGTTCCGTGGTGGGGTCATGGTCCAGGGAGAGGTAGGAGGAAGTGTCTGTGAGTTGACGCTCAGCCTCCACGAGGTAGAGGTCAGTGCGCCAGACAACAACAGCACCACCCATATCAGCGGGTTTGATGACAATGTTGGGGTCGAGGCGATCATGAAGAATCCTGAGAGTCTGTTGATCAGGATGCATACTGATAGTTTATTGATCAGAATCAATCATGAGAGCGAGTGGATCAGGATCAACCCGGAGAGTGTGTGGATCAGGATCAATCCTGAGAGTGTGTGGATCAGGACCAAACCTGTGAGAACGGGGGTTAAGGTTGAATCCTGAGAGTGTGTGGATCTGGTGCACACTGAGAGTGTGTGAGATCAGGATCAATCCTGAGAGTGTGTTGATCAGGATCATTCCTTAGAGTGTGTGGATCAAGGTCAATCCTGAGAGTCAGTGAATCACGATCAATCCTGAGACAGCGTGGATCAGGGTCAATCCGGAGAGTATGGATCAGGATCAATGCTGAGAATTTGGTGATCAGGATCCATCCTGAGAGTTTGTTCATCAGGGTCAATCCTGAAAGTGTGTGAATCAGGATCAATCCTGAGGATGTGTCGACGAGGATCAACCGTGAGTGCGAGGTGATCGTGAAGAATCCTGAGAGTCTGTTGATCAGGATGAATACTGTAAGTTTGTTGATCAGGATCAATCCTGCGAGTGTGTGGATCAGGATCAACCCTGAGAGTGCGTGGATCAGGATCAACCCTGAGAGTGTGTCGATCAGCATCAATCCTGAGAATTTGGGGATCAGGATCAACCCTGTGAGTGCGGGGGATAAGGTTCAATCCTGAGAGTGTGGGGGATCAGGATTAATCCTGAGAGTGTGTGGATCAGGATCAACCTTGTGAGTGCGGGGAATATGGTTCAATCCTGAGAGTGTGGGGGATCAGGATCAACCCTGACAGTGTGTGGATCAGGATCAATCCTGAGAGTGTGCAGATCAGGATCAACCCTAAAAGTGTGAGAATCAGAGTGACTGCTAAGAGTGTGTGGATCAGGATCAATCCTGAGAGTTTGTGGATCGGGATTAATCGTGAGAGTGAGTGGATCAGGATCAACGATGAGACTATGTGGGAACAGGATCAATCCTGCGAGTGTGTGGGGTCAGGATCAATACAGAGAGGGTGTGTTTCAGGATCAACACTGAGAGTGTGTGGGGATCAGGTTCAATCCTGAGAATGGGTGGACCAGGATCAATCTTGTGAATGTAGGGAATAAAGATCAATCCTGAGGGTCAGGGGGCTAAGGATCAATCCTGTGAGTGTGTGAATAAGAATCAATACAGAGAGGTTGTGTTTCAGGATGAACCCTGAGAGTAAGGGGGATCAGCATCAATCCTCAGAGTGTGTGGATCAGGGTCAATCCGTCTGTGGGATCAGGGGTAATCCTGAGAGTGTCTGGATCAGGGTCAATACTGAGAGTGTGTGTATCAGGATCAATCCTGAGAGTGTGTGGATCAGGATCAATCCTGAGAGTATGGGGGATCAGATTCATTCCGGATGTTGTGCGTTAAGGATCAATCCTGTTAGTGTGGAGCATCAGGATCAATGCTGAGAGTGTGTGTAGCAGGGTCAATCCTGAGAGTGTGTGGATCAGGATCAATCCTAAGAATGTGTGGATCAGGATCAACCATGTTAGTGTATAGGATCAGGTTCAATCCTGAGAGTGTGTGTGATCAGGGTCATTCTCGAGGGTGTGCCTTCAGGATCAATCCTGATAGTGCGGGGAATCAGGATCAATCATTCAGAGTGTGTGGATCAGGTGCACCCTGAGAGTGTGTACATCAGGATCAATGCTGAGAGTGTGTGGATCAGGGTCAATCATGAGAGTGTGTCGATCAGGGTTAATCCTGAGAGTCTGTGGGATCAGGGTTAATAAGGAGATTCTGTGGATCAGGGTCAATCCTGAGAGTTTGCGGGATCAGTGTTAATCCTGAGAATGTGTGGATCAGGGTCAACACTGAGAGTGTGTGTATCAAGATCAATGCTGAGAGTGTGTGGATCAGGGTCAACACTGAGGGTCTGTGTATCAGGATCAATCCTGAGAGTGTGTGGATCAGGATCAACCCTGTGAGTGTGTGGGGTCAGGATCAATCCTGAGAGTGTGGGGGATCAGGTTCATTCCGAAGGGTGTGCGTTAATGATCAATCCTGGTAGTGCGGGGCATCAGGATCAATCCTGAGTGTGTATGCATCAGGTGCACCCTGAGAGTGTGTGGATCAGGATCAATGCTGAGAATGTGTGGAGCAGGGTCAATCCTGAGAGTGTGTGGATCACGACCAATCCTGAGAGTGTGTGGATCAGGATCAATCCTGTGTGCATGTGGATCAGGATCAATCCTGAGAGTGTCGTGGATCAGGTTCAATCCTGAGGGTGTGTGGATCAGGGTGATTCCTGAGAGTGTGTACATCGGGATCAGTCCTGAGAGTGTGTGGATCGGGATCAATCCTTAGAGTGAGTGGATCAGGATGACCGATGAGATTGTGTGTGACCAGGATCAATGCTGAGAGTGTGTGGAATGAGGATCAATCCTGAGAGCATGTGGATTAGGATCAACCCTGAGAGTATGTGGGATCAGGTTCAATCCTGAGAGTGGGTGGATCAGGATCAACCCGGAAAGTGTGTGGATCAGGATCAATCGTTAGTGTGTGTGGATCAGGATCAGGATTCAATCCTGTCATTGTCGGGTATCAGGGTCAATCCTGAGACTATGTGGATCGGGATCAATCCTGTGATTGTGGGTGATGAGTTTCAATCCTGAGGGTGTGTGGGATAAGGATCAATCCTGTGAGTGTGTGCATCAGGATCAATGGTGAGAGTGTGGTGGATCAGGTTCAAACATGAGGGTGTTTGGATGAGGATCAATCCTGAGAGTGTGTGGATCGTGGTGAATCCTGAGAGAGTTTGGATCAGGGTGAATTCTGAGAGCGTGTGGATCGGGATCAATCCTGAGAGTTTGTGGATCGGGATCAATACTGAGAGTGACTGGATCGGGATCAACAATGAGAGTGTGTGGGATCAGAATCAATTCTGAGAGTGTATAGGATTAGGATCAGTTCTGAGAGCAGGTGGATCAGGATCAACCCTGAGAGTGTAGGGGATCAGGTTCAATGCTGAGAGTGGGTGGATCAGGATCAACCAGGAGAATGTGTGGATCAGGATCAACCCTGAGAGTGTGTGAATCAGGATCAACCCTGTGAGTGCGGGCGCTAAGGTTCAATCCTGAGAGTGAGGGGTATCAGGATCAATCCTGAGATTGGGTGGATCAGGAACAATCCTGTGACTGTGGGGGATAAGATTCAATCCTGAGAGTGTGAGGGAACAGGATCAATGCTGAGTGTGTGTGGATCAGGATCAATCCTGAGAGTCTGTGGATCTGAATCAACACTGAGAATGTGTGGATCAGAATGAATCCTAGGAGGGTGTGGATCAGGTTCAATCCTGAGAGTGAGTGAATGAGGATCAATACAGAGAGGCTGTGGATCAGGATAAACCCTGAGAGTACGGAGGATCAGTTTCAATCCGGAGAGTGTGTCGATCAGGACCAAGTCTGAGATTGTGTGGATCCGGATGATTCCTCAGAGTGTGTGGATCAGGATCAATGCTGAGAGTGTGTAGATCAGGGTCAATCCTCAGAGGGTGTTGATCAGGATCAATCCTGAGAGTGTGTGGATCAGAATCAATCCTGAGAGTGTATGCATCAGCTGCACCCTGAGAGTGCGTGGTACAGGGTCAATCATGAGAGTGTGTGGATCAGGTTCAATCCTGAGAGTGTGTGGATCAGGGTGCATCCTGAGAGTGTGAGAATCAGAGTGACTCCTGAGAGTTTGTGGATCGGGATTAATCGTCAGAGTGAGTGGATCAGGATCAACTATGAGACTGTGTGGGGACAGGATCAATCCTGAGAGTTTGTGGGGATCAGGCTCAATCCTGAGATTGGTGGACCAGGATCAATCTTGTGAATGTGGGGAATAAAGATCGATCCTGAGGGTCAGGGGGCTAAGGATCAATCCTGTGAGTGTGTGAATCAGAATCAATACAGAGAGGGTGTGTTTCAGGATCAGCCCTGAGAGTGTGGGGGAACATTTTCAATCCTGAGCGTGTGTGGATCAGAATCAAATCTGAGATTGTGTGGATCTGAATGAATCCTGAGTGTTTGTGGATCAGGTGCAATCCTGAGAGTGTGTGAATCAGGATCAATCCTGAGAGTGTGTGGATGAGGGTCAATCCTGTGATTGTGGGGGGTAAGGTTCAATCCTGAGAGTGTGAGGGATAAGGATCAATCCTGAGTGTGTGGATCAGGATCAATCCTGTGAGTGTGTGGATCTGAATCAACACTGAGAATGTGTGGATCAGAATGAATCCTGAGAGCGTGTGGATCAGGTTCAATCCTGAGAGTGTGAATCAGGATCAATAAAGAGAGGCTATGGATCAGGATAAACCCTGAGAGTACGGGGGATCAGATTGAATCCTGAGAGTGTGTCGATCAGGATCAAGTCTGAGATTCTGTGGACCGGATGAACCCTGAGATTGTGTGGATCAGGATCAATCCTGAGAGTGTGTGGATAAGGGTCAATCCTGAGAGTGTGTGGATCAGGATCAATCCTGAGAGTGTGTGGGTTCAGGGGCAATCCCAATGGCTTGTGGATCAGGATCAATCCTGACAGTGTGTGGATCAGGACAAATCTTGAGGGTGTGCCCATCAGGATCAATACTGAGAGTGTGTGGGTCAGATTTAATCCTGAGAGTGTGTGCATCACGACGAATCCTGCGTGTGTATGGTTCAGGATCAACCCTGTGAGTGTGTGGGATCAGGATCAATCATGACAGTGTATGCATCAGGTGCACCCTGAGAGTGTGTGGATCAGGATCAATGCTGAGAGTGTGTGGATCAGGGTCAATCCTGAGAGCGTGTGGATCAGGATCAATCCTGAGAGTGTGTTGATCAGGATCAACCCTGTGAGTGTGTGGGATCAGGATCAATCCTGAGAGTGTAGGCATCACGTGCACCCTGAGAGTGTGTGGATCAGGATCAATGCTGAGAGTGTGTGTGAACAGGATCAATCCTGAGTGTGTGTGGGATCAGGATCAATACAGAGAGTGTGCGTTTCAGGATAAAATCACTGAGAGTGTGGGATAACAGGTTCAATCTTGAGAGTCAATGGATCAGGATAAACCTGGAGAGTGTGTGGATCAGGATCAATCCTGAGAGTGTGTGGATCAGGATCAATCCTGTGAGTGTGGGGGTTAAGGTTCAATCCTGAGAAGGTGGGTTAT
The DNA here is from genome assembly GCF_964194155.1 of Cetorhinus maximus. Taxonomy (NCBI): domain Eukaryota; kingdom Metazoa; phylum Chordata; class Chondrichthyes; order Lamniformes; family Cetorhinidae; genus Cetorhinus; species Cetorhinus maximus. Next base: position 63,653,723 of record NC_135887.1, read on the forward strand.
CAGGATCAATCCTGAGAGAGTGTGGATCAGGATCAATCTTGTGATTGTGTGAATCAGAATCAATACAGAGGGTGTGTTTCAGGATCAACCCTGAGAGCACGGGGGATCAGTTTCAATCCTGAGAGTTTGTGGATCGGAATCAACTCTGAGATTGTGTGGATCTGAATGAATCCTGAGAGTTGGTGGATCAGGATCAATCCTGAGAATGGGTGGATCAGGATCAATCCTGAGAGTGTGTGGATCAGGGAGAATATGGAGAGTGTGAGAATCCGGATGACTCCTGTGAGTGTGAGGATCTGTATCAATCCTGAGAGCGTGTGGATCGGGATCAATCCTGAGAGTGAGTGGATCAGGATCAACGCTGAGCGTGTGTAGGATCAGAATCAAATCTGAGAGCATGTGGATGAGGATCAACCCGGAGAGTGTGGGTGAATCAGGTTCAATCATTAGAGTGTGTGGATCAGGATCAATCCTGAGAGTGTGTGGATCAGGATCAATCCTGAGAGAGTGTGGATCACGATCAAACCTATGATTGTTGGGGTTAACGTTCAATCCTGAGGGTTTTGGGGATAAGGTTCAATCCTGTGAGTGTGTGGATCAGGATCAATCCTGAGAGTGTGTGGATCTGAATCAACACTGAGAATGTGTCGATCAGAATGAATCCTGAGAGTGTGTGGATCTTGTTCAATCCTGAGAGTGTGAATCAGGATCAATAAAGAGAGGCTGTGGATCAGGATAAACCCTGAGAGTATGGGGGATCAGATTCAATCCTAAAATTATGTGGATCAGGATCAAGTCTGAGATTCTGTGGAACGGATGAATCTTGAGATTGTGTGGATCAGAATCAATCCTGAGAGTGTGTGGATCAGGGTCAATCCTGAGAGTGTGTGGGTTCAGAGGCAATCCCAATGGCATGTGGATCAGGATCAATCCTGACAGTGTGTGGATCAGGATCAATCATGACAGTGTATGTATCAGGTGCACCCTGAGAGTGTGTAGATCAGGATCAATGCTGACAGTGTGTGGATCAGGGTCAATCCTGAGAGGGTGGGTTATCAGGATCAATAATGAGAGTGTGTGGATCGGGATCAAACCTGAGAGTGTGTGTGAACAGGATCTATCCTGAGTGTGTGTGGGATCAGGATCAATACAGAGAGTGTGTGCTTCAGGATAAAATCACTGACAGTGTGTGGGGTATCAGGTTCAATCCTGCGAGTGGATTGATCAGGATAAACCTGGTGAGTGTGTGGATCAGGATCAATCCTGAGAGTGTGTGGATCAGGATCAATCCTGTGAGTGTGGGGGTTAAGGTTCAATCCTGAGAGGGTGGGTTATCAGGATCAATCCTGAGAGTGTGTGGATCAGGATCAATCTTGTGATTGTGGGGAATAAAGATCAATCCTGAGGGTCAGGGGGATAAGGATCAATCCTGTGAGTGTGTGAATCAGAATCAATACAGAGAGGGTGTGTTTCAGGATCAACCCTGAGAGTACGGGGGATCAGTTTCAATCCTGAGAGTTTGTGGATCAGAATCAACTCTGAGATTGTGTGGATCTGAATGAATCCTGAGAGTTGGTGGATCAGGATCAATCCAGAGAGTGTGTGGATCAGGATAAATTCTGAGAGTGTGTGGATCAGGATCAATGCTCAGAGTGTGTGGATTAGGGTCAATCCTGAGAGTGCGTGCATCAGTTTGAATCCTGAGAGTGTATGGATCAGGATCAATCCTGAGAGTGTGTGGAACAGGGAGAATACTTAGAGTGTGAGAATCCGGTTGACTCCTGTGAGTGTGTGGATCTGGATAAATCCTGAGAGTGTGTGGATCGGGATCAATCCTGAGAGTGAGTGGATCAGGATCAACGCTGAGCGTGTGTAGGATCAGGATCAAACCTGAGAGCATGTGGATGAGGATCAACCCGGAGATTGTGGTTGAATCAGGTTCAATCTTGAGAGTATGTGGATCAGGATCAATCCTGAGAGTGTGTGGATCAGGATCAATCCTGAGAGTGTTTGGATCAGGATCAATCCTAAGAATGTGGTGGATCAGGTTCAATCCTGAGATTGTTTGGATCAGGATCAATCCTGAGAATGTATGAATCAGTTGCACCGTGGGATTGTGTGGATGAGGGTCAATCCTGAGATTGTGTGCATCAGGTTGAATCCTGAGAGTGTGTTGATCAGGATCAATCCTGAGATTGTGTAGGATCAGGATCAAACCTGAGAGCATGTGGATGAGGATCAACCCGGAGAGTGTGGGTGTATCCGGTTCAATCTTGAGAGTGTGTGGATCAGGATCAATCCCGGTAGTGTGTGGATCATGATCAATCCTAAGAGTGTGTGGATCACGATCCACCCTGTGAGTGTGGGGGTTAAGATTCAATCCTGAGAGAGTGGGCCTTCAGGATCAATCCTGAGAATGTGTGGATCGAGATCAATCTTGTGATTGTGGGTGATAAGGTTCAATCCTGAGAGTGTGGGGGATAAGGATCAATCCTGTGAGTGTGTGAATCAGATTCAATCCTGAGAGTGTGTGGATCAGAATCAACTCTGAAATTGTATGGATCTGGATGAATCATGAGAGTGTGTGGATCAGGATTAATCCTGAGACTGTATGGATCAGGGTGAATCCTGAGAGTGTCAGAATCAGAGTGACTCCTGAGAGTGTGTGGATCGGGATCAATTCTGAGAGTGTGTGGATCGATATCAATCCTGAGAGTGAGTGGATCAGGATCAACGATGAGCATTGTGTGGGATCAGGATCTACCCTGAGAGTGTGTGGGATTAGGATCAACCCTGAGAGCATGTGGATCAGGATCAACCCTGAGAGTGTGAGGGATCAGTTTCAATCCTGAGAGTGTGTGGATCAGGACTAATCCAGAGAGTGTGTGGGTTCAGGGGCATTCCCAATGGATTGTGGATCAGGACCAATACTGACAGTGTGTGGAAATGGACAATCCTGAGAGTGTGCCGATCAGGATCAGTGCTGAGAGTGTGGGGGGGATCAGGCTAAATCCTGAGAGTGTGTGGATCAGGTTCAATCCTGAGTGTGTGTCAATCAGGATAATTCCTTACAGTGTGTGGATCAGGGTCAATCCTGAGAGTGTGTGGATCAGAGGCAATCCTGAGAGTGCGGTGATCAGCATCCGTCCTGAGAATGTGTTTTTCAGTTACAATTCTGAGAATGTGTGGATGAGGATCAATCCTGAGATTGAGTTGATCAAGAACAATCGTGACAGTGTGTGGATCATGATCAATCCTGAGAGTGTGTGCGATCATGATCAATCCTGAGAGTGTATGGATCAGGATCAATATGGAGTGTGTGTGGCCCAGGATTAATCCTGAGAGTGTGGGGTATCAGGATCAATCCTGAGAGTGTGTGGATCAGGATCAATCCTGAGAGTATGTGGATCAGGATCATCCCTGTGAGTGTGTGGGATCAGAATCAATCCTGAGAGTGTATGCATCAGGTGCACCCTCAGATTGTGTGGATCAGGATCAATCCTGAGAGTGTTTGGATCAGGATCAATCCTGAGAGTGTATGAATCAGTTGCACCCTTAGAGTGTGCGGTTCAGGGTCAATCCTGAGAGTGTGCGGTTCAGGTTCAATCCTGAGAGTCTGTGGATCAGGATCAACCCTGTGATTGTGGGGAATAAAGATCAATCCTGAGGTGGAATGGGATAAGGATCAATCCTGTGAGTGTGTGAATCAGAATCAATACAGAGAGGGTCTGTTTCAAGATCAACCCTGAGAGGGTGGGGGATCAGTTTCAATCCTGAGAGTGTGTGGATCAGAATCAACTCTGAGATTGTGTGGACCTGAATGAATCCCGAGAGTGTGTGGATTAGGATTAATCCTGAGAGTGTGTGGGTTCAGGGGCAATCCCAATGGCTTGTGGATCAGGATCAATCCTGAGAGTGTGTGGATCAGGTTCAATCCTGAGGGTGTGCCGATCAGGGTCAACCCTGAGAGTGTGGGGGATCAGGATCAAACCTGAGACTGTGTGGATCAGGTTCAATCCTGAGAGTCTATGAATCAGGAACAATCCTGAGAGTGTGTGGATGAGGATCAATCCTGAGTATATGTGGATCAGGATCAACCCTGTGAGTGTGCGGGATCAGAATCAATCCTGAGTGTGTATGCATCAGGTGCACCCTGAGAGTGTGTGGGATAAGGATCAATCCTAAGAGCATGTGGAACAGGATCAACCCTGAGAGCGTGGGAGATCAGCTTCAATCCTGAGAGTGGCTGGATCAGGATCAACCCGGAGAGTGTGGGGGATAAGGATCAATCCTGTGAGTGTGGGGGATAAGGATCAATCCTGAGAGTGGATGCATCAGGTGCACCCTGAGAGTGTATGGATCAGGATCAATGCTGAGAGTGTGTGGATCAGGATCAATGCTGACAGTGTGCAGATCAGGGTCAAACCTGAGACTGTATGCATCAGCTGCACCCTGAGAGTGTGTGGATCAGGTTCAATCCTGAGTGTGTATGCATCAGGTGCACTCTGAGAGTGTGTGGGATAAGGATCAATCATAAGAGCATGTGGATCAGGATCAACCCTGAGAGCGTGGGGGCTCAGCTTCAATCCTGATCAGGATCAACCCGGAGAGTGTATGGATCAGGATGAATCCTGAGAGTTTGTGGATCAGGATCAACCCTGTGAGTAAGGTGCTTAAGGTTATATGCTGAGAGTGTGGGTTATCAGGATCAATCCTGAGAGTGTGTGGATCAGGATCAATCCTGAGAGTATGTGGATCAGGATCAATCATGAGAGTGTATGCATCATGTGCAGCTTGAGAGTATGTGGATCAGGGTCAATCCTGAAAGTGTTTCCATCAGGTTAAATACTGAGAGTGTGTAGATCAGGATCAAGCCTGAGAGTGTATGGATCAGGGTGAATCCTGAGAGTGTCAGAATCAGAGTGACTCCTGAGTGTGTGTGGATCGTGATCAATCCTGAGAGTGAGTGGATCGGGATCAATCCTGAGAGTGAGTGGATCAGGATCAATGATGAGAGTGTGTGGGATCAGGATCAATACAGAGAGTGTGTGTTTTATGATCAACCCTGACAGTGTGTGGGGATCAGTTTCAATCCTGAGAATAGGTGGATCAGGATCAACCTGCAGAGTGTGTGGATCAGGATCAATCCTGAGAGTGGTTGGATCAGGATCAATCCTGTGAGTGAGGTGCTTAAGGTTATATCCTGAGAGTGTGGGATATCAGGATCAATCCTGAGAGTGTGTGGATCAGGATCAATCCTAAGAGTATGTGGATCAGGATCAACCCTGTGAGTGTGTGGTTCAGGATCAACCCTGACAGTGTGTGGGGGATCAGTTTCAATCCTGAGAGTGGGTGGATCAGGATCAACCTGGAGAGTGTGTGGATCAGGATCAATCCTGAGAGTGTGTGGATCAGCATCAATCCTGAGAGTGTGGGGTATCAGGATCAATCCTGAGATTGTGTGGATCAGGAGCAATCTTGTGATTTTGGGGAATAAATATCAATCCTGTGGGTTTGGGGGATAAGGATCAGTTCTGTGAGTGTGTGAATCAGAATCAATACAAGGAGGGTGTGATTCAGGATCAACCCTGAGAGTTTGTGGGATCACTTTCAATCCTGAGAGTTTGTGGATCAGAATCAACTCTGAGATTGTGTGGATCTGAATGCATCCTGAGATTGTAATGATCAGGATCAATCCGAGAGTGTGTGGATCAGGGTCAATCCTGAGAGTGTGTGATTCAGGATGAATCCTGAGTGTGTGCATGAGTATCAATCCTGAGAGTGTGTGAATCAGGAACAATACTGAGAGTGTGTGGATGAGGATCAATGCTGAGAGTGAGGTGATCAGGATCAATGCTGATAGTGTGTGGGATCAGGATCAATCCTGAGAGTGTGGGGGATCAGGTTCAATCCTGAGAGTGGGTGGGTCAGGATCAACCCTGTGATTGTTGGGGTTAACATTCAATCCTGAGGGTGTGGGGAATAAGGTTCAATCCTCAGAGTGTGTAGCTCTGGGTGAACCCTGAGATTGTTTGGATCAGGATTAATCCTGAGAGTGTATGAATCAGTTGCACCCTGGGATTGTGTGGATCAGGGTCAATCCTGAGAGTGTATGGATCAGGTTGAATCCTGAGAGTGTGTGGATCAGGATCAATCCTGAGAGTGTGTGGATCAGGGGGAATACTGAGAGTGTGAGAATCTGGTTGACTCCTGTGAGTGTGTGGATCTGGATCAATCCTGAGAGTGTGTGGATCGGGATCAATCCTGAGAGTGAGTGGTTCAGGATCTATCTTGACAGTGTGTGGATCAGAATCAATTCTGAGAGTGTGTGGTTCAGGATCAATCCTGTGAGCGTGTGGATCACGATCAACCCTGAGAGTTTGTGAATCAGCTTCAATCCTGAGAGTGTGTGGGTTAGGATCAATCCAGAGAGTTTGTGGATCAGGATCAATCCTTACATGGTGTGGATCAGGATCAACCCAGAGAGTGCAGGGAATGAGGTTCAATCCTGAGAATGTGCGGGCTCAGGATCAAGCCTAAGAGTTTGTGGATCAGGATCAAGCCTGAGAGTGTGTGGATCAGTGTGAATGTTGTGAGTGTGTGAATCAGGATCAATACTGAGAGTCTGTGGATCAGGGTCAATCCTGAGAGAGTATGGATGAGGGTCAATCCTGAGAGTGTGGTGATCAGGATCCATCCTGAGAGTGTGTGGATCAGGATCAATCCTGAGGGTGTGTGCAATCATAGTCTATCCTGAGAGTGTGTGCATCAGGATCAACCCGGAGAGTGTGTGGATGAGGATCAAACCTGAGTGTGTGTTCATCAGGATGAGTCCTGAAAGTTTGTTGATCAGGGATAATCCTGAGAATGTGAGGGTCAGGATCAATCCTGTGATTGTGTGGATCAGGATCAATTCTGAGAGTGTGGGAGATCAGGGACAATCCTGAGAGTGTATGCATCAGGTGTATCCTGAGAGTGTGTGGATCAGGATCAATTCTGAGAGTGCGTGGATCGGGATCAAACTTGACAGTGTGTGGATCAGGATCAATCCTGAGAGTGTGTGGATCAGGATCAATGCCAAGAGTGTTTTGATCAGGGTCAATCCTGTGATTGTGTGGATCAGGATCAATTCTGAGAGTGTGGGAGTTCAGGGACAATCCTGAGAGTGTATGCATCAGGTGTATCCTGAGAGTGTGTGGATCAGGATCAATCCTGAGATTGTGTGGATGAGGATCAATCCTGAGAGTGTGTGGATCAGGATCAATGCCAAGAGTGTGTGGATCAGGGTCAATCCTGTGGTTGTGTGGATCAGGATCAATCCTGTGAGTCTGGGGACCAGGGTCAATTCTGGGAGAGTATGGCTGAGGGTCAATCCTGAGAGTGTGGTGATCAGGATCCATCCTGAGAGTGTGTGGATCAGTTACAATCCTGTGAATGTGTGGATCAGGATCAATGCTGAGAGTGTGTGGATCAGGATCAACCCTGAGAGTGTGGGGGATCAATTTCAATCCAGAGAGTTTGGGGGATTTAGAATCAATCCTTAGAGTGTGTGGATCGGGATCAACTCAGAGATTGTGTGGATCCAGATGAATCCTGGGAGTGGGTGTATCAGGATCAATCCTTAGAGTGTGTGGATCAGGGTCCATCCTGAGAGAGTATGGATGAGGGACAGTAATGAGAGTGTGGTGATCAGGATCCGTCCTGAGAGTGTTTTAATCAGTTACAATTCTGAGAATGTGTGGATGAGGATCAATCTTGAGATTGAGTTGATCAGGAACAATCATGAGAGTGTGTGGATCAGGATCAATCCTGAGAGTGTTTGCGATCATGATCAATCCTGAGGGTGTATGGATCAGGATGAATCTGGAGTGTGTGTGGAGCAGGTCAATCCTGAGTGTGTGTGGATAATGGTCAATCCTGAGAGTGTGTTTATCAGGATGAATCCCGAGAGTTTGTTGATCAGGATGAATCCTGTGAGGTTGTTGATGTGGAATAATCCTGAGTGTATGGGAGATCAGGGAAAATCCTGAGAGTGTATGCATAAGGTGTACCGTGAGAGTGTGTGGATCAGGATCAATCCTGAGAGTGTGTGGATCAGGATCAATCCCAAGAGTGTGTGGCTCAGGGTCAATCCTGAGAGTGTGTGGATCAGGGTCAAATCTGAGAGTGTGTGTGATCAGATTGATTCTTGAGAGTGTGTGGTTCATGGTTAATCCTGGGAGTGCTTGTATCAGGATCAATCCTGACAGTGTGTGGATCTGGGTCAACCCTGAGAGTGTATGGGTTCAGGATCAATCGTGAGTATTGGGGATCATGTTCAATCCTGAGAGTGTGTTGGATCAGGATCAATCCTGTGAGTGTGTGGATCACGATCAACCCTGAGAATTTGTGAATCAGGTTCAATCCTGAGTGTGTGGCTTAGGATCAATCCCTCGAGCGTGTGGATCAGGAGCAACCCTGAGAGTGTGTGGATCAGGATCAATCCTTACAGGGTGTGGATCAGGATCAACCCAGACAGGGCGGGGGATGAGGTTCCATCCTGAGAATGTTGGGGCTCAGGATCAAACCTAAGAGTTTGTGGATCCGGATCAAGCCTGAGAGTGTGTGGATCAGCATGAATGCTGTGAGTGTGTGGATAAGGATCAATTCTGAGAGTGTGGGAGTTCAGGGACAATCCTGAGAGTGTATGCATCAGGTGTATCCTGAGAGCGTGTGGATCAGGATCAATCCTGAGATTGTGTGGATCAGGATCAATCCTGTGAGTCTGTGGATCAGGGTCAATTCTGAGAGAGTATGGATGAGGCTCAATCCTGAGAGTGTGGTGATCAGGATCTATCCTGAGAGTGTGTGGATCAGTTACAATCCTGAGAGTGTGGGGGATTCAGAATCAATCCTTAGAGTGTGTGGATCAGGATCAACTCAGAGATTTGTGGATCCAGTTGAAGCCTGAGAGTGTGTGGATCAGGGTCAATCCAGAGAATGAGTGGATCAGGATCAATCTTAAGGGCATGTGGGTTTAGGGGCAATACCAAGGGCTTGTGGATCAGGATCAATCCTGAGAGTGTGGGGGATCAGGATAAATGCTGGGAGTGTGTGGATCAGGTTCAATCCTGAGAGTGTGTGAATCAGGATGAATCCTGAGTGGGTGTCGATGAGGATCAATCCTGACAGTGTGCGAATCAGCAACAATCCTGAGAGTATGTGGATGAGGATCAATCCTGAGAGTGAGGTGATCAGGATCACTCCTGAGAGTGTGGGGGATCAGAATAAATCCTGAGAGTGTGTGGATCAGGTTCAATCCTGAGAGTGTGTTGATCAGGATGAATCCTGAGAGTTTGTTGATCCGGATGAATCCAGAGAGTGTGTGGATCAGGATCAATCTGGAGTGCGTGTGGATCAGGATCAAACCTGAATGTGTGTTGATCAGGATTAATCCTGAGAGTGTGTTGATCAGAATGAATCCTGTGAGTTTGTTGATCAGGAATAATCCTGAGAGTGTGTGGGTCAGGATCAATCGTGAGAGTGTGTTGATCAGGATCAATCCTGAGATTGTGGGAGATCAAGGACAATCCTGAGAGTGTGTGGATCAGGATCAATCCTGTGATTTTGTGGATCAGGACAAGTCCTGAGGATGGGCCAATCAGTATCAATCTTAAGAGTGTTTGGGTCAGATTCAATCCTGAGATTGTGTGAATCAGGATGAATCCTGAGTGTGTGTTAATCAGGATCAATCCTGATATTGTGTGGTTGAGGATCAATCCTGAGATTGAGGTGATCAGGAACAATCCTGAGAGTGTGTGGATTATGGTCAATCCTGAGAGAGTATGGACGTTATTCAATCCTGAGAGTGTGGTGATCAGGGTCAATCCTGAGAGTGTGTGAATAAGGATCATCCCGGAGAGTGTGTGGATGAGGATCAATCCTGAAAATGTGGTGATCAGGGACAATCCTAAGATTGTGTTGATCAGGATCAATCCTGAGAATTTGTGCGATCATGATCAATCCTGAGAGTGTATGGATCAGTATCAATCTGGAGTCTGTGTGGATAAGGATCAATCCTGAGAGTGTGTTGATCAGTATGAATCCTGAGAGTGTCGCGGAAATTGGAGTGAACACTCAGACCCAGGAGGTTTGTCTCGGAAGCCTTTATTAATCGTGATATCACGGAGAGCCCAGTAGCATACAAGGTATCTAGCTGACACTCTGACGAAGCATCAGAGAACACACATATTTATAGTAGAAGTTGTACATATCAAAGATCTTGAAGGTGATAAGACTGTCTAACTTTCAATGATCAATTACATTGAGAATCATTGTCACACAATTAGTCTATTCTAAGTTTATGACTATACAGGATAATGGGGGAAGCTCACGTAGTAATAAAAAGTGAGACAGAGAATAGATAACCATGCTTGACCTTATCTTTAGTGCTAGGGGGTGTACACTCTAGAGAACAGATGACCATTGCTTGATCCTGTCTCCTTGTGTTGGGGGCAGATATCCCAGCCCCGTCTCAAGGACTCCAGGAAGCCTGCCCATGACACTCCCCTTTCTCCCCTCCTGCTCAATTAGCTGGCAGCTGCAGGTGTGCCTGCTAGAACAAAAGAGGGAACTGTGCTGTAGTATTCCACTATGGTGCTAACGAGAGAGGGAACTGTGCTGTAGTGTTCCACTATGGTGCTCCGAGAGAGGGAACTGTGTTGTAGTATTCCACTATGATGCTAACGAGAGGGGAACTGTGCTGTAGTGTTCCACTATGGTGCTAACTGTGTACCCCTTAGTTGACCTGTAGATGTATTTTATTCTTCCACAATCCCTCCTTGTTAACCTTTCAGATTAATACCAATGAGGAATAGTATCTTCATCATCATAAGGGGGCTCATAACCATAAGGGAAAGGCCGATCCCTGGCAGGGTAAACCTTTTCTCCCCACCAGTGGGTTTCGCTTGGGCCAGTGCGTGTCAATTGAGGAACAATTGGAGCTCCTCCTAATCCAGTGGTGACTCCATTCATAGCTCCATTAACATACTGGACACAGCAAATCCTCAAAGTAGCACATGCACAACACCCTATAACAACTATTAAAACTAACCCAATTAAAACATACAGCAGCCAACTTCCCCAACCGGAGAACCACCCCATTACTGTAGCCCACCAGGAGTCCTTGTTATAAAAATGGCTCAATTTTTCCCCAATTTTCTTTATTTCTTGCACTTTATCCATAACATGCTGTCCCAGGTTAGTAATGTTCTCAGAAACATCAGGCACATAAGTGCAGCATTCTGAACCTATCATGGCAGAAGTGCCACCCTTCTCAGCTAGAAGGAAATCAAGGGCCATTCTATTCTGCAGAGCTGTCAGGCGTAGAGCTATCATTTCAGTAGTGATGGCTGAAACCTGTTCCTGTGTCTCAATCAAAGCATCAGCTGTTGAATTAGCAAACTTTTCAAGTGCAGCTGCCAGGTTAATAACCTCTCGGGAATTACGAGCAGTCCCGTATGAGGGGAAGGTAATCATCCAGAATCGCTCGGCCTCCGAGATGCCACGGCGATGCAGACGCAGATGCGGGTTAAAATCTATTCTACTTATATAACGGAGGTACGGATTCAAATATGCCATGTAGCAGCAACCACTCCTGGTGGGAGTAGTAGCGCCTTTCCCTAAAATATTGGCATCTTGATTAAAAAGGAAGATAATTGTGGCATCCCAGGCAGCAAGGGAAATGCTTTTTCTCCACAAACCCATTAAGTACCGTTTAGAGGATTTGGAGGATCATAACTACCAGGGCTAGTAAATATGGTATTTTGACAGCTGCTGTTTCCCAGGCTATAGGTACCGGTTGCAAGGGTCGAGCACCAACAGGTGGTGTTTAACGGTTCCGGAGGGGACCTGATTTTTACCCCATGTTTTGTGTAGTTCCACCCCTTAGCAGGGGGCGAGCGACGGAACCACCCTCTAAACATATTGGGTTCTGCATCATCTGACTGGATATGGAAGTTTGTGAGATCCTTCATTTCTTCCTCAGTTAGGGGTTTTGTCTGATAGGTGCTTGATTCACCTCCATGGTGGGGAATCTGAGCACATATCCAACAGGCGCCCTGTCCTACTTGTCCAGCATAGGTGCGGCATAAAGACAAAAAAGTGTTGGGGTGGGAATCCCTTAGGTACGCTCCATAACAAACAGCAAAAGGATAACATATAGCAAAAAGCAGTATCTGATACATAATGCAAATTAATACACTATTAGCAATGGTTATAAGACTGCTGGACAGTGTTTCTTGCAACGAGTGGCGTGGATCCAATCTTCCTTCCCTTTAACCTTCAGGGCCATTCGAGTTGTCAGCAGTACCAGAAAGGGTCCTTTCCACCTAGGAGAAAGGAAATCTTTGTTTAAATTTTTTACATACACTTGATCACCCGGCTGAAAAGTGTGTATAGGTGTATTTCCCACGGTTGCCTGAGCCTGCCTGACCCTCTCATGTAGTTCAGCTGCTGTTTTACAAATTGCCTGGGCGTAAGCCAGGGACTGTTCACCATTCCAAATTAAGGCTAATTTCTCTGCACATACAGGAGGTTGGGCTCCGGTCGTCATGGGGCGTCCCATGAGGGCTTCATGGGGTGTTATTCCAGTAACTCTATTCTTTTGGTTTCGCATACCGAAAAGCACTACTGGGAGCGCTTCGGGCCACGAAAGATTAGTATCCTGACAAACCTTAGATAAGGCGTTCTTTAATTCCCCATTTAGCCTTTCAACTATTCCTGAGGACTGTGGCTGGTAAGGAATAAGCAACTTCCACTGAAAACCCAGGATCTGCACTAAATCCTTTACTATTTTCCCAGTGAAGTGAGTTCCTCGATCACTGTTTATTCCCATAGGTATTCCATACCTAGGTATCAGTTCTTTCCACAATATTCTTACTACTGTTCGCGCATCATCCCTTCGTGTAGGGTTGGCTTCAACCCATCGGGTGAACATATCTACTATTACCAATAGGTACTTATACCCTGAGGCCGGGGGCATATATACGAAATCAATTTGCAAGTTTTCAAAGGGCACTTTAGGCATTGGTAGATGATCGTACTTAGCTGCCGCTGTCCCTTTATTATTCTGCTGGCAAATCAGGCAAGAACGTGTGATTTTTTGTATCGTTGGAGTGATACCCGGTGCAAACCATTGTTGGTTTATTGCATGTTGCATCACCTCTTTGCCCATGTGTGCCTGTGCATGCACTAGGCGACACAGGGGCAAAAACAGACTTCGAGGACAAACCAGTCGACCATCTGAATGGAACCAAAAACCATCTTTATAATAGCATTGTGCCTTTTCCCATGCCCGTGTTTCCTGCTTAGTGCAGTTTTGTTGGGCTGCCAACAAAACAGTCTGCTGTCGGCAGACTCTAGAGCAGGAAGGGGGGCGCGATTGGGGAGATGGAGCACTTGCAAAAGAGGGGTCTGCGCAACTGCGACTTCTTTAGCTGCTTGGTCAGCGCGAGCATTCCCTACAGAGACATCATCAGTCAGTTTAGTGTGTGCTTCACATTTAATGACCGCCAGACGTTTAGGTAATTGAATCGCTTCTAGGAGGTTCAGCACGAGCTGGGAATGTTTAATAGACCGACCTGCTGATGTAATAAAACCCCGATTTTTCCATATTTGGCCGAAATCATGGACGACGCCAAAGACATATCGGGAATTGGTGTAAATATTGGCCGCTCGATCTGTAGCCAGGATACAAGCTCTGGTTAGGGCAAACAGTTCTGCTGCCTGTGCTGAAGTGCCAGGGGGTAGTGCGTAAGCTTCCACGATGTTGTGTTGGCTCACAACAGCATAACCGGCGAGGAGCAAATAGTCTATAGGTCGATGAGAGGAGCCGTTGGTGTAAAAAGTAACGTCTGGGTCCTGAAGAGGATCCATCTGCAAATCCATTCTAGGAGAAGTGGATTGCTCGACCATGGCAACACAGTCATGCTCCACCTCTTCAGGGGACTTGGGAACAAAAGTGGCGGGGTTAACGGCTGGCGATCGGCGATAGGTGTAGTTGGGATGCGATAATAAAATAACTTCATACCCCGTTTGTCGTGAGGCAGTAAAATGTTGTGTAGCAGCAGAATTTAGTAGCAGCATAACGGCATGGGGCACTCGTACCTGACAAGGGTGATCGAGGACTAACGGCAACAACTTTTCAACCATTGTAGCCGCGGCGGCAACAGCACGGAGACACGCAGGCATCCCCATCACCACAGCGGGAAGAGCCGTAGAATAATAAGCGGTCGGTCGCCTACCTCCATTATTGTCTTGAGTAAGAACTCCGGTGGCGAATCCCTTCTTTTCGCAAACGTGTAGCTGAAAGGGACGCTCATAGTTGGGTAGCCCCAGAGCCGGGGCCGTGGTCACAGCTGCTTTGAGAGCTTTAAACGCTGCCTCCTGTTTTGAGGTCCACTGGACAATTGCAGGTGCTTCCTTCATCGTAGCTGCACGGAGGACAGCATCATATAGACGGTAATCGAGAATCCACTGTCTGCAATAGCCCACTATACCTAGGAAGGAAAGAAGCTCTTTCTTTGTTTTAGGGGCAGGTATCCGCAGGATGGCTTGTACTCGTTCGGGTCCGATCTGCCGAGTCCCTGTTTTTAAAGTGAATCCCAGGTATTGTACTAGTGGCTGGCAGAACTGCAGTTTACTTCTAGATACTCTATGGACTCTCGTTGCTAGAAATCAAAGTAAAGTTACTGAGTCTTTCACACAGTCTGTCAGTGTGGGTGAGGCCACTAAAAGATCATCGGCATACTGTATCAGTATGAAGTTCCCATTGAAATAACATTCGTCCAAGTCCTGCTTTACTGCAGCAGCGTATACAGCAGGACTTTCAGTGTATCCCTGGAGAAGCCTCGTCCAGGTATATTGTTGCCCTTTATAGGTAAAAGCGAACAAATACTGACTGTCGGGATGGAGGGGGATAGGAAAGAAAGCGGAGCATAGGTCTATCACGGTATAAGCCACGGCGGTAGTCGGGATGGAGGACAGGATTACATTCACATCGGGTACTACCGGTGCTATGGGGACCACAATGCTATTTACGGCTCGTAAGTCCTGTACAAAACGCCATTCGTTTGGCCATCCAATTTTAAGTATCGGTAATATGGGTGTGTTACAGGGGCTAACAGTGGGTTTAAGAACCCCTTGTTGGAGCAGAGCATTTACGACGGGAGCTATGCCTGCCTCAGCGTCAGGGGTTAACCGGTACTGCCGAACGCAGGGCAGGACAGCATCTTTCCGCAGCTTAACACAATGATCTGGGGCGGAGAGCACTCGACCGACATGATTTTTATGCAACGCCCACAGGCCACCCTCGACTACATCTAATGCATAAGGACCGACAAAGTCAGATTGCTCGGGGGGCTGCTGTCGTTGAAATTTGGCTGGGGGGTCAATTACTTTACAGGAGACCCCGGAAATCCCTGGGAGATAGATCCTACCCTCAACAGATCCGAACCATTCCACTGATCCAATGCATTCAGAGGTAGGGGTCTGTTGAAGTCTTTTTATCATGGGACCTATATGGTGTGACCGAAAGGGGGGCCGAATAGCTAGGGTCAGATGGGGCACAGACTCAAAGTCTGCTTGAAACAGAGGCTGCTGCTCCGTTGCCAAGTGTACCGGTACGCCCAAGCCCGCCTCGCCGAAGTAAAGGTAGGGATCAGGGCAGATGGGAGTCATGGTTCCTATGAGAGTGCTGACCCTTTGATGATATTCGGGGTTATCTTTCACTGTATACCATGCGGTACAATGGAGGCGAGAGTAATTTAGCACTACCTGTAACAAGCTTTTTAGGGTTTTAACAGGCGGCGCGCTAGGTAATCTATCCAGTTCCTGCCACAATCGGCCCATCCCTGCCATGTAAGGATTATCTTCAAGTTGCCAGCAGTATAAAATTGGTTCAGACTTAGTCTCAGGGGCAAGGAACAGGGATGTTAACTGGTGAGTTTGGGGTGTGGGCACTTCCATGTACATGCCTTGTGGCGTGCAGTAAATAGTAGCCCCTAATTTACACAGAGTTTGGCATCCCAGTAAGGGTAAAGGAGTGGTTTTCGAAAATATCAGAGTCTCTTCCACACGGTTGTCTTCCAGTGACAAGGCAACTCGCTTAGATAGAGGTTCCGACAGGGGAACGTCTGCCACTCCTACGGTTACTACCCTTTTTTGACTAAGGGATAATCCCAGGGAGGGAGGTACAGAGGAAAGGGTAGCTCCAGTGTCCACCAAGGCTCGTAAATGTGTGTCTCCTATTCTAAGGGTTACCATAGGGTGTGCTTCAGAGTCTTGGGAAAGTGATATAACTGCTCCCTGTACCATAGCCTCCCCTGGGCCCCCCTATTCTTGGGAAAAAGGGTTATTGTAAGTAAAGGGGGGAATCACCACTGCCTGCTGGCCATGGGCCACAGCAGATTCCCTAGGGGGACCCGATCGACATTCTCTAGCCCAGTGTCCCCTCTTTCCGCACTTGCGACAAGTGTCAAGGGATTTATCTCTTCTCTGGCTTCTTACTTGTCCCTTACGTTTATTCTGATTCTGATGAAAAAGTTGGGTTCTCTGCTGTTTGGAGCCTTCCCTGTTGCTAACAAATAGCCCCTCTCGGTCTATATTAACCAAAGCAGTGGTTATTTCAGACCATTTTAAAGTTTGCCAATTTAAGTTTCGCATTTTGAAAGACTGGGCATGTTGGGGCAGCATGCAATTTAGCAGCGTTTGTATGGCTAAGGGTCCGTTGCCTTCCAGGGGATCACCCGCATGCTCCTCCCAAGTATTATGGAATCGGGCCAAAAAATCGGGGGTACTTTCCTCTTTCCTTTGCAGGCACCGAGTTACTTCCCCCATGTCCCCGTGTCTTTGTGCTGCTGCCATAATAGCATTTTTTCCTCTGCCTTGCAGCCAATGTTTTAAACTCTCATTCCCAGCCTCAGCTAGCTCATCATCTTGCTGCCAATCCCCGTTCTCCCCTGGCGGCACCGGAATGGTACTTTTTAAGGCGGCCCAGGACCTACCATAAGCGAACTTTAATAATGCTTGCAAATCGCCCGGAAGGGGCTGGTAAATTTCACACATCTGCTCCAGCCAATTTAAAAACGCAGCTGGGCATTTCATAGGATTGGGCGCTTCAGCTATCATAGCTCGAGCTTCCGCTGGAGTCCAGGGTTTGAGTATAGCCATGTCACCAATCATTATTTTAGGGTTCTGAAGTACATGAGAGGTAGTCTCAGCCGCTGCCTTCCTAGAAAGGTTTCGTGTGACCCTCACTGGACCTTCGCCATTGCTCTGACTACCGATGCCAGATTCCCTTGTGTGGGGGCTGAGATCAGGTTGGGTACTGTCTGGGACATCATTTGATGGTCCCGCTTCCGCTCCCACCCCCAAACCGGCAGCAGCAGCCCTATTGGATTGTTTCCAGGCCGCGGCTATTTCTATGAGTTGGTCCGTTAAAGGGTCGGGAAGGGGAGGCCAGTGAGGGTTGCCAGATGCCGGGAGTCTTGGAAACAAGGTATAAGGTCCCATTTGGTCGGTGCCGAGGGGATATGGTGGAGGGGCAGATGCTGCAGCTGGAAGTGCTTCTAGCAGCTTTTCACTACCTTCGGTCTGATTTTCCTTTTTATTCTTTACTTTGGGGGGTGGTGGCATTTCGCCACCTCCATCCATTTACTAAAACAACCCATCATATAGTCGAAATCCCAGTTGGGATCTCCCGCCCCATTAGCTACCCCATCCCACCAGGCCTGGATAAGAAGTATTTTAAAACTTACCCCATACGGCCATTCTCCCCGCGTCCACCCATACAGGTCGCTGCTAAAAGGCACCGCATATCGATCATTGCCCGTCTCTCGTATTATAACGTCGGCTGGCGACCCCGGAGGGACCAGCGGATCTCCTACCTGCTGATGAGCTTTGGTTACCATTATCCTTCGTTTTTCCGTTTTCTTACCCATCTTTAAGGGTCCCGCTTTCAGTTCCGGTTTTGGTTTTGTCTTAGTACTTTGAGAGGCAGGGGAAGTGGCAGAGCCCGCTCTGCTGCTGAGACCTCCCATTTATCGGAAAAGGAAACACAGTTAGCAGCGCGGCGCGTTTTCTACCCTATGCGCTCACCGGTGTTTAAGAGTTCCTTGACAAGTCCTCCGATTCTTTGGGTCACTTAAGTCTCTTTGGTTGGTAGCTACCCTTTCACTCGCCGTCCCCTTCTCAGCTGGAACGCTGATTCACTGCAATCCCCTTTTCAGCTAGGATGCAGTTCGCACGCTCCCTAACTTGGGAGAGGTATTCCTCCCTTTTTTCCGCGAGGGTTCTTTTTTAGAGATCCGACGGCCCAGGATTTCAATCACCTCTCCAACGTAAGAGGTTACTGGGCATCAGTCGGATCCCACCTTCATCGCCAATTTGTCGCGGAAATCGGAGTGAACACTCAGACCCAGGAGGTTTGTCTCGGAAGCCTTTATTAATCGTGATATCAAGGAGAGCCCAGTAGCATACAAGGTATCTAGCTGACACTCTGACGAAGCATCAGAGAACACACATATTTATAGTAGAAGTTGTACATATCAAAGATCTTGAAGGTGATAAGACTGTCTAACTTTCAATGATCAATTACATTGAGAATCATTGTCACACAATTAGTCTATTCTAAGTTTATGACTATACAGGATATTGGGGGAAGCTCACGTAGTAATAAAAAGTGAGACAGAGAATAGATAACCATGCTTGACCTTATCTTTAGTGCTAGGGGGTGTACACTCTAGAGAACAGATGACCATTGCTTGATCCTGTCTCCTTGTGTTGGGGGCAGACATCCCAGCCCCGACTCAAGGACTCCAGGAAGCCTGCCCATGACACTCCCCTTTCTCCCCTCCTGCTCAATTAGCTGCAGCTGCAGGTGTGCCTGCTAGAACAAAAGAGGGAACTGTGCTGTAGTATTCCACTATGGTGCTATGAGAGAGGGAACTGTGCTGTAGTGTTCCACTATGGTGCTCACTGTTTAACCCTTAGTTGACCTGTAGATGTATTTTATTCTTCCACAGAGAGTTTGTTGATCAGGATGAATCCGGAGAGTATGTTGATCAGGAATAATCCTGAGAATGTGAGGGTCAGGATCAATCCTGTGCTTGTGTGGATCCAGATCAATTCTGAGAGCGTGTGGATCGGGATCAATCCTGACAGTGTGTGGATCAGGATCAATCCTGTGAGTGTGTGGATCAGGATCAATGCTGAGAGTGTGTAGATTAGGGTCAATCCTGAGAGAGTGTGGATGAGGATGAACACTGAGAGTTTGGTGATCAGGATTCATCCTGAGAGTATGTTTATCAGTTACAATCCTGAGAATGTGTGGATGAGGATCAATCCTGAGAGTGAGTTGATCAGGAACAATCCTTAGAGTGCGTGGATCAGGATCAATCCTGAGAGTCTGTGCTATCATGATCAATCCTGAGAGTGTATGGATCAGGATCAATCTGGAGTGTGTGTGGATCAGGATCAATCCTGAGAGAGTGTTGATTGGGATGAATCCTGAGAGTTTGTGGATCAGGATCAATATTGAGAGTGTGTGCGTCAGGATCAATCCTGAGAGTGTGTTGATCAGGATCAATCCTGAGAGTTTGTAGGTTCAGGGCAATCCCAATGGCTTGTGGATCAGGATCAATCCTGAGAGTGTGTGGATCAGGACAATCCAGAGGGTGTGCCGATCAGGATCAATCCTGAGAGTGCGGGGGATGAGGATAAATGCTGAGAGTGTGTCGATCAGGTTCAATCCTGAGAGTGTGTGAATCAGGAAGAATCCTGAGTTTTTGTGGATGATAATCAATCCTGAGAGTGAGGTGATCAGGATCACTCCTGAGCATGTGGGGGATCAGGATAAGTCCAGAAAGTGTATGGATCAGGTTCATTCCTGAGAGTGTGTGAATCAGGATCAATCCTGAGAGTCTGTGGATCAGGGTCAATCCTGAGAGAGTATGGATGAGGGTCAATCCTGAGAGTATGGTGATCAGGATCCATCCTGAGAGTGTGTGGATCAGTTACAATCCTGTGAATGTGTGGATCAGGATCAATGCTGAGAGTGTGTGGATCAGAATCAACCCTGAGAGTGTGGGGATCAATTTCAATCCTGAGAGTGTGGGGGATTCAGAATCAATCCTTAGAGTGTGTGGATCAGGATCAACTCAGAGATTTGTGGCTCCGGATTAAGCCTGAGAGTGTGTGGATCAGGATAAATCCAGTGAATGAGTGGATCAGGATCAATCGTAAGAGTGTGTGGGTTTAGGGGCAATACCAAGGGCTTGTGGATCAGGATCAATCCTGACAGTGTGTGGATCAGGACAATCCAGAGGGTGTGCCGATCAGGATCAATCCTGAGAGTGTGGGGGATCAGGATAAATGCTGGGAGTGTGTGGATCAGGTTCAATCCTGAGAGTGTGTGAATCAGGATGAATCCTGAGTGGGTGTGGATGAGGATAAATCCTGAGAGTGTGTGAATCAGCAACAATCCTGAGAGTATGTGGATGAGGATCAATCCTGAGAGTGAGGTGATCAGGATCACTCCTGAGAGTGTGGGGGATCAGGATAAATCCTGAGAGTGTGTGGATCAGGTTCAATCCTGAGAGTGTGTTGATCAGGATTAATCCTGAAAGTGTATTGATCAGGATGAATCCTGTGCGTTTGTTGATCAGGAATAATCCTGAGAGTGTGTGGGTCGGGATAAATCCTTTGATTGTGTGGATCAGGACAAGTCATAAGGATGGTCCAATCAGTATCAATCCTAAGAGTGTGTCGATCAGGTTCAGTCCTGAGAGTGTGTGAATCAGGATGAATCCTGAGTGTGTGTGGATGAGGATCAATCCTGAGAGTGTGTGATTGAGGAACAATCCTGAGATTGAGGTGATCAGGAACAATCCTGAGAGTGTGTGGTTTATGGTCAATCCTGAGAGAGTATGGATGTTTGTCAATCCTGAGAGTGTGGTGATCAGAAACCATCCTGAGACTGTGTGGATCAGTTACAATCCTGCGAATGTTTGGATCAGGATCAATCCTGAGAGTGTGTGAATCAGGATCAACCCGGAGAGTGTGGATGAGGATCAATCCTGAAAATGTGGCGATCAGGAACAATCCTGAGAGTGTGTTGATCAGGATCAATCCTGAGAGTTTGTGCGATCATGATCAATCCTGAGAGTGTATGGATCAGTATCAATCTGGAGTCTGCGTGGATAAGGATCAATCCTGAGAGTGTGCTGATCAGGATGAATCCGGAGAGTATGTTGATCAGTAATAATCCTGAGAATGTGAGGGTCAGGATCAATCCTGTGATTGTGTGGATCCAGATCAATTCTGAGAGCATGTGGATCGGTATCAAACCTGAAAGTGTGTGGATCAGGATCAATCATGAGAGTGTGAGTATCAGGATCAATGCTGAGAGTGTGTAGATTAGGGTCAATCCTCAGAGAGTGTGGATGAGGATCAATCCTGAGAGTGAGGTGATCAGGATCAATACTGAGAGTGTGTTGATCAGGATCATTCCTTACAGTATGTGGATCAGGGTCAATCCTAAGAGTGTGTGAATCAAGACCAATCCTGACAGTGGGTGGATCAGGATAAATCCTGAGAGTGTGTCGATCAGGGTCAATCATCAGAGTGTGTGAATCAGGATCAACCCTGAGAGTTTGTGGATAAGGAGCAGTCCTGAAAATGAGGTGATCAGGAACAATCCTGTGCGTGTGTGGATCAGGATGAATCCTAAGAGTTTGTTGATCAGGATGAATCCAGAGTGTGTGTGGATCAGGATCAAAATGGAGTGTGTGTGTATCAGGAACAATCCTGAGAGTGTGTTAATCAGGATGAATCCAGAGAGTTTGTGGATAATGGTCAATCCTGATAGTGTGTTTATCAGGCTGAATCCTGAGAGCTTGTTGATCAGGATGAATCCTGTGAGTTTGTTGATCAGAAATAATCCTGAGAGTGTGTGGCTTAGGTTCAATCCTGAGAGTGTGTTGATCAGGATCAATCCTGAGAGTGTGGGAGAACAGGGACAATTCTGAGAGTGTGTGGACCAGGGTCAATCCTGTGATTGTGTGTATGAGGATCAATCCTGAAAGTGTGTGGATCGGGATCAAGCCTGAGAGTGTGTGGATCAGCATGAATCCTGCGAGTGTGTGAATCAGGATCAACCCTGGGAGTCTGTGGATCAGGGTCAATCCTGAGAGAGTTTGGATGAGGGTCAATCCTGAGAGTGTGGTGATCAGGATCCATCCTGAGAGTGTGTGGATCAGGTACAATCCTGTGAATGTGTGGATCAGGAACAATGCTGAGAGTGTGTGGATCCGGATGAAGCCTGAGTGTGTGTGGATCAGGATCAATCCTGAGAGTGTGTGGATCAGTGTCAATACAGAGAATGAGTGGATCAGGATCAATCCTAAGAGTCTGTGCGTTTAGGGGCAATACCAAGGGCTTGTGGATCAGGATCAATCCTGACAGTGTGTTCATCAGGACAATCCAGAGGGTGTGCCGATCAGGATCAATCCTGAGAGTGTGTGGATCAGGATAAATCCTGAGAGTGTGTGAATCAGGATGAATCCTGAGTGGGTGTGGATGAGTGTCAATCCTGAGTGTGTGAAAATCAGCAACAATCCTGAGAGTATGTGGATGAGGATCAATCCAGAGAATGAGTGGATCAGGATCAATCCTAAGAGTGTGTGCGTTTAGGGGCAATACCAAGGGCTTGTGGATCAGGATCAATCCTGACAATGTGTTCATCAGGACAATCCAGCGGGTGTGCCGATCAGGATCAATCCTGAGAGTGTGGGGGATCAGGATAAATGCTGGGAGTGTGTGGATCAGGATAAATCCTGAGAGTGTGTGAATCAGGATGAATCCTGAGTGGGTGTGGATGAGTGTCAATCCTGAGTGTGTGAAAATCAGCAACAATCCTGAGAGTATGTGGATGAGGATCAATCCTGAAAGTGAGGTGATCAGGATCACTCCTGAGAGTGTGGGGGATCAGGATAAATCCTGAGAGGTTGTGGATAAGGTTCATTCCTGAGACTGTGTTGATCAGGATGAATACTGCGAGTGTGTGGATCAGGATCAATCCTGAGAGTGTGTTGATCAGGATGAATCCTGTGAGTTTGTTGATCAGGAATAATCCTGAGAGTGTGTTGATCAGGATCAATCCTAAGACTGTGGGAGATCAGGGACAATCCTTAGAGGGTGTGGATCAGGATCAATCCTGTGATTGTGTGGATCAGGACATGTCCTGAGGATGGTCCAATCAGTATCAATCCTGAGAGTGTGTGGATCATGTTCAATCCTGAGAGTGTGTGAATCAGGATGAATCCTGAGTGTGTGTGGATGAGGATCAATCCTGAGAGTGTGTTAATCAGGATCAATCCTGAGAGTGTGTGATTGAGGATCAATCCTGAGATTGAGGTGATCAGGAACAATCCTGAGAGTGTGTGGTTTATGGTCAATCCTGAGAGAGTATGGATGTTTGTCAATCCTGAGAGTGTGGTGATCAGGAACCATCCTGAGACTGTGTGGATCAGTTACAATCCTGCGAATGTTTGGATCAGGATCAATCCTGAGAGTGTGTAGATCATGGTCAATCCTGAGAGTGTGTGAATCAGGATCAACACGGAGAGTGTGGATGAGGATCAATCCTGAAAATGTGGTGATCAGGAACAATCCTGAGAGTGTGTTGATCAGGATCAATCCTGAGAGTTTGTGCGATCATGATCAATCCTGAGAGTGTATGGATCAGTATCAATCTGGAGTCTGCGTGGATAAGGATCAATCCTGAGAGTGTGTTGATCGGTATGAATCCTGAGAGTTTGTTGATCAGGATGAATCCGTAGAGTATGTTGATCAGGAATAATCCTGAGAATGTGAGGGTCAGGATCAATCCTGTTGTTGTGTGGATCAGGATCAATTCTGAGAGTGTGTGGATCAGTATCAAATCTGAGTGTGTGGATCAGGATCAATCCTGAGAGTGTGTGTATCAGGTTCAATGCTGAGAGTGTGTAGATTAGAGTCAATCCTCAGAGAGTGAGGATGAGGATCAATCCTGAGAGAGAGGTGATCAGGATCAATACTGAGAGTGTTTTGATCAGGATCATTCCTTACAGTGTGTGGATCAGGGTCAATCCTAAGAGTGTGTGAATCAGGACCAATCCTGAGAGTGGGCGGATCAGGATAAATCCTGAGAGTGTGTCGATCAGGGTCAATCATCAGAGTGTGTGAATCAGGATCAACCCTGAGAGTTTTGGATGAGGAGCAATCCTGAGAATGAGGTGATCAGGAACAATCCTGTGCGTGTGTGGATCAGGATGAATCCTAAGAGTTTGTTGATCAGGATAAATCCTGAGAGTTTGTTGATCAGGATGAATCCTGTGAGTTTGTTGATCAGAAATAATCCTGAGAGTGTGTGGCTCAGGTTCAATCCTGAGAGTGTTTTGATCAGTATCAATCCTGAGAGTGTGGGAGAACAGGGACAATTCTGAGAGTGTATGGACCAGAGTCAATCCTGTGATTGTGTGGATGGGGATCAATCCTGATATTGGGTGGATCAGGATCAATGCCAAGAGTGTGTGGATCAGGGTCAATCCGAAGAGTGTGTGGATCAGGGTCAACCCTGAGAGTGTGTGGGATCAGATTGATTCCTGAGAGAGCGTGTTTCATGGTTAATCATGGCAGTGTTTGTATCAGGATCAATCCTGAGAGTGCGTGAATCTGGATCAACACTTAGAGTGTGTGGGTTCAGGTTCAATCCTGAGTGCGGGGGATCATGTTCAATCCTGAGATTGTGTTGGATCAGGGTCAATCCTGTGTGCGTGTGGATCACGATCAACCCTGAGAGTTGTTGAATCAGGTTCAACCCTGAGAGTGTGTGAATTAGGATCAATCCTGAGAGCGTGTGGATCAGGAGCAACGCTGAGTGTGTGTGAATCAGGATCAATCCTTACAGGGTGTGGATCAGGAGCAACCCAGAGAGTGCGGGGGATGAGGTTCAATTCTGTGATTGTGTGGATCTGGATCAATTCTGAGAGAGTGTTGATCGTGATCAAACCTGACAGTGTGTGGATCAGGATCAATCTTGAGAGTGTGTGGATCAGGAGCAATGCTGAGAGTATGTGGATCAGGGTCAATCCTGAGAGTGTGGTGCTCAGGATCCATCCTGAGAGTGTGTGGATCAGTTACAATCCTGTGAATGTGTGGATCAGGATCAATGCTGAGAGTGTGTGGATCACGATCAACCCTGAGAGTGCAAGGGATCAATTTCAATCCTGAGAGTGTGGGGGGATTCAGAATCAATCATTAGAGCATGGGGATCAGGATCAACTCAGTGATTGTGTGGTTCCGGACGAATCCTGAGAGTGTGTGGATTATGGTCAATCCTGAGAGAGTATGGATGTGTGTCAATCCTGAGAGTGTGGTGATCAGGAACCATCCTGAGACTGTGTGGATCAGTTACAATCCTGCAAATGTGTGGATCAGGATCAATCCTGAAAATGTGTGGATCAGGGTCAATCCTGAGAGTGTGTGAATCAGGTTCAACCCTGAGAGTGTGTGGATGAGGATCAATCCTGAATATGAGGTGATTAGGAATAATCCTGAGAGTGTGTTGATCAGGATCAATCCTGAGATTATTTGTGATCATGAACAATGCTGAGTGTGTATGGATCAGGGTCAATCCTGAGAGTATGTGGATGAGGATCAATCCTGAGAGTGTGTTGATCAGGATCATTCCTTACAATGTGTGGATCAGAATCAATCCTGAGAGTGTGTTGATCAGGATGTATCCTGAGAGTTTGTTGATCAGGATGAATCCTGAGAATTTGTTGATCAGGAATAATCCTGAGAATCTGAAGGTCAGGATCAAACCTGTGATTGTGTGGATTAGGATAAATTCTGAGAATGTGTGGATCGTGATCAAACCTGACAGTGTGTGGATCAGGATCAATCCTGAGAGTGTGTGGATCAGGAGCAATGCTGAGAGTGTATGGATCAGGGTCAATCCTGAGAGAGTATGGATGAGGGTCAATCCTGAGAGTGTGGTGATCAGGATCCATCCTGAGAGTGTGTGGATCAGTTACAATCCTGTGAATGTGTGGATCAGGATCAATGCTGAGAGTGTGTGGATCACGATCAACCCTGGGAGTGCAGGGGATCACTTTCAATCCTGAGAGAGTGGGGGATTCAGAATCAATCCTTAGAGCATGTGTATCAGGATCAACTCAGTCATTGTGTGGTTCCGGACGAATCCTGAGAGTGTGTGGATTATGGTCAATCCTGAGAGAGTATGGATGTGTGTCAATCCTGAGAGTGTGGTGACCAGGACCATCCTGAAACTGTGTGGATTAGTTACAGTCCTGCGAATGTGTGGATCAGGATCAACCCTGAGAGTGTGGGGGATCAATGTCAATCCTGAGAGTGTGGGGGATTCAGAATCAATCCTTAGAGCGTGTGGATCAGGATCAACTCAGAGATTATGTGGATCTGGATGAATACAGAGAGTGTGTGGATCAGGATCAATCCTGAGAGTGTGTGGATCAGCATCAATCCAGAAAGTTTGTGGATCAGGATCAATCCAAAAAGTGTGTGGGTTTACATTCCTTACAATGTGTGGATCAGAATCAATCCTGAGAGTGTGTTGATCAGGATGTATCCTGAGAGTTTGTTGATCAGGATGAATCCTGAGAATTTGTTGATCAGGAATAATCCTGAGAATCTGAAGGTCAGGATCAAACCTGTGATTGTGTGGATTAGGATAAATTCTGAGAATGTGTGGATCATGATCAAACCTGACAGTGTGTGGATCAGGATCAATCCTGAGAGTGTGTGGATCAGGAGCAATGCTGAGAGTGTGTGGATCAGGGTCAATCCTGAGAGAGTATGGATGAGGGTCAATCCTGAGAGTGTGGTGATCAGGATCCATCCTGAGAGTGCGTGGATCAGTTACAATCCTGTGAATGTGTGGATCAGGATCAATGCTGAGAGTGTGTGGATTACGATCAACCCTGAGAGTGCAGGGGATCAATTTCAATCCTGAGAGAGTGGGGGATTCAGAATCAATCCTTAGAGCATGTGGATCAGGATCAACTCAGTCATTGTGTGGTTCCGGACGAATCCTGAGAGTGTGTGGATTATGGTCAATCCTGAGAGAGTATGGATGTGTGTCAATCCTGAGAGTGTGGTGACCAGAACCATCCTGAAACTGTGTGGATTAGTTACAGTCCTGCGAATGTGTGGATCAGGATCAACCCTGAGAGTGTGGGGGATCAATGTCAATCCTGAGAGTGTGGGGGATTCAGAATCAATCCTTAGAGCATGTGGATCAGGATCAACTCAGAGATTGTGTGGATCCGGATGAATACAGAGAGTGTGTGGATCAGGATCAATCCTGAGAGTGTGTGGATCAGCATCAATCCAGAAAGTTTGTGGATCAGGATCAATCCAAAAAGTGTGTGGGTTTATGGGCAATACCAATTGCTTGTGGATCAGTATCTATCCTGAGAGTGTGGGGGATCAGGATACATGCTGGGAGTGTGTGGATCAGGTTCAATCCTGACAGTGTGTGAAACAGGATGAATCCTGAGTGGGTGTGGATGAGTATCAATCCTGAGTGTGAGTAAATCAGCAACAATCCTGAGAGTATGTGGATGAGGATCAATCCTGAGAGTGAGGTGATAAGGATCACTCCTGAGAGTGTGGGGGATCAGGATAAATCCTGAAAGTGTGTGGATTAGGATCAATCCTCAGAGCGTGTGGATCAGGAGCAACCCAGAGAGTGCGGGGGATGAGGTTCAATCCTGTGATTGTGTGGATCAGGATCAATTCTGAGAGTGTGTGGATCGTGATCAATCCTGAGAGTGTGTGGATCAGGAGCAATGCTGAAAGTGTGTGGATCAGGGTCAATCCTGAGAGAGTATGGATGAGGGTCAATCCTGAGAGTGTGGTGATCAGGATCCATCCTGAGAGTGTGCGGATCAGTTACAATCCTGTGAATGCGTGGATCAGGATCAATGCTGAGAGTCTGTGGATCACGATCAACCCTGAGAGTGCAAGGGATCAATTTCAATCCTGAGAGTGTGGGGGATTCAGAATCAATCCTTAGAGCGTGTGGATCAGTCTCAACTCAGTCATTGTGTGGTTCCGGACGAATCCTGAGAGTGTGTGGATTATGGTCAATCCTGAGAGTGTATGGATGTGTGTCAATCCTGAGGGTGTGGTGATCAGGACCATCCTCAGACTGTGTGGATCAGTTACAATCCTGCGAATGTGTGGATCAGGATCAATCCTGAGAGTGTGTGGATCAGGGTCAATCCTGAGAGTGTGTGAATCAGGTTCAACCCTGAGAGTGTGTGGATGAGGATCAATCCTGAATATGAGGTGATTAGGAACAATCCTGAGAGTGTGTTGATCAGGATCAATCCTGAGATTTTTTGTGATCATGAACAATCCTGAGAGTGTATGGATCAGGGTCAATCCTGAGAGTATGTGGATGAGGATCAATCCTGAGAGTGTGTTGATCAGGATGTACCCTGAGAGTTTGTTGATCAGGATGAATCCTGAGAGTTTGTTGCTCAGGAATAATCCTGAAAATATGAAGGTCAGGATCAATCCTGTGATTGTGTGGATCAGGATCAATTCTGAGAGTTTGTGGATCGTGATCAAACCTGACAGTGTGTGGATCAGGATCAATCCTGAGAGTGTGTGGATCAGGGTCAATCCTGACAGTGTATGGATGAGAGTCAATCCTGAGATTGTGGTGATCAGGACCATCCTGAGACTGTGTGGATCAGTTACAATCCTGCGAATGTGTGGATCAGGATCAACCCTGAGAGTGTGGGGGATCACTGTCAATTCTGAGAGTGTGGGGGATTCAGAATCAATCCTTAGAGCGTGTGGATCAGGATCAACTCAGAGATTGTGTGGATCCGGATGAATACAGAGAGTGTGTGGATCAGGATTAATCCTGAGAGTGTGTGGATCAGCGTCAGTCCAGAAAGTTTGTGGATCAGGATCAATCCTAAAAGTGTGTGGTTTTAGGGCCAATACCAATGGCTTGTGGATCAGGATCAATCCTGACAGTGTGTGGATCAGGACAATCGAGAGGGTGTGCCGATCAGTATCAACCCTGAGAGTGTGGGGGATCAGGATAAATGCTGGGAGTGTGTGGATCAGGTTCAAACCTGAGAGTGTGTGAATCAGGATGAATCCTGAATGGGTGTGGAAGAGTATCAATCCTGAGTGTGTGTAAATCAGCAACAATCCTGAGAGTATGTGGATGAGGATCAATCCTGAGAGTGAGGTGATCAGGATCACTCCTGAGAGTGTGGGGATTCAGGATAAATCCAGAGAGTGTGTGGATCAGGAGCAATGCTGAGAGTGTGTGGATCAGGGTCAATCCTGAGAGAGTATGGATGAGGGTCAATCCTGAGAGTGTGGTGATCAGGATCCATCCTGAGAGTGTGTGGATCAGTTACAATCCTGTGAATGTGTGGGTCAGGATCAATGCTGAGAGTCTGTGGATCACGATCAACCCTGAGAGTGCAAGGGATCAATTTCAATCCTGAGAGTGTGGGGGATTCAGAATCAATCATTAGAGCATGTGTATCAGGATCAACTCAGTGATTGTGTGGTTCCGGACGAATCCTGAGAGTGTGTGGATGATGGTCATACCTGAGAGAGTATGGATGTGTGTCAATCCTGACAGTGTGGTGATCAGGACCATCCTGAGACTGTGTGGATTAGTTACAATCCCGTGAATGTGTGGATCAGGATCAATCCTGAGAGTGTGTGGATCAGGGGCAATCCTGAGAGTGTGTGAATCAGGTTCAACCCTGAGAGTGTGTGGATGAGGATCAATCCTGATAATGATGTGATTAGGAACAATCCTGAGAGTGTGTTGATCAGGATCAATCCTGAAATTTTTTTTTATCATGAACAATCCTGAGAGTGTATGGATCAGGGTCAATCCTGAGAGTATGTGGATGAGGATCAATCCTGAGAGTGTGTTGATCAGGATCATTCCTTACAATGTGTGGATCAGAATCAATCCTGAGAGTGTGTTGATCAGGATGTATCCTGAGAGTTTGTTGATCAGGATGAATCCTGAGAGTTTGTTGATCAGGAATAATCCTGAGAATCTGAAGGTCAGGATCAATCCTGTGGTTGTGTGGATCAGGATCAATTCTGAGAGTGTGTGGATCGTGATCAAACCTGACAGTGTGTGGATCAGGATCAATCCTGAGAGTGTGTGGATCAGGGGCAATCCTGAGAGTGTGTGAATCAGGTTCAACCCTGAGAGTGTGTGGATGAGGATCAATCCTGAATATGAGGTGATTAGGAACAATCCTGAGAGTGTGTTGATCAGGATCAATCCTGAGATTTTTTGTGATCATGAACAATCCTGAGAGTGTATGGATCAGGGTCAATCCTGAGAGTATGTGGATGAGGATCAATCCTGAGAGTGTGTTGATCAGGATCATTCCTTACAATGTGTGGATCAGAATCAATCCTGAGAGTTTGTTGATCAGGATGTATCCTGAGAGTTTGTTGATCAGGATGAATCCTGAGAGTTTGTTGATCAGGAATAATCCTGAGAATCTGAAGGTCAGGATCAATCCTGTGATTGTGTGGATCAGGATCAATTCTGAGAGTGTGTGGATCGTGATCAAACCTGACAGTGTGTGGATCAGGATCAATCCTGAGAGTGTGTGGATCAGGAGCAATGCTGAGAGTGTGTGGATCAGGGTCAATCATGAGAGAGTATGGATGATGGTCAATCCTGAGAGTGTGGTGATCAGGATCCATCCTGAGAGTGTGTGGATCAGTTACAATCCTGTGAATGTGTGGATCAGGATCAATGCTGAGAGTCTGTGGATCACGATCAACCCTGAGTGTGCAAGGGATCAATTTCAATCCTGAGAGTGTGGGGGATTCAGAATCAATCCTTAAAGTGTGTGGATCAGGATCAACTCAGTCATTGTGTGGTTCCGGACGAATCCTGAGAGTGTGTGGATGATGGTCAATCCTGAGAGAGTATGGATGTGTGTCAATCCTGACAGTGTGGTGATCAGGACCGTCCTGAGACTGTGTGGATCAGTTACAATCCTGCGAATGTGTGGATCAGGATCAACCCTGAGAGTGTGGGGGATCAATGTCAATCCTGAGAGTGTGGGGGATTCAGAATCAATCCTTAGAGCGTGTGGGTCAGGATCAACTCAGAGATTGTGTGGATCCGGATGAATACAGAGAGTATGTGGATCAGGATCAATCCTGAGAGTGTGTGAATCAGCATCAATCCAGAAAGTTTATGGATCAGGATCAATCCTAAAAGTGTGTGGGTCAGGACAATCGAGAGGGTGTGCTGATCAGTATCAATGCTGAGAGTGTGGGGGATCAGGATAAATGCTGGGAGTGTGTGGATCAGGTTCAATCCTGAGAGTGTGTGAATCAGGATGAATCCTGAATGGGCGTGGATGAGAATCAATCCTGAGTGTGTGTAAATCAGCAACAATCCTGAGAGTATGTGGATGAGGATCAATCCTGAGAGTGAGGTGATCAGGATCAGTCCTGAGAGTGTGGGGGATCAGGATAAATCCTGAGAGTATGTGGATTAGGATTAATCCTGAGTGGGATTAGATGAGAATCAATCCTGAGAGTGTTTGAATCAGCACCAATCCTGAGAGTATGTGGATGAGGATCAATCCTGAGAGTGAGGTGATCAGGATCACTCCTGAGAGTGTGTGGGATCAGGATGAATCTTGAGAGTTTGTTGATCAGGATGAAAACTGAGAGTGTGTGGATCAGGATATATCTGGAGTGTGTGTGTATCAGGATCAATCCTGAGAGTGTGTGTGATCACGATCAATCCTGCGAGTGCGTTGAACAGGATGAATCCTGAGAGTTTGTTGATCAGGATGAATCCTGAGAGTGTGTGGGTCAGGATCAATGCTGAGAGTTTGTGGATCGGAATCAAACCTGTGAGTGTGCGCGATCAGTTTCAATCCTGAGAGTATGGGGGATTCAGAATCAATCCTTAGAGTGTGTTGATCAGGATCAACTCAGAGATTGTGTGGATCCGGATGAATCCTAAGAGTGTGTGGGTCAGCATCAATCCTGAAAGTGTGTGGGTTCATGGGCAATCCCAATGGCTTGTGGATCAGGATCAATCCTCACAGTGTAAGGATCAGGATCAATCCAGAAGGTGTGACAATCAGAATCAATCCTGAGAGTGTGGGGGATCAGGATAAATACTGAGAGTGTGTGGATCAGGTTCAATCCTGAGGTTCTGTGAATCAGGATGAATCCTGAGTGTTTGTGGGTGAGGATCAATCCTGAGAGTGTGTGAATCAGGAAAAATCTTGAGAGTATGCAGATGAGGATCAATCCTCAGAGTGTGTGGATCAGGGTCAATGCCGAGACTATGTGGATCAAGGTCAATCCTGATAGTGTGTGGCATCAGATTGATTCCTGAGAGTGAGTGGTTCATGGTCAATCCTGGGAGTGTTTTTATCAGGATCACTCCTGAGAGTGTGTGGATCTGGTCAACCCTGAGAGTGTGTGGATCTTGGTCAACCCTGAGAGTATGTGGGTTCAGGATCAATCCTAAGCATGTGTGCGATCATGATCAATCCTGAGAGTGTATGGATCAGGATCAATCTGGAGTGTGTGTGGATCTGGATCAATCCTGAGTGTGTGTCGATCAGGATAAGTCCTGAGAACGTGTGGGTCAGGATCAATCCTGAGAGTGTATGGATCAGGATCAAACCTGTGAGTGCGGGCAATCAGTTTCAATCCTGAGAGTGTGGGGGATTCAGAATCAATCCTTAGAGTGTGTGGATCCGGATCAACTCAGAGATTATGTGGATCCGGATGAATCCTGAGAGTGTGTGGATCAGGATCAATCCTGAGAGTGTGTGGGTCAGCATCAGTCCTGAGAGTTTGTGCATTCAGGGGCAATCCCAATGGCTTGTGGATCAGGATCAATCCTGACAGTGTGAGGATCAGGATAAATCCAGAAGGTGTGCCAATCAGAATCAATCCTGAGAGTGTGGGGGATCAGGATAAATCCTGAGAGTGTGTGGATCAGGTTCAATCCTGAGAGTTTGTGAATCAGGATGAATCCTGAGTGTGTGTGGATGAGGATCAATCCTGAGAGTGAGTGAATCAGGAAAAATCCTGAGAGTATGTGGATGAGGATCAATCCTCAGAGTGTGTGGATCAGGATCAATGCCGAGAGTTTGTGGATCCTAATAGTGTGTGGGATCAGATTGATTCCTGAGAGTGTGTGGTTCATGGTCAATCCTGGGAGTGTTTGTATCAGGATCAATCCTGAGAATGTGTGGATCTGGGTCAGCCCTGAGAGTGTGTGGGTTCAGGATCAATCCTCAGAGTGTGGGGTTCAGGTTCAAACCTGAGAGTATGTTGGATCAGGATCAATCTTGAGTGTGCATGGAACAGGATGAATCCTGAGAGTGTGTGGATCAGGATCAATCCTGAGAGTGTGTGGATCAGGATCAATCCTTAGAGTGTGTGAATCAGGATGAATCCTGAGAGTGTGGTGATCAGGATCCCTCCTGAGAGTGTGTTTATCAGTTACAATTCTGAGAATGTATGGATGAGGATCAATCCTGAGATTGAGTTGATCAGGAACTATCCTGAGAGTGTGTGGATCAGGAACAATCCTGAGCGTGTGTGCGATCATGATCATTCCTGAGAGTGTATGGATCAGGATCAATCTGGAGTGTGTGTGGATCAGGATCAATCCTGACAGTGTGTTAGTCAGGATCAATCCTGAGAGTTTGTTGATCAGGATGAATCCTGAGAGTTTGTGGTACAGGATCAATCCTGAGATTGTGTGGATCAGCACAATCCAGAGGGTGTGGTAATCAGTATCAATCCTGAGAGTGTGTGAATCAGGTTCAACCCTGAGAGTTTGTGAATCAGGAAGAATACTGAGAGTGCGGTGATCATGATCCGTCCTGAGAGTCTGTTTATCAGTTACAATTCTGAGAATATGTGGATGAGGATCAATTCTGAGGTGAGTTGATCAGGAACAATCCTAAGAGTGTGTGGATCCAGATAAATCCTGAGCGTGTGTGCGATCATGATCAATCCTGAGAGTGTATGGATCAGGATCAATCTGGAATGTGCGTGGATCAGGATCAATCCTGACTGTGTGTTGAACAGGATGAATCCTGAGAGTGTGTGGGTGAGGATCAATGCTGACAGTGTGTGGATCAGGAACAAACCTGTGAGTGCGGGCGATCAGTTTTAATCCTGAGAGTGCAGGGCATTCAGAATTAATCCTTAGAGTGTGTGGATCAGGATCAGCTCAGAGATTGTGTGGATCCGGATGAATCCTGAGAGTGTGTGGATCAGGATCAATCCTGAGACTGTGTGGATCAGGGTCAATCCTGAGAGTGTGTGAATCAGGATGAATCCTGAGAGTATGGTGATCAGGATCCTTCCTGAGAGTGTGTTTCTCAGTTACAATTCTGAGAATGTGTGGATGAGGATCAATCCTGAGATTGAGTTGATCAGGAACAATCCTGAGAGTGTGTGGATCAGGATCAATCCTGAGAGTGTGTGCGATCATGATCAATCCTGAGAGTGTATGTTTCAGGATCAATCTGGAGTGTGTGTGGATCAGGATCAATCCTGAGAGTGTGTTGATCAGGATGAATCCTGAGAGTTGTTGATCAGGATGAATCCTGAGAGTGTGTGGGTCAGGATCAACCCTGAGAGTGTGTGGATGAGAATCAATCCTGAGAATGTGGAGATCAGGAACAATCCTCAAAGTGTGTTTATCAGGATCAATCCTGAGATTTTTTGCGATCATGATAAATCCTGAGTGTGTATGGTTCAGGATCAACCTGGAGTGTGCGTGGATTAGGATCAATCCTGAGAGTGTGTGGATCAGGGTCAATCCTGAGAGTGTGTGGAACAGGATCAATGCTGAGAGTGTGTGGATCAGGGTCAATCCTAAGAGAGTGTGGATGAGTGTCAATACTGAGAGTTTGGTGATCAGGATTCATCCTGAGATTGTCTTTATCAGTTACAATCCTGAAAATGTATGGATGAGGATCAATCCTGAGAGTGAGTTGATCAGTAACAATCCTGAGATTGTGTGGATCAGGATCAATCCTGAGTGTCTGTGCGATCATGATCAATCCTGAGAGTGTATGTTTCAGGATCAATCTGGAGTGTGTGTGGATCAGGATCAATCCTGAGAGTGTGTTGATCAGGATGAATCCTGAGAGTTGTTGATCAGGATGAATCCTGAGAATGTGTGGGTCAGGATCAACCCTGAGAGTGTGTGAACGAGAATCAATCCTGAGAATGTGGAGATCAGGAACAATCCTCAAAGTGTGTTTATCAGGATCAATCCTGAGATTTTTTGTGATCATGATAAATCCTGAGTGTGTATGGTTCAGGATCAATCTGGAGTGTGCGTGGATTAGGATCAATCCTGAGAGTGTGTGGATCAGGGTCAATCCTGAGAGTGTGTGGAACAGGATCAGTGCTGAGAGTGTGTGGATCAGGGTCAATCCTGAGAGAGTGTGGATGAGTGTCAATACTGAGAGTTTGGTGATCAGGATTCATCCTGAGATTGTCTTTATCAGTTACAATCCTGAAAATGTATGGATGAGGATCAATCCTGAGAGTGAGTTGATCAGTAACAATCCTGAGATTGTGTGGATCAGGATCAATCCTGAGTGTCTGTGCGATCATGATCAATCCTGAGAGTGTATGGCTCAGGATCAATCTGAAGTGTGTGTGGAACAGGATCAATCCTGAGAGTTTGTTGGTCTGGATGAATCCTGAGAGTTTGTTGATCAGGTTGAATCCTGAGAGTGTGTGGTTCAGTATCAATCCTGAGATTGTGTGGGTTTGAGGCAATCCCAATGGCTTGTGGATCAGGATCATTCCTGAAAGTGTGTGGATCAGCACAATCCAGAGGGTGTGCTAATCATGATAAATCCTGAGAGTGTGTGAATCAGGTTCAATCCTGAGAGTTTATGAATCAGGATGAATCCTGAGAGTGTGGTGATCAGGATCCGTCCTGAGAGTGTATTTATCAGTTACAATTCTGAGAATGTGCGGATGAGGATCAATTCTGAGATTGAGTTGATCAGGAACTATCCTGAGAGTGTGTGGATCAGGATCAATCCTGAGGGTGTGTGCGATCATGATCAATCCTGAGAGTTGTTGATCAGGATGAATCCTGAGAGTGTGTTGGTCCGGATCAACACTGAGAGTGTGTGGATGAGGAACAAGCCTGAGAATGATGAGAACAGGAAAAATCCTCAGAGTGTGTTTATCAGGATCAATTCTGAGATTTTTTGCGATCATGATAAATCCTGAGTGTGTATGGTTCAGAATCAATCTGGAGTGTGCGTGGATCAGGATCAATCCTGAGAGTGTGTGGATCAGGGTCAATCCTGAGAGTGTGTGGATCAGGATCAATGGTGAGAGTGTGTGGATGAGGATCAATGCTGAGAGTGTGTGGATGAGGATCAATGCTGTGAGTGTGTGGATCAGGGTCAATTCTGAGAGAGTATGGATGAGTGTCAATACTGAGAGTTTGGTGATCAGGATTCATCCTGAGATTGTGTTTATCAGTTATAATCCTGAAAAAGTGTGGATGAGGATCAATCCTGAGAGTGAGTTGATCAGTAACAATCCTGAGATTGTCTGGATCAGGATCAATACTGAGAGTCTGTGCGATCATGATCAATCCTGAGAGTATATGGATCAGGATCAATCTGAAGTGTGTGTGGAACAGGATCAATACTGAGAGTCTGTGCGATCATGATCAATCCTGAGAGTATATGGATCAGGATCAATCTGAAGTGTGCGTGGAACAGGATCAATCCTGAGAGTTTGTTGATCAGGATGAATCCTGAGAGTTTGTTGATCAGGTTGAATCCTTAGAGTGTGTGGTTCAGGATCAATCCTGAAATTGTTTAAGTTTGGGGCAATCCCAATGGCTTGTGGATCATGATCAATCCTGAAAGTGTGGGGCATCTGGATAAATCCTGAGAGTTTGTGAATCAGGTTCAATCCTGAGAGTGTGTGGATGAGGACCAATCCTGAGTGTGTGTGGATCAGGTTCAATCTGGAGTGTGTGTGAATCAGGATCAATCCTGAGAGTGTGAGGATCAGGGTCAATCCTGAGAGTATGTGGATCAGGATCAATGCTGAGAGTGTGTGGATCAGGGTCAATCCTGAGAAAGTATGGATGTGTGTCAATACTGAGAGTTTGGTGATCAGCATTCATCCTGAGATTGTGTTTATCAGTTACAATCCTGAAAATGTGTGGATGAGGATCAATCCTGAGAGCGAGTTGATGAGTAACAATCCTGAGAGTGTATGGATCAGGATCAATCCTGAGGGTGTGAGCGATCATGATTAATCCTGAGAGTGTATGTTTCAGGATCAGTCTGGAGTGTTTTTTGATCAGGATCAATCCTGAGAGGGTGTTGATCAGGATGAATCATGAGAGTTGTTGATCAGGATGAATCCTGAGAGTGTGTGGGTCAGGATCAACCCTGAGAGTGTGTTGATGAGGATCAATTCTGAGAATGAGGAGATCAGGATCAATCCTCACAGTGTGTTTATCAGGATCAATATTGAGATTTTTTTGTGATCATGATAAATCCTGAGTGTGTGTGGATCAGGATCAATCCTGAGAGTGTGTGGATCAGGATCAATCCAGAGAGTGTGTGGATGAGGATCAATGCTGAGAGTGTGTGGATCAGGGATAATCCTGAGAGAGTATGGATGAGTGTCAATACTGAGAGTTTGGTGATCAGGATTCATCGTGAGATTTTGTTTCTCAGTTACAATCCTGAAAATGTGTGGTTCAGGATCAATCCTGAGAGTCTGTGCGATCATGATCAACCCTGAGAGTGTATGGATTAGGATCAATCTGAAGTCTGTGTGGAACAGGATCAATCCTGAGAGTGTGTTGGTCAAGATGAATCCTGAGCGTTTGTTAATCAGGTTGAATCCTGAGAGTGTGTGGTTCAGGATCTATCCTGAGATTGTGTGGGTTTGCGGAAATCCCAATGGCTTGTGGATAAGGATCAATCCTGAAAGTGTGTGGATCAGCACAATCCAGAGGGTGTGCTAATCAGGATCAATCCTGGGAGTGTGTGAAACAGGTTCAATCCTGAGATTTTGTGAATCAGGATGAATCCTGAGAGTGTGGTGATCAGGATCCGTCCTGAGAGTGTGTTTATCAGTTACAATTCTGAGAATGTGTGGATGAGGATCAATCCTGAGAGTGTGTGGATCCGGATAAATCCTGAGAGTGTGTGCGATCATGATTAATGCTGAGAGTGAATCGATCAGGATCAATCTGGAGTGTGTGTGGATCAGGATCAATCTTGAGAGTTTGTTGATGAGGATGAATCCTGAGAGTGTGTGGGTCAGCATCAATGCTGAGAGTGTGTGGATCAGTATCAAACCTGTGAGTGCGGGGGATCAGATTCAATTCTGAGAGTGTGGGGGATCAGTTTCAACCCTGAGAGTGTGTGGATGAGAATCAATCCTGAGAATGAGGAGATCAGGAACAATCCGCAAAGTGTGTTTATCAGGATCAATCCTGAGATTTTTTTTTTGCGATCATGATAAATCCTGAGTGTGTATGGTTCAGGATCAATCTGGAGTGTGCGTGGATTAGGATCAATCCTGAGAGTGTGTGGATCAGGGTCAATACTGAGAGTGTGTGGAAGAGGATCAATGCTGAGAGTGTGTGGATCAGGGTCAATCCTGAGAGAGTGTGGATGAGTGTCAATACTGAGAGTTTGGTGATCAGGATTCATCCTGAGATTGTCTTTATCAGTTACAATCCTGAAAATGTGTGGATGAGGATCAACCCTGAGAGTGAGTTGATGAGTAACAATCCTGAGATTGTGTGGATCAGGATCAATCCTGAGTGTCTGTGCGATCATGATCAACCCTGAGAGTGTATGGCTCAGGATCAATCTGAAGTGTGTGTGGAACAGGATCAATCCTGAGAGTTTGTTGGTCTGGATGAATCCTGAGAGTTTGTTGATCAGGTTGAATCCTGAGAGTGTGTGGTTCAGTATCAATCCTGAGATTGTGTGGGTTTGAGGCAATCCCAATGGCTTGTGGATCAGGATCATTCCTGAAAGTGTGTGGATCAGCACAATCCAGAGGGTGTGCTAATCATGATAAATCCTGAGAGTGTGTGAATCAGGTTCAATCCTGTGAGTTTATGAATCAGGATGAATCCTGAGAGTGTAGTGATCAGGATCCATCCTGAGAGTGTGTTTATCAGTTACAATTCTGAGAATGTGCGTATGAGGATCAATTCTGAGATTGAATTGATCAGGAACTATCCTGAGAGTGTATGGATCAGGATCAATCCTGAGGGTGTGTACGATCATGATCCATCCTGAGAGTGCATGTATCAGTATCAGTCTGGAGTGTGTGTGGATCAGGCTCAATCCTGAGAGTGTGTTGATCAGGATGAATCCTGAGAGTGTGTGGTTCAGGATCCATCCTGAGACTTTGTGGGTTCGGGGCAATCCCAACGGCTTGTGGATCATGATCAATCCTGAAAGTATGTGGATCAGGGTCAATCCAGAGTGTGTGCTAATCAGGATCAATCCTGAGAGTGTGTGAATCAGGTTCAATCCTGAGAGTTTGTGAATCCGGATGAATCCTGAGAGTGTGCTGATCAGGATCCGTCCTGAGAGTGTGTTTATCAGTTACAATTCTGAGAATGTGTGAATGAGGATCAAGTCTGAGATTGAGTTGATCAGGAACAATCCTGAGAGTGTGTGGATCCAGATAAATCCTGAGTGTGTGAGAATCATGATCAATCCTGAGAGTGTGATGATCAGGATGAATCCTGAAAGTTTGTTGATCAGGATGAATCCTTAGAGTGCGTGGGTCAGGATCATCCCTGAGAGTGTGTGGTTGAGGATCAATCCTCAGAATGAGGAGATCAGGAACAATCCTCAGAGTGTGTTTATCAGGATCAATCTTGAGATTTTTTTGCGTTCATGATAAATCCTGAGTGTGTATGGTTCAGTATCAATCTGGAGTGTGTGTGGATTAGGATCAATCCTGAGACTGCGAGGATCAGGGTCAATCCTGAGAGTGTGTGGGTTCAGGGGCAATCCCAATGGCTTGTGGATCAGGACCAATCCTGACAGTGTGTGGATCAGGATCAATACAGAGGGTCTGCCGATCAGGATCAATCCTCAGAGTGTGGGGAATCAGAATAAATCCTGAGAGTGTGTGGATCAGGTTCAATTCTGAGAGTATGTGAATCAGGGTGAATCCTGAGTGTGTGTGGATGAGGATCAATCCTGAGAGTGTGTGAATCAGGAAAAATCCTGAGAGTATGTGGATGAGGATCAATCCTCAGAGTTTGTGGATCAGGATCAATGCCGAGAGTGTGTGGATCAGGGTCAATCCTGATAGTGTGTGGGATCAGATTGATTCCTGAGAGTGTGTGGTTCATGGTCAATCCTGGGAGTGTTTGTATCAGGATCAATCCTGAGAGTGTGTGGATATGGGTCAAACCTGAGAGTGTGTGGGTTCCGGATCAGTCCTGAGAGTGTGGGGGATCAGGATCAATCCTGAGAGTGTGTGAATCAGGAAAAATCCTGAGAGTATGTGGATGAGGATCAATCCTCAGAGTTTGTGGATCAGGATCAATGCCGAGAGTGTGTGGATCCGGGTCACTCCTGAGAGTCTGTGAATCAGGATGAATCCTGAGAGTGTGGTGATCAGGATCCGTCCTGAGAGTGTGTTTATCAGCTACAATTCTGAGAATGTGTGGATGAGGATCAATCCTGAGATTAGCTTGATCAGGAACAATCCTGAGGGTGTGTGGATCAGGATGAATCCTGAGAGTTTGCTGATCAGGAAGAATCCTGAGAGTGTGTGGGTTCGGGGCAATCCCAACAGCTTTTGGATCAGGATCAATCCTGGAAGTGTGTGGATCAGCACAATCCAGAGGGTGTCCTAATCAGGATCAATCCTCAGAGTGTGTTGATCAGGTTCAATCCTGAAAGTTTGTGAATCAGGATGAATCCTGAGAGTGTGGTGATCAGGATCCGTCCTGAGAGTGTGTTAATCAGTTACAATCCTGAGAATGTGTGGATGTGGATCAATCCTGAGAGTGAGTTGCTCAGGAACAATCCTGAGATTTTGTGGATCAGGATCAATCCTGAGAATCTGTGTGATCATGATCAATCCTGAGAGTGTTTGATCAGGATAAATCCTGAGAGTTTTTTGATCAGGTTGAATCCTGAGAGTGTGTTAATCAGGATCAATCCTGAGATTGTGTGGATCAGGAGCAACCCTGAGAGTCTGTGGATCAGGATCAATCCTTACAGTGTGTGGATCAGGATCAACCCAGAGAATGCGGAGGAGGAGGTTCAATCTTTAGAGCCTGTGGATCAGGGTCAACTCAGAGATTGTGTGGATCCGGATGAATCCTGAGAGTGTGAGGATCAGGATCAATCCTGAGAGTGTGTGGATCAGGTTCAATCCTGAGAGTGTGTGTATCAGGATGAATCCTGAGAGTATGGTGATCAGGACCCGTCCTGACTGTGTGTTTGTCAGTTACAATTCTGAGAATTTGTGGATGAGGATCAATCCTGAGAGTGTGTGCGATCATGATTAATCCTGAACGTGTATGGATCAGAATCAATCTGGAGTGTATGTGGATCAGGATCAATCCTGAGAGTGTGTTGATCAGGATGAATCATGAGAGTGTGTGGGTCAGGATCAACCCTGAAAGAGTGTGGATGAGGATCAATCCTAAAAACGAGGAGATTGGGAACAATCCTCAGAGTGTGTTTATCAGGATCAATCCTGAGACTTTTTGCGATCATGAAAAATCCTGAGTGTGTGTGGATCAGGGTGAATCCTGAGAGTGTGTGGATCAGGATCAATGCTGAGAGTGTGTGGATCAGAGTCAATCCTGAGAGAGTATGGATGAGTGTGAATACTGAGGGTTTGGTGATCAGGATTCATCCTGAAATTATGTTTGTCAGTTACAATCCTGAAAATGTGTGGATGAGGATCAATCCTGAGAGTGAGTTGATCAGGAATAATCCTGAGATTGTGTGGATCAGGATCAATCCTGAGATTGAGTTGATCAGGACGAATCCTGAGAGTTTGTTGATCAAGAAGAATCCTGAGAGTTTGTTGATCAGGAATAATCCTGAGAGTTTATGGGTCAGGATCAATCCTGTGATTTTGTGGATCAGGATCAATTCTGAGAGTGTGTGGATCAGGATCAAACCTGACAGTGTGTGGAACAGCATCAATCCTGACAGTGTGTCGATCAGGATCAATGCTGAGAGTGTTTGGATCAGGGTCAATCCTGAGAGAGTATGGATAAGTGTCAATACTGAGAGTTTGGTTATCAGGATTCATCCTGAAAGTGTCTTTATCAGTTACAATCCTGACAATGTGTGGATGAGGATCAATACTGAGACTGAGTTGATCAGGAATAATCCTGAGATTGTGTGGATCATGATCAATCCTGAGAGTGTATGGATCTGGATCAATCTGAAGTGTGTGTGGAACAGGATCAATCCTAAGAGTGTGTTGATCAGGATGAATGCTGAGAGTTTGTTGATCAGGTTGAATCCTGAGAGTGTGTGGTTCAGGATCAATCCTGAGGTTGTGTGGGTTCGGGGCAATCCAAATGGCTTGTGGATCAGGATCAATCCTGAAAGTGTGTGAATCAGGTTCAATCCTGAGAGTGTGGGGTTCAGGATCCGTCCTGAGATTGTGTTTATCAGTTACATTTCTGAGAATGTGTGGATGAGGATCAATCCTTTGATTGAGTTGATCAGAAACAATCCTGAGAGTGTGTGGATCAGGATCAATCCGGAGAGTGTGTGCGATCATGATCAATCCTGAGAGTGTATGGATCAGGATCAATCTGGAGTGTATGTGGATCAGGATCAATCCTGAGAGTGTGTTGATTAGAATCAATCTGGAGTGTGTGTGGATCAGGATCAATCCTTGGAATGTGTGGATCAGGGTCAATCCTGAGAGTGTGTGGATCAGGATCAATGCTGAGAGTTTGTGGACCAGGGTCAATCCTGAGAGAGTATGGATGTGTGTGAATACTGAGTGTTTGGTGATCAGGATTCATCCTGAAATTATGTTTATCAGTTACAATC
Source organism: Cetorhinus maximus (assembly GCF_964194155.1). NCBI lineage: Eukaryota > Metazoa > Chordata > Chondrichthyes > Lamniformes > Cetorhinidae > Cetorhinus > Cetorhinus maximus. Next base: position 63,696,943 of record NC_135887.1, read on the forward strand.
CTGAAAATGTGTGGATGAGGATAAATCCTGAGAGTGAGTTGATCAGGTACAATCCTGAGATTGTGTGGATAAGGATCAATCCTGAGAGTCTGTGCGATCATGATCAATCCTGAGAATGTATGTATGGATCTGGATCAATCTGAAGTGTGTGGATCAGCACTATCCAGAGGGTGTGCTAATTAGGGATCAATCCTGAGAGTGTGTGAATCAGGATGAATCCTGACAGTGCGGTGATCAGGATCCATCCTAAGAGTGTGTTTATCAGTTACATTTCTGAGAATGTGTGGATGAGGAACAATCCTTTGATTGAGTTGATCAGAAACAATGCTGAGAGTGTGTGGATCAGGATCAATCCTGAGAGTGTGTTGATCAGGACGAATCCTGAGTGTTTGTTGATCAAGAAGAATCCTGAGAGTTTATTGATCAGGAATAATCCTGAGAGTGTATGGATCAGAATCAATTCTGAGAGTATGTGGATCGGGATAAAACCTGACAGTGTATGGATCAGGATCAATTCTGAGAGTGTGTCGATCAGGATCAAAGCTGAGTGTGTGTGGATCAGGTTCAATCTTGAGAGAGTATGGATGAGTGTCAATACTGAGAGTTTGGTGATCAGGATTCATCCTGAGAGTGTGTTTATCAGTTACAATGCTGAAAATGTGTGGATCAGGATCAATCCTGTGATTGAGTTGATCAGGAACAATCCTGAGAGTGTGTGGATCAGGATCAATCCAGAGAGTGTGTGGATCTGGGTCAACCCAGAGAGAGTGTGGTTTCAGGATCAATCCTGAGAGTGTGGGGGATCAGGTTCAAACCTGAGAGTGTTTTGGATCAGGATCAATCCTGTGAGCGTTTGGATCATGATCAACCCTGAGAGTTTCTGAATCAGGTTCAATCCTCAGAGTGTGTGGATCAGGATCAATCCTGAGATCATGTGGTTCAGGAGCCACCCTGAGAGTGTGTGGATCAGGATCAATCCTTACAGTGTGTGGATCAGGATCCACCCAGAGAGTGCGGAGGAGGATGTTCAATCCTTAGAGCATGTGGATCAGGATCAACTCAGAGATTGTATGGATCCGGATGAAACCTGAGAGTGCGTGGATCAGGATCAGTCCTAAGAGTGTGTGGATCAGGGTCAATCCTAAGTGTGTGTGGGTTGAGGAGAAATACAAAGGGCTTGTGGATCAGGATCAATCCTGAGAGTGTGTGGATCAGGACACGTCCTCAGGATATGCCAATCAGTATCAATCCTGAGAGTGTGGGTGATCAGTATCAATCCTGAGAGTGTATGAATCAGGATTAATCCTGAGTGTGTTTGGATGAGGATCAATCCTGAGTGTGTATGGATGAGGATCAATCCTGAGTGTGTGTTAATCAGGATCAATCCTGAGATTGTCTGGTTGAGGATCAATCCTGAGATTGAGGTGATCAGGAACAATCCTGAGTGTGTGTGGATTATGGTCAATCCTGAGAGAGTATGTATGAGTGTGAATCCTGAGAGTGTGGTGATCAGGAACAAACCTGAGACTATGTGGATCAGTTACAAACCTGCGAATGTGTGGATCAGGATCAATCCTGTGATTGTGTGGATCAGGATCAATTCAGAGAGTGTGTGGATCGGGATCAATCCTGAAAGTGTGTGGATCAGAATCAATCCTGAGAGTGTGTGGATCAGGGTCAATCCTGACAGTGTGTGGGATCAGATTGATTCCTGAGATTGTGTGGTTCATGGTCAATCCTGGGAGTGTTTGTATCAGGATCAATCCTGAGAGTGTGTTGATTAGGATCAATCCTGAGATTTTTTGTGATCAGGATCAATCCTGAGAGTATGTGGATGAGGATAAATCCTGAGAGTGTGTTGATCAGGATCATTCCTTACAGTGTGTGTGTCAGGATCAATCCAGAGAGTGTGGGAGATCAGTGACAATCCTGAGAGAGTTTAAATCAGGATCAATCCTGTGATTGTGTGCATCAGGAAGAATTCTGAGAGTGTGTGGATCGGGATCAATCCTGACAGTGTGTGTATCAGTGTGAATCCTTAGAGTGTGTGGGATCAGATTGATTCCTGAGAGCGTGTGGTTCATGGTCAATCGTGGAAGTGTTTGTATCAGGATCAATCCTGATTGTGTGTGGATCAGGATCAATCCAGAGAGTGCGGAGGATGAGATTCAATCCTGAGAGAGTGGGGGATCAGGATCAATCCTGACACCGTGTGGATCAGGATCTAGCCTGAGATTGTGTGGATCAGCATGAATCCTGCGAGTGTGTGAATCAGGATCAATCCTGAGAGTGTGTGGATCAGGGTTAATCCTGAGAGAGCATGGATGAGGGTCAATCCTGAGAGTGTGGTGATCAGGATCCATCCTGAGAGTGTGTGGATCAGTTACAATACTGTGAATGTGTGGATCAGGATCAATGCTGAAAGTGTGTTGTTCAGGGTCAATCCTGAGAGTGCGAGGATCTGGTTCAACCCTGAGAGTGTGGGGGATCAGTTTCAATCCTGAGAGTGTGGGGGATTCAGAAACAATCCTTAGATCGTGTGGATCAGGATCAACTCAGAGATTGTGTGGATCAGGATCAATCCTGAGAGTGTGTGGATCAGGATCAATCCTGAGAGTGTGTGGATCAGGATCAATCCTTACAGTGTGTGGATCAGAATCGACCCAGAGTGTGCGGAAGTGGAGGTTCAATCCTGGATCAGAATCAATTCTGAGAGTGTGTGGATTAGTGTCAATCCTGTGATTGTGTGGATTAGGATCAATTCTGAGAGTGTGTGGATCGGAATCAGTCCTGACAGTGTGTGGATCCGGATCAATCCTGAGAGTGTGTGGATCAGGATCAATGCCGAGAGTATGTGGGATCAGATTGATTCCTGAGATTGTGTGGTTCATGGTCAATCCTGGGAGTGTTTGTCTCAGGATCAATCCTGAGAGTGTGTTGATCAGGATCAGTCCTGAGATTTTTTGCGATCAGGATCAATCCGGAGAGTATGTGGATGAGGATCAATCCTGAGGGTGTGTTGCTCATGATCATTCCTTACAGTGTGTGGATCAGGAGCAATCCTGAGATTGTGTGGATCAGAGGCAATCCTGAGAGAGTATGGATGAGGGTCAATCCTGAGAGTGCCGTGATCAGGATCCATCCTGAGAGTTTGTTTATCAGTTACAATTCTGAGAATGTGTGGATCAGGATCAATGCTGAGATTGAGATGATCAGGAACAATCCTGAGAGTGTGTGGATCAGGATAAATCCTGAGAATGTGTGCGATAATGATCAATCCTGAGAGTGTATGGATCAGGATCAATCTGGAGTGTGTGGGGGTCAGGATCAATCCTGAACATGTGTGGATCAGGTAAATCCTGAGAGTGTGTGGATCAGGTCAATCCTGAGAGTGTGTTGATCAGGATGAATCCTGAGAGTTTGTTGATCAGGATGAATCCTGAGAGTTTGTTGATAAGGAATGATCCTGAGAGTGTGTGGGTCAGGAACAATCCTGAGAGTGTGTGGATCAAGATCAATCCTGTGATTGTGTGGATCAGGAACAATTCTGAGAGTGTGTGGATCGGGATCAATCCTGACAGTGTGCATATCAGTGTGAATCCTTAGAGTATGTGGGATCAGATTGATTCCTGAGAGTGTGTGGTTCATGGCCAATCACGGGAGTGTTTGTATCAGGATCAATCCTGAGTGTGTGTGGATCAGGATTAATCCAGAGAGTGCGGAGGATGAGGTTCAATCCTGAGAGTGTGGGGGATCAGGATCAATCCTGAGGGCGTGTGGATCAGGATCAAGCCTGAGAGTGTGTGGATCAGCATGAAGCCTGCGAGTGTGTGAATCAGGATCAATCCTGAGAGTGTGTGGATCAGGGTCAATCCTGAGAGAGCATGGATGAGGGTTAATCCTGAGAGTGTGGTGATCAGGATCCATCCTGAGAGTGTGTGGATCAGTTACAATCCTGTGAATGTGTGGATCAGGATCAATGCTGAAGGTGTGTGGATCAGGGTCAATCCTGAGAGTGTGGGGGATCAGTTTCAATCCTGAGAGTGTGGAGGATTCAGAAACAATCTTTAGAGCATGTGGATCAGGATCAACTCAGAGATTGTGTGGATCAGGATCAATCCTGAGAGTGTCTGGGTCAGGATCAATCCTGAGAGTTTGTGGGTTCAGGGACAATACCAAGGGCTTGTGGATCTGGATCAATCCAGACAGTGTGTGGATCAGGGCAAGTCCTGAGGGTGTGCCAATCAATATGTGGATTAGGTTCAATCCTGAGAGTGAGTGAATCAGGATGAAACCTGAGTGTGTGTGGATGAGGATCAATCCTGAGAGTGTGTTAATCAGCATCAATCCTGAGATTGAGGTGATCAGGAACAATCATGAGAGTGTGTGGATTATGGTGAATCCTGGGAGAATATGGATGTGTGTCAATCCTGAGAGTGTGGTGATCATGAACCATCCTGATACTGTGTGGGTCAGTTACAATCATGCGAATGTGTGGATCTGGATCAATCCTTAGAGTGTCTGGATCAGGGTCAATCCTGAGAGTGTGTGAATCAGGATCAACCCTGAGAGTGTGCGGATGAGGATCACTCCTGAGAATGAGGTGATCAGGAACAATCATGAGAGTGTGTTGATCAGGATCAATCCTGAGAGTGTATGGCTCAGGATCAATCTGGAGTGTGTGTGGATCAGGATCAATCCTGAGAGTGTGTTGATCAGTATGAATCCTGAGAGTGTGTTGATCAGGATGAATCCTGAGAGTTTGTTGATCAGGAATAATTCTGAGAGTGTGTGGTTCAGGATCAATCCTGTGATTTTGTGGATCAGGATCAATTCTGAGAGTGTGTGGATCGGCATCTAACCTGACAGTGTGTGGATCAGGATCAATCCTGAGAGAGTCTGGATGAGGGTCAATATTGAGAGTTCGGTGATCAGGATTCATCATGAGAGTGTGTTTATCAGTAACAATCCTGAGAATGTGTGGATGAGGATCAATCCTAAGAGTGAGTTGATCAGGAACAATCCTGAGAGTGTGTGGATCAGGATCAACCCTGGGAGCCTGTGTGATCATGATCAATCCTGAGACTATATGGATCAGGATCAATCTGAAGTGTGTGTGGATCAGGATCAATCCTGAGGGTGTCTTGATCACGATGAATCTGGAGAGTTTGTTGATCAGGATGAATCCTGAGAGTGTGTGGGTCAGGATCAATGCTGAGAGTGTGTGGGTCAGCATCAATGCTGAGAGTGTGTGGGTTCAGGGGCAATCCCAATGGCTTGTGGATCAGGATGAATGTTGACAGTGTGTGCATCAGGACAATCCATAGGGTGTGCCGATCAGGTTCAATCCTGCGAGTGTGGGGGATCAGGATAAATCTTGAGAGTGTGTGGATCAGGTTCAATCCTGAGAGTGTGTGAATCAGGATCAATCCTGAGTGTGTGTGGATGAGGATCAATCCTGAGAGTGTGTGAATCAGGAAAAATCCTGAGAGTATGTGGATGAGGATCAATCCTGAGAGTGTGTGAATCAGGAAAAATCCTGAGAGTATGTGGATGAGGATCAATCCTCAGAGTGAGGTGATCAGGATCAATCCTGAGAGTGTGTGGATCAGGATCCATCTGTACAGTGTGTGGATCAGGGTCAATCCTGAGAGTGTGTGAATCAGGAACAAGCCTGAGAGTTTGTGGATCAGGATCAATCCTGAGAGTGTGTGGATGAGGGTCAATCCTGAGAGAGTGCTGATCAGGATCCGTCCTGAGAGTGTGTTTATCAGCTACTATTCCGAGAATGTGTGGATCAGGATCAATTCTGAGATTGAGTTGATCAGGAACAATCCTGTGAGTTTGTCGATCAGGATCAATACTGAGAGTGTGTGCAATCAAGATCAATCCTGAGAGTGTATGTATCAGGATCAATCTGGAGTGTGTGTGGATCAGCATCAATCCTGAGAGTTTATTGATCAGGATGAATCCTGAGAGTTTGTTCATCAGGATGAATCCTGAGAGTTTGTTGATCAGGAATAGTCCTAAGAGTGTGTGGGTCACAATCAATCCTGAGAGTGTGTGGGTCAGGATCAATCCTGTGAGTATGGGAGACCAGGGACAATCCTGAGAGTGTGTGGATCAGGATCAATTCTGAGAGTATGTGGATCGGGATCAATCCTGCCAGCGTGTGAATCAGGACCAATTCTGAGCGTGTGAGCATCAGGATCAATGCTGAGAGTGTGTGGATCAGGGTCAATCCTGAAAGTGTGTGGATCAGGATCAATTCTGAGAGTGTGTGGATCGGGATCAATCCTGACAGTGTGTGGATCAGGAAAAATCCTGAGAGTGTGTGGGTCACAATCAATCCTGAGAGTGTGTGGGTCAGGATCAATCCTGAGAGTATGGGAGACCAGGGACAATCCTGAGAGTGTGTGGATCAGGATCAATCCTGTTATTGTGTGGATCAGGATCAATTCTGAGAGTGTGTGGATCGGGATCAATCCTGACAGTGTGTGGATCAGGATCAATCCTGAGAGTCTGTGGATCAGGATCAATGCCATGACTCTGTGGGATAAGATTGATTCCTGAGAGTGTGTGGTTCATGGTCAATCCTGGGAGTGTTTGTATCAGGATCAATCCTGAGAGTGAGTGGATCAGGGTTAACCCTGAGAGTGTGTGGGTTCAGGATCAATCCTGAGAGTGTGGGGAATCAGTTTCAAACCTGAGAGTGTGTTGGATCAGGATCAATCATGTGAGCATTTGGATCACGATCAACCCTGAGAGTTTGTGAATCAGGTTCAATCCTGAGAGTGTGTTTATAGGTTACAATTCTGAGAATGTTTGGATGAAGTTCAATCCTGAGATTGAGTTGATAAGGAACAATCCTGAGAGTGTATGGATCAGGATCAATCTGGAGTGTGTGTGGATCAGGATCAATCCTGAGAGTGTGTTGATCAGGATGAATCCTGAGATTTTTTGATCAGGAATAATCCTGAGAGTGTGTGGGTCAGGATAAATCCAGAGAGTGTGTTGATCAGGATGAATCCTGAGATTTTTTGATCAGGAATAATCCTGAGAGTGTGTGGGTCAGGATAAATCCAGAGAGTGTGTGTATCAGGATCAATCCTGAGATTATATTGATCAGGATGAGTCCTGAGAGTGTGTGGGTCAGGATCAATGCTGAGAGTGTGTGGATCAGGGTCAATCCTGAGAGTGTGTGGATCAGGATCAAACCTGTGAGTGCGGGGGATCAGTTTCAATCCTGAGAGTGGGGGGGGGGGGGAAATTCAGAATCAATCCTTAGAGCGTGTGGATCAGGATCAACTCACAGATTGTGTGCATCCGGATGAATCCTGAGAGTGTGCGGATCAGGTTCGATCCTGAGAGTGTGTGAATCAGGATGAATCCTGTGTGTGTGTGGATGAGGATCAATCCTCAGAGTGAGGTGATCAGGATCAATCCTGAGAGTGTGTGGATCAGGATTATTCTTTACAGTCTGTGGATCAGGGTCAATCCTGAGAGTGTGTGGGTTCAGGGGAAATCCCAATGGCTTGTGGATCAGGATCAATGCTGACAGTGTGTGCATCAGGACAATCCAGATGGTGTGCCAATCAGGCTCAATCCTGAGAGTGTGGAGGATCAGGATAAACCCTGAGAGTGTGTGGATCAGGTTCGATCCTGAGAGTGTGTGAATCAGGATGAATCCTGAGTGTGTGTGGATCAGGATCAATCCTAAGAGTGTGTGGATCAGAGGCAATCCTGAGAAAGTGTGAATGAGGGTCAATCCTGAGAGTGTGGTGATCAGGATCCGTCCTGAGAGTGTGTTTATCAGTTACAATTCTGAGAATGTGTTGATGAGGATCAATCCTGAGATTGAGTTGATCATGAACAATCCTGAGAGTGTGTGGATCAGGATCAATCTGGAGTGTGTGTGGATCAGGATCAATCCCGAGAGTGTGTTGATCAGGATGAATCCTGAGAGTTTGTTGATCAGGATGAATCCTGAGAGTTTGTTGATCAGGAATAATCCTGAGAGTGTGTAGGTCAGGATAAATCCTGAGAGTGTGTGTATCAGGATCAATGCTGAGAGTGTGTGGATCAGGGTCAATCTTGAGAGTGTGTGGATCAGGATCAATTCTGAGAGTGTGTGGATCGGGATCAATCCTGACAGTGTGTGGATCAGGAAAAATCCTGAGAGTGTTTGCATCAGTATCAATGCTGAGAGTGTGTGAATCAGGGTCAAACCTGAGAGTGTGTGCATCAGGGTCAATCCTGAGAGTGTGTGGGATCAGATTGAATCCTAAAAGTGTGTGCTTCATGGTCAATCCTGGGCGTGTTTGTAGCAGGATCAATCCTGAGAGTGTGTGGATCTGGGTCAACCCTGAGAGTTTGTGGGTTCAGGATCACTCCTGAGAGTGTGTGGGATCAGGATCAATCCTGAGAGCATGTGGATGATGATCAACCCTGAGAGTTTGTGAATCAGGTTCAATCCTGAGAGTGTGTGGATCAGGATCAATCCTGAGAGCGTGTGGATCAGGAGCAACCCTGAAAGTGTGTGGATCAGGATCAATCCTTACAGTGCATGGATCAGGATCAACCCTCAGATTGCAGGGGATGAGGTTCAATCCTGAGAGTGTGGGGGATCAGGATCAATCCTGAGAGCGTGTGGATCAGGATCAACCCTGAGAGTGTGTGGATCAGTGTCAATCCTGAGAGTGTGGTGGAGGCCAGTTAGTTGTGGCTTTCAAAGTGGAATTGAGTAAGCACCTGAAAAGAAAAGAAATGCAGGGCTGCAGGAAAGTGAGACCAGCTAAGCTCAATGTGGCCAAACGATGTGAAGAAGCAAACAAAGTCAATGGGATGATTCGTGTCTGGAAAGTTCTTGTCAAAGTTTCTGGATCTTGAATGGACATTGAATACTCAGTCTGGTCTGCTCACTAAGGCACAAGCAGAGAGGACATTAATCCCAAGCGCAATAGTGGGTACTATGCAGTCTCATAGCTGATGTAAGGGTATGGAAACTCGCTTTTTTTGGGTATTTCATTTTGTTTGCTTTGTTTGGTTTGTGAGTAGGGAATTACATTAAAATCGTCAAACCTATTATTGGCTGAATTGTTTACCATGTTGTGTGGTTCCATCTGAAACAGGAGTTCCAATTGGTCAGTGAGACATGGAATGCCCTGCCAATTGCAAACAAATGTTCCGACTGTTTCTGGGGT